>NC_072864.1:4539130-4841739 GCF_028858705.1 Grus americana | reverse complement strand
ATTGCAAGTATAGACCTGACAAAGTAAATTTTGAACTGTGTACTCAAGTGTAATGCTTGAAACATATTCCAAATTGGCAAGTTGCAACCAATCATGGAACAGAACCAGTGCTCCAAAAAGTGACAGAGCCAATGTTGAAATCTGAATAATTGCAACTACATTTTCATAGTAATTTAAATGGAAGAAGCATTGGCAGAAATTCATGAATAATTTACATATAAGAATTTAGCAATCTGTGGTGAATAGAAAAATAAATCGCAAATCCAATAAATAAATGATTATTCTGAATTATATGCTCTGCTCTGATGTTTGCTAAGAAGCGTCTTTTTGGGGGCTTTCTTAAAATGCTGCATTTGAACTCCTGCTTCTCGGGTAAATGCTGTCTTGAATGAATAGCAGAAATGTACATATCTGCCGGGGAAAAAACCCACCAACAAACCACCAACAAAACAATACCAATCTGTAACATAGGCTGTTTTATGAGGGGTGCATATAAAAAGACCTTATTTGCCACGTTGCAGTTGCAAAATCTGTAGCCTTAATGAGAAATGTTAGCTGATATATATAATGATGAGATACCCACTGCATCAGTTTTTAATTAATTGTGTATAAAGTTTTAAGACTTATGGAGGAGGTAACATCTGAAAAGAGAAATCCCTAATTCCCTTCTGTGCCTTTGGGAATGTGGTATTAATAAGGAAGAAATTAATTTACACAGCACCAGTATTTGTTTCCACATAGAATGGATATTGGGTCCATGTAAAAACTAATAGAAAAAATATTTATCTTGTTGGCATCACAGTACTTCAAACAGCACTAAATAGTTTTACTGGTTGGAAGGTGGTGGCTTTTTTAATGGGATACTGATGGTTTTGTATTTTTTTTGAAAATCCATTTAATCTCATTGTTTATTTAAAGATATTGAAATTCTGTTTCTGATGTAACTCTTAGGTAGTATTACACATTAGTTTATTGGGGTAATGTCTCATAATGCATCTTATGGACCTCTGAGAACAATTGCTTTTTAGCTTAGAAATTCTTTTGAATTTGAAAATCTATGGCTTCTTTTTTGTGTGTTTTGCTTGTTTGTTTGTTTGTTTTCCCCCTTAAATTAAAAATAAATTTTTTCTTAATATTGAGAGATGATTTTGTTTGACCTGGAGTGAAAAACTGTGTTTGGAATAACTGGTGGAGGCAGAATTATAAAAAAAAAAAAAAAAAAAAAAAAAAGGTAGTAGTGTTATCTTTCTCCAGGAGCTCAGTAATAGGAGAACTGATTTTGGATGCAGTTTTTCTGTTCTGTACTCACCATGAGTGAAATCCCTGTCTGTCCTATGGCCTAGGGAATCAAACAATTCACTCAAACACTTTCCTTTTGAATATGTGAACTCCTTTTCCATTTGTGTCTTAACCATAATGTTGTGTAACATTATGGAATCTTATCGCCGGTTCTGGACTTTTTTTTCCCACTGATGTTATTCCATGTTGTGTCACTTGTACTAACTGGAGAAGAACTGATGTCTGTCTGTTAAGAGGCTGGTCCATGGTGTATGAGTAATATCTAACTGGGAATGGGAATAGAGCTGTGATATTTGAAGCTTCTTTGGTGCATTTTATTCCATTCCTAATAACAATTAAATGCACTAGGTGGTTGAGTTTCCAAATATTAGTGTCTAGTTACTGTCCATATTCAACATTTGGATGCTCATGTTGGTACTACTGAATTTTAAATATCCTTATTTAATCCTAGATACCAATTTGAGCATACCTGTCTAACACATTCAACACTTTATATATGTGCTTGCCCTTGAGTTGAACTTTTTCAGGTAGTTTCTGTGGCTGTGCCTGATTTCTGTAGGTCACAGTATGCATTTTGAACAAATGAATTTTCAGTACTAGTAGCCAAAACCCATTTCAGTGCAAATAAAGAACTGACGGCTTCTGTACAAGGAGACAATGAAATAAATTTAACGTGCCTCTGCCTACGAAAAGCTTTGCAGTTTCTGAGTGACAGTCTTTGTAACGTTGTCTATTGTCAAATGGTGCTTTCAGGGGGTAGTTAACTTTCTGAGCCTATTTTACGAGCGCAGATCAACTATCCTTGCAGTTCTGGATTTCTTCCCAAGCAAGTGTTGATGCTTGTGTCAAAAGGCCTGCTGTTCTTCTGGGGTACATACAATTTCACGTAGTGTGCTAATTTCAGAGCATTATATGTGAGTGGTGCCCTGCAGACCTATAGCCGGTTGGCAGGTTCCTGCAGTGGAGAGAGCCAGCCTGAGTTCTTGCACTGGCTCTGGAACCGAATGGTTGCATGACCTCAAACGAACAATTTACAGTTACAGAACCTGGAAATCCCAATATGTTAAGTCAGGATAAAAGTTGGTTTGTTTTCCACAACTATGAAGGAAGGTATTCTAGATAGTTTAAACAAAAAGGAGAGAGAAATGCAGAGTCTCCTCCTGGAAGAGCAAGTGAATGTAGTAGTAAAATAGCGTTTACTCCTCTGGTAGTTTGGAAAGCTGGAGGAGGAACACAGAATTGGGAAATAACTCTGGAAAGGTAGCTAAGTTGAACAGTACAATTTATTGTCCATTACTGTATAGGAGCCTTCTGTGGAAAGGCAGTGTCAGCAGAAGGACTGATGGAAGGTAGACGTGTAAGTTGTAGATCACTGTGAGAGAGACTCTTCCTTGAAGAACTGAGCACATTCATCCTTGGTGCTTGTTCAGTCATGTGCTTTCAAAGTGTAAGCCACGTGGAGTAGCTTTGAGACTGAGTATACAAGTAGTGTAAAGGCTTGGTCTGCAAAGACAGGCAACGATGTGGGTGAACATAAAGAGTCTATATTTTATTTCTTGATTGCTTGTCGTGATTGGCCAGGTAACCAAATTTCACTAAGCCAGGACTGCTGGGTTCTGGTTCCTTGTGCAAGCAAATGTTCTCATGTGTTGGGATTGCGATACATCTAACATAACTGCTCTATGCGTAGGAAATGGATAGTAAGGCTGTGTTTATGCCAGTTCAGGGTCTAGTTCTCTGTGACTTTGTCATCTGTGAAAGCTTCCATGGTGAAGAATGTACTCGTTCTAGACTTGTCTGAGGCAGAACTTCAAAACATTAATGGACATCTATCAGGGTTGTAATGAAATCTGGTTTTGTTTAGCCTTCAGCTTTGCAAGGAAATTTTAATAAAGAGGTTTGCAAGACAAATATCTCATGAGATGGTGACTAAGAATTTGCTTTCTTAAAATAATATGAGATGAACAACTTTAAAGTATGATGGTAACGCTGCACCTATATCACTCTACATTGAAATACAATAGCAGGCATTGCCTATACAATAATGTCTCCTCAGTTTCAAGACAGTGGGAGTTTATAATAATAGAGTATTTATGCAAAACAGTGAGGGGAGAGAGAAGGGGAGGGGGGGAGTGGAAATTGTCTAGCAGGCTGAATACACAAAGCCTTTGGTACTTGAAAGCTAATTTTATTTTTCATTAATATTAATTGATGCAAGTTCTAGTCTATTGTTAAATGATTCTAGTGAATAATTACATCCATCACTTTGAAATGTTTAAGACAAGTGTGGAGTTGTAAAACCAATCTTTTGTACTGGAATCATCACCAAAGTGGCATTGGGGAAACCATGTTGACACTACAGTTTGATCCTATTCTTGGAGTCTGCAGGGCACTCAGCGTGTTCTCAGCATTGTTTCTGTGCATTGTATTTACATGCATTACGTAATCATTCTTGTTTTCTTGGGAACCATAAGAAAGTGTATGGCATTTCTATATTCTCATTTCCTCGGAATCTGACAGCTTTTGAATGTGACCCATCTGTTGATGAGTGAATGGCAACTGTTTATTCCAGAATAAAGCATGTGTTAAAATGCAAACATACAGCCTACAGAAGCACTGAACTAAGTTTAATTAGCTGTAGAGTTCATTTAAACTTCAAACTACCAAGTTAACTTGCTAGTTAGCAGAGTTTATAATATATTTCTTGCTAGATGCTTGCTAGACAGGGGAGCTAACAATATTATATTTGTTGCGAGGTGATGAATTCTGATAACCTTTCTGTCCCTAAATCTGTAACTGTCTCATATGTACTCTCTGATATAGCATAACTAGTTATTTATGCCTCAATTCCTGGATAGAACTACTACAAAGTTGCTGAGCAGCCATGTGGATAAATATATAACATTGTGTCACTTGAAAACTTTTGGCAAATCACGTTTACCAAATGCAATCTCAGTTTGTCGTGATTGTAGCCATTAGCAAAGTGCAACACAAATGAGGTATATCAGCGCACAGAAGGATGGGGCTTTGTCACAAGAGCCTAATGCTTTGGAAGGGGACGTGAGCTGGTCAAATGCATGGATTTAGTGTTGGGCTTTTTTTTTTTTTTTAAATGTGTCTATAACCAGAAGCAAAGTAAAGATTGACTGATTATTATCTTACCTCTTTAAACTTCATAAGCATTGTAATCATTACAGTTCTTCTAATGTGAAAGAAAAGAGACAGTTATTCAAACGGATATGCTAAGGTTTCTGCATTCTGATACTGCAAAGTCAGGTGATAGTGTAGGAAATCTATATTGCTAATCCTCAGTGCAGTCACTGGAGCATCTGCAATTAATGGTACCTATGGCAAGCCTAAGGAAAGAGAAGGAAAGATGAGAAATCATGTTTTTTTCATCTATTTGACTTGGAAAAATAAAAGTAAATGTTAGATTTTAAAAAATAAATGAGTGGATGTTGTTTTGCTGGCAACTGATGGTACATGTAATTCAGGTAGTTTTAGGCATAACTGTAATTTATTAAATCTAAGAGAGTACTTGGTAATAACACTTTAGTTATAGATTGATTGCCAAGTCAGTATTGATATTACTGAGTGGTAGGCCAGCATCTTGTCTGATCTGTCTCCAGTGTGATCACCATATGAAAATAAATGACGTTAATAAGAAATATAAGAAATAATATAAAACTATATTACTTCAAAGAAATATTATTCACTAGGGGTATTCTGGCGTCCTTAATCTCCACACTAGAGATGTTCTGTTTTCATTTTTTGTGTAATGCTTGTTTCTAAGAACAGTCCCCATTGTGGGTGTTCTTATCTTGGATGTTGCTCAGATAGCTTTTTTCATTGCACCCTTTTGTTGACTATGGAGTTTAATATAAGGTAAAATTCTATTCACTGGTCACAGTTCACTGCAGAAACTGTCAGGTATTGGCCCGATCCATATTCCTGAAGCTGACAAAAAGGCTTGGAATCAAACACTGCATCGATCCACCTTTGGAAACCAGCAATCAGCCATCAGCCCAATAGCACCAGCCATAGCATGTATTTGAAAAGTAGATTCTGTTAATGAATTGACACAACTTTTTGTTGTCATTTGCTTTGGGTGCAATGCTACTTGTTTAAATCTGAGCATGCATAGCAATGTGCTACCCGTTTAAGTAGCTAATGTGAATAGTAGCATCACTTGGCTCATCAAATAATCGCTATTGGGCTGTATATGTTACTTTTTCTTAAAAATTGTTTCTTAGTTATTAAAAAGAGGTAGAAACTTCAGTAGCCTGATGTTCTTTCCTTGGTTTATCTATGTAAACAAATTTCAGGTTGCTTATAAATGATCCTGACTGACAGAACATACTTTCCCTCAGGTCAGTTCTTTTGTGGAAGATGCCAAAGCCTGTCTTTCTTTAAAATATAAAAGCCTGTGTTTGATGTGAATAGAAACTGTTCTGGGAATGACTGTGCAGAGTAAGATTACATGGTGCAATTTTAATTACATTGTTCTCAGCAGTGCTACTTGTCTGATCTTAGTGTGCGAGTCAAAATTTAAACCAAGGTTATTTGGTTCTGTAACTGTTAGTCAAGCGCTGATATTGTTTGAAAGAGATGACAAGTTCAGCAAGTTTAAAATCCAGCAGAGTTTTGAGAGGCGGCTTTCCTTGTTAATCTCAGAAGTTTTGTACTTTAGTAGGCTGCAATTAAGCAGTTGATTTTTGCATGGTTTATAGAATGATCTATGTGTTGGAATTGGCTTGATACTTGAGTAAAACAAAAGCTTAACTACCAACTAATTTTGCAAATTTAAACACAATTTAGATTTTTGGAGGTATTCTGAAAAGCTATCCATAAACTGCGTCCAAGGGCTATATTTTATTAACACAATTTTTAGACTGAGTATTGGAAAGGAGTATAGGTCTGTTGTTTGTGCATTTATTGGATATGTCTGGAAAAATCAACTTTCTACTGGTGACTCTTAAAAAAAAGGTTGACGGAACTCTCTTGAGAGAACTTGGTAAAAAGCACTAAGAGAAATAGTTATTTCTCTGTCAGGTTCATTGATGGAGAAGATGAGAAGGCAAAAGATTTCCCCTGGAAACAGGAGGAACTTTTGTTTCAGTCTTTCACTGGGAAAGTTGAACAATCCACTGAATAAATGGTTTGAGCAGATTTTCAGGCATGGCATTACTCATTCAGCAGCTGGGAAAATAGGCCAGCAACCTACAGTATCCATTTTGAAAGGAAAATATTGCACAGTGGATTTATTACTCACTCTCATTTCCTTTTATGTCTTGTAAATGATGTGTCATTCTCTATTTCTGAAACAAACTCCTACCACTGAGTGCCATTTGGAAATTAGTTGCACATGGCAGAAGCTGAAAGCTTTTATTCCTGGGGATGCCTTTTAAGAAAACAATTATTGTACATCAGGAAAAACTTTTTATCATTATGGTTCCAGAAGAAGGGCAGCTGTATGTAGATGTCCATGTATTTATTTTTTTTAACATTTCCTAGTATGTACTGATCAATAGTTTTGCTTGTTATCCGAGTGTTGAGGTTAGGAAGCAGTCTATGCAACTCACTGTTGAATTACAGATTAGTTGTAATTTCACACAGAAGGTGAAACCAAGACTCAAGATTGAGAAGATGGAGGCAATATTGCCTCTGCACAGTATCTGTGAGTAATGTATAAAAAGCACTTTGTATTGGTAGCTTATTTAATGAAAAGCTCCCGTACTTTGATTTCTTGTCTCAATGTACTACAAGACCAAGAGAGACATATCAAGCAATATTTTTTTCTCCCATCTCTGAAAAAAGCAAGTGCAAGTGGCTGCCATGGATTTGGTATAGGACAAAAGATGGGTTTTAGAATAGTAATTTCTTCTTCCACCCTCAAATAACTGAGTTATTTCTACTTCCCACTGAAGGAGCGGACAAAGCATCCATTCCTCCAGTGAGCAGTCATTTAGTAAGCCTTCTCACTAGTGGCTAAAACTTCAGGCAAATGTAAATGTGTGCATAATTTAGTGAATCTTCTGTTCATCTAATAGTATATAATAATTTCAATTAAATTAAGACTCTCAGTAAACTGGTCTTAGTTGAATGTTGACAGAAGCTTGTGCCATAAAAAAATAAAAAAATAAAAAAAAGAGGGGAAACAAGAAGTTATGACAGATCACATTAAGAAATGACAGATCACTGTAATTATAAGAAACCGACCTTGAAGACAAACAGTTTTAATTGTGAACTTGAGAGGAAAAAAATCCCCATGACCTGCGGCTAATTGTCTAGTTAACTGAAAACCCTTACTAAATAAATTTGTGGCTTTGGAGACATTTTAAAAACATACTGGTGTAAATAAGGTACTTTCTGTGCTGGTTGCACTGTAGCTATTTCCTGTGAGTGATTGCTTGTTGTTACATTTTGACATCTGCTGGCAGCAATTTATTTACATAGTTAAATCTCCTGGGACACTGTTTCTTCTGTTGAATGCAACCTCAACTGATTAGTTTTCGATAACTTACATATATCAGGAAATTTGGGTTGGGTGGCACTTGGGGTGACTGCTCAAAGATCAGATGTGTACTTGTGCAGAAGCCAAGAAAATTCATGGTCAGTAGTCTACTGTTTCTTGATGCTTTATTCAGCCAGCACTCAAAGGAATTTAGCCATTATATCCCACTGGGAATTCTTGTACAAACTCCGACTTCTGTCCCATCTTCCTCCACTATAGGACACAATTAATTTCACATCGACAAACTTCTCAATTTGCAGAGCCACAACATATTGAAAATATTTGAATGTCGATTCTGTCTGCTTGTGTCTCGGGCTCAGCCAGTGAAGATTTTGTAAGAATCTAAAGTTAATTTCATCTTGTGTTCTCCTGGGGTTCTTAGCAAAATGTTATGTAAATCTGCTAAAATGGAATAATAGCGATCATTTGCAATGCAGTGGGAAGCCCCTTCACTGAAACTAACAAAGTTAAAAGGAGTATTTTCTAAATTTTGCTCCTGGGTTTGGGGTCATTTGGACTGTTCAGAATCAATGCAGTGTTAGTAGTGAAATGTCATGTTCCTCCACAGATGTGACAGTTCCTTTGAGACCGTAGCTCCACAAATGTAGTATCGGTTTAAGTGTCCTCTGCATTCTCAGTGAGACAACAGCTCCATTTAAACTGAACTGTGTTGTGCTCAGATCGATGACTGTGATATAACATCTAAAGTTTTGATTTTTATATTTTTCTTCAGACACACTCACTGATATCACATTTTTGTTGAAATAGTAATTTTTCTCTAGGGTTTTTGAGCAGAAGCTATAATATCACCATGCCTTATAATGCAGCCGCTGACCCAGGAGATCAGTCAATAATGTGTCTACATCGTAATGAATAAGAGGAGATAACTTCCAGCTGAGAACAACTCATTACAACTCCTTCCACTTGATCAGACTTTTGCCCTAAATGAGACAACAGGCAGCAAAAGGATGTGTGAAGGTATCATGTAATGTGAGCTGGTGAAGTCTGCGGGGCAGGGGGAATGCCTTCAGTTTTGATTGTAGTGTTTGTATTTTCCTGTAATTTCAAGCAGCCAGAGGCTGCTGATAGAGCACTGTTGGTAAAATAAATTTGCTGAACAAGACGAGGAATTGAGGGATCTTTCTTTCTAGGAGAAAGGAAAGAGGGAGCATGGTGGGAAAAGGCAAGGAGCAGCAGCAACATATCTGTGCTGAAAAAGACGAGAATCCCTGAGTTTGGTGCTGACAGAGCTATTTTGCTTACATAGTACATTGTGCTCTGTGAAAATATTCGCTGGAATCCCAAACAGCAACCCCAGTGCTGCAGGGCTAATACAGTTTGCTTCAGTGCTGGGCTGATACAAGTTGTGATGCTTCTGGTTTTAGGGCAGGGTTGTTCATCTCTAGCTCAGTGTACCTGATGCTATACTCATATCTAGCCAAGTGGTGTTGTGATGTGCTAGGAGAAGAGAGGCAGAGCTTGGTGAGATGTGAAAAGATGCCAAGTACAGGTGTTAGGCATAGCAGAAAGGTGAGGAGAGAGACAGAGCAGAGCATCGCTAACGTGGCTCTTCAGTGGGAAGGGAGTCACTCGTTCTGGAATCACACATCATACCCATTACACAGAGGGAGCCTTCAGTCTAGTGTCACTTGTGGCTCAGGTGAACTGCGCTACAGAATTTCAAATTGTTACCAGTTTTTCCAGCTCTGCTAGGACTGTTGGTGGTAGCCAGGTAACGTGGGAGAGGGACTAATATTCTTCCAGTGAAAATGTCGCATCTTTTGTTGGCTGCAGTTGGTTTCTGGGTGAAATCCCTCATCTTTCTTGATCTATGGGAAGCTTATCACCTATCTGTGATATATTCTTGCTATGCATTTTGAGAACACAGAAAAAAACCCTTGTGACTATTAATAGGTACTAATTACACTGTGGAAAGGGTATTTTCTGAAGGGCAGATATGTACACTCTAGTGTCCGCTGGATGAACTGTTGGTCTAATTTTTGCATCTTAACAGGGCTATGCACAAAACTGGTCAACACACGCAAATTGCATGGGGATGTTTGCCAGTTTAGGTCATCAGTTTGTTTTTGTAGATGTTACAAGTGTGTGCAAGGATAAAGTCTGTTGTTTAGTATTTGTTCTTCCAAAGAAGTCAAATATAGATACGTATTTGTTTGTATTAAGCAATTCTTGTTATATGTTGATGAACGTTTACTGTTGTTCGTCTTTCCTCAGTTTTTGACTATCTGGATGCTAAATAAGTCACCATTATAATTTACTTCAAGGGCATTTATATCGATACAAAAGAATCACAAGCATGTAGTGGGAGATAATAATCTAGTATTGCATGTTGGATTTTTTTAAAAAAATGTTCTGTAGCAATTCTGCTGCAGAGCTAGAATTTAGCATTAAACTGTTTAAAAAACCTTCAAAAAGATTTTAATAAAACTAATTTTGTTCATTTTCTTAAATGTTCAGTAAGATTTTTTTTAAAAGAAATATTTTAGTCATGCTTGTAGCTTTTCTAAGCCTCAAATCCACTATTTCCCGAGCACTTTTAGATATGAAATAATGATAACCTCATATCTTAAGGAACAACCTGTCTGACTAAACTGTTGAAAGTGGCTTGTCTGGACGTCAGTCTGCCCCAAAAGTGTCACAGGGCAGCATTGTTCTCTTTCTATTCTTTTTGCTTCTGCTGTTCAGGTATTACAGAAAAACAGCAGAAATAAACACGCTGTGTGCTCCCTGCCAGAACCCATGTTCCAGAGATGATTTTGAAGGCATCTCAAAGGAAGGGAGAGAAGCTGTTTCTCCTAATTGACAATATTGTTGGCAGGATTTCTTTTGTTTCTCAGCTGCCTTTGTCATTAGCTGTTGTAACAGTTTCCTCTTTTGTTCTTGGATGGATTTAGGTTGTCCAGATGTGTTGGTTCCAGGTAGATTTCATCCTCTCCACATTGACAGGATAATTCATCTCTTGAAGACTCATAACACTTTGCATTTCTATCAGTTTGTGTTCGGCTGCTGTGTGACACCCTGTACCAGAGTCAGGCGTTCAACAGTGCAACAAACGCTGTCACGTGGTGGCCTGTTACCATCTTCTTAGTTACTTGCCTGCTGTTTTCAGTCAGCGTCAATGTTTATTGCTAACAAGAGCTTTGCTAGGTCATGGTACTTTATGAATTTTTATATACAAGAGCAGCATTTGGAAGCATTTCCATTTGCTTCACACATCATTTTTCTCTCTTTGTAGTTAATGAAGCTGAGCTTTGCCAGTTTCTGTCTAACTTCTGGTTTTGCTAATATCATTGAGCAGGGAGGACTTCTTAGCAGAGCTGAGGGATCCCTGCTAGGCTGGAAACTTGAGTTGCCTTTGTGCAGCTGTAGTGTACTTTTCTTGCATCTCTAGACCTCTTACAGGTACAGCTTCCAACTTGTGGTTTCAATATGATCTAAAGTTACTTGTTAAAAGGGATAAGAAAAAATACATGGGATAATATTCACTTGATGCTGTAATTCCCACTGATATGAACAAGGCTAGGTTGTATTTACAAAAAGGATCCTAACCTTCATTGATAGAGTAATTAAGTCTGTGTTTGGTGTGTATTTTCAATGTACAATTTCCTCACAGAGGAGCCATTTTGTTGCTAGCTATCATTAGCTAACATAAAAATATGAATACCTGTACATAGAGACATATAAAGTAAGTTTTTGTGTGTTTATAGATAAATACGTATATTTAATTATTCAGAATACCTCTGTAGAGATTTCATCAGAGAGAAAATTATGGATTCTGTATTTCTGTTCAAAACAAATCAAACTGCTGAGAAATAAACTCAGAAAAAAATTACTTCAGAAGAGGAATGTATTAGCCTAATATATGCTTTTGAATATAAGAAATCTATTTCAGCTTGTTTTCTTTTTATATAGTTTACAAGAAATCCAACTGCTAACCTTTCAATGTTTTAAAATGGTATTCTTTAAAAATCTGTGGTTCATTATCATAAATATCACAGTTGTACAGAAACCTCACATATGTGGCATATCATAACAGTGAGGATGGGATGCACTGAAATGATGAATCCCAGGAATCTGAGATTTGTTGCTGAGATCTATAAAGGGTAATATTTCCAATTGCAACTTCAGTTTCCCATCGTTATGGTAATGGTCTTGGGATCTTGCACAAGAATCCTTTTTCCAACAGGTCCTTTGATGACAATAAGCTCAAAGTCAGAGATTAAAGCCTTGGGATGCATTCAGGTATTACTAATAATGAATAGTGCTTGGTGGACAAAAATATTCTGTACAATTCACATGTGAATGAGCTTTCTTACAGAAAGGAGTAAAAGTCTAATACAGGAGGCTGAGAAATGAACAGAGGGCGATGAGTGACACGCATGTTGTTTTTCATTGGGAGATGCTTGGCAGTATTTTCATTTTGCTTGCATGGAGTTTTGGAGACTGTCTCATACCATATGGCATATTAAGCACAATAAAGATGTTCATTTGGCAGCTGGAGCATGACTAGGAACATCAAAAGAGTCATATATGCATCACTAAATGAAGAACTCCGCCTTCATGTAAATAAATATTAGATCATTGTTTAATTGCCCATTGAGTTCTTAACAATGAGACATAATCACTAGTCATGTCTGATGTAGCATTACCAAAACTTTAGGGCTATAGCTAAGCAGCTATTATTAATTTTTTGCACTTCTGTAGGCCTTGAGCACCAAACATGTATCATTTTGTTGCAAGTGCTGTGCAGACACAGAGTGAACAAGAGGTCTTTGCTCTGAAGAGCTTACAATCTAGTAAAACACCTTAAGCGCTAACACAACGTGAGTGTGCAGGAGGACGTGGGAGGTTTTAGTGCGTGTGGCCACTCTCATCAGGCTGCTATTTGTCCAATCTGTTACAGCGCAGCTGGGTAGCACGAATAATGTCAGTTATCCATCTCATGACTTTCCTCACACCTCATCTCTGTGACAAATGCATGTACATTATAAATATCATCATCGTACATCATAAGGAGCTTACGTCATCGTGGTTGCCAAGCAGCAAAGTGTTATATATTGGGAGACTACCTTTTCATCCATTTTAAGGCAGACTGCCAGACGGTTTGGTCTCTTTCTCTCCATGAACCTTGGCAGACTCCTTAGAGCATGCACTATACATCCAACCGACATAGGTTTTTTGATAACTAGTTTTATGTCTTTGGTATCTGGGGAGTGTTTAAATACTAAATCAAAAAAATCTTATTGGAAGAAGTCTCTGTAATGGGATTTGTTATTTCTGAAAAGATATCCATACCTTCTTCCTGAAACCTGGCACTTTTGATCATTTAGATAACTTCTCAGTGGAACTGAGCTGTTTTTTCTTGCCTGTGCTCGTTCATCTCGTATTCAGAAGTTATCAGTCCCGTGCCCAGATTTCCTTCAGTCTTAGGAAAGAGTTCAGTGTCCAGGACTCAGCTAGATGAATAAACTGTGTGCTGAGACACACTGGTTAGCTCACTGCATTTTTGTAGTTTTTCTTTTCTTGAATGAACCTCATGTATATAGGCCTAATGTAGACCTAAAATGATAGGAAAATTAATTGAATCTAGGACTTTCCTGTGTGGAAAAGACTTAAAGCTGCCACTTAGTCTATCCTCTTGGTTTGAAGCAGGATTGGTCTTGAGTGATTTTGGATTAAGCTGGTATTTGATTAACCTCATGTGAAAACCCTGCAATGGTAGATATTCAGCATGTCCTCAGCACCCTCTTTTAATGGTTAGCTGGAAAGCTTTCTTTAGTATCTGTCTGAACCTTCTCACAACTGATATCTACAAAACTGTGTCTAGCATCTTGTTATACTGGTTAGTACTTGGAGGACATGAGTAATTAATCACTATTTATAGCTTTTACATAGAGACTTGTAGACAGACTTTGTGTACAAAGTAAGTTTTCTTCACCAGAGAATAAGAACCAAGAATCCTATTTGCCCTATATTTAATAGGCTATGCTTTGTTAGAGCATCAGAAATATGTAGGTGTGTTTAAGAGACAGATGTAGAGCCACAGGTGGAAAATCTGAGTAAGCTGCTGAAACTCCTCACATCACTCCTGAGTGCCTGGCAGGGCAGGAAAGCGTGGTCAGTGCAGGGCCAGCTCCGTAGGCTGTGTGGCTGCTACTGGAGCCTGGTGCAGGCAGCTCTAGTGCTGTAAATTTTGAGTGTCTGCGTTGGCTTTTCACTAGAAGCCACGTGAGTTTAAGAAAGAAAACGTTCCCAGGGAGGGGCTTGGTGAGAATGACTGGGAATGGAATGCATGCTCGTGCGACGTTCCCTGGTCATCCCAGTCCGGGAGGCATCGTCATTCTGATAAAGTTCACATTTGCCCCTAACTTCAGACTAGGGATTTTATCTAAGGCTACAGCTCTCTTTCAACTCTCTTAACAGTTGGCTTCAGCTTCATCTCTGTGTGCCCTTGGTCCAAATAATCTTCAGTGTTCTGTATCCTTATGATCACTTCATCTCCTTCCACCCACTTCTAATTTCTCTCCTACATATCAGTACTTCTCAGAGCCTTTTCATTTTCTTTCTCTCTTCTTGCTATTAACCTCGTCGAATACTCTTGTTTCTGTGGTAGAATTGGGAATTAAAAGCATCAGTGCTTTTGGATGAGATATGGTAAGAAAACAGTTTCCCACTTTCCAACAACTCTGCTTCTACCCTTGTTGGGAAAAGTTGCAGGATTTCATTAAACAAGGTCAATGGATGAGCAAAATATAAAAGGTCTAAAAGTGTCAAATTCATAACTCCAAGGGAATATAGAATATAGATCCAAGTACTTGTCCTGATTCCATGTGTCAAATCTGCATGTGGTCTTTGAAGTTCTGCAGTGCACACAGATGGCAGCTATGCAGGAATCTTGAGGTTTGTGAAAGCTGAGCAGCAAGGTGGGAGAAGCGTATGCCAGCCAGCGTCACCCCTCTCTTTGAAGCACAGCACAGTGTGGCCTCTCTTGGAATGTGACCTGTGGTGTTTGGCTGGGTGATGCTATAGCTCTGAACTGACACTTGTTTTTAAGTGATTACTTTATCATAGTTTTGTTAGGCTTTTCTATTTTTTTTTTTTTTTACTTCCGACATAATTAATTTCTCAGAGAGCAATGCCAAATTTTTCCAGTTGTAAGCTATTAATAGACAGTAGATCACCAGCAGTTTTTGACTGAGAATCACATATTTAGTCAATATAACAAGGTACCTTCCGAAGACCCCGTATCATTGGTTTTTTTGGTGTGTGGTTTTTTAGTTGTTTTTTTTAAGGGAGGAAAAGAATAAGTTAAAATAAAATCTACTTACAATTCATGAAGGCTGCAATCTATATAGTGATTAGGAAAGCGAATTTCAACTTCCCACACTTGTGGTGACAGAGAAATTTTGTCTTTTTTTTTGGTTGATAGCTTTAGGAGTTTGCAGTAAATCTGTTAAAATGCCTGTCGTATCACCAACACAAATTGCAACAGGTGGTTTTACACCAGGGAGGCCTTGCTAACAGAGAGCCTTCCATCAAAACCCTCCTGTGAGCACAAGACCCTTTCTGTGAGCGGTTCCTGGCCTCGGAGAGGAGCAGTGTCTTGGGGCAGGCGGCCACCAGCGTGGTCTGAGCACTGTGAAGTTTATTTTAAACTGCTACTGCTTCCAAATTTTGTGTCAGACTTTGCAAGCAGGGGTCTGCGACGTGACAGACCGAGAAAGGTTTATCTGGAGGGATTGGAGTATCTGAGGGGAAAGAGCAGAAGAGCTTTTTGTTTCTTTTTTTATTTATAATCCCTCTTGCTTTCAGCAAAATTCAATGAAATGGCAAATGGGCTGATGCAATTCTGGTTTCTTATCCCACTGTGAATCCAAGGATAGTTCTCTTGCCCTCAAGTAAAGCAGAGGAAACGGGAGCAGCTTTTAGTTAAAAATATGTAAGCAAGCCTAAAACTTGTGCAGAAGCAGATCCTTCAGATGCTAGGATAATTTTTGTGCAAGAGACTGTGGTGACTATAGAGTTTGGACACTTCTCAGAGGATAGTCAGGCACAAATTCACAAGATCATAATTTTATTCTTTTAAAATCCCACCTCAGGCTGCTAATGTCTTTGCCCACGTACAGCGTGTGTGGGTGCTGGCAGCGGGGGCTGCAGGGACTCTGTGAGGGGAGGCCGGGCTGCCCTGTGCTGGACAGAGCCGGTTCCGGGCAGTTCCAGGTGGTTCCGGGCGGTTCCAGGTGGTTCCACAGCTGCCCCACCACAGCGCACAGCTGAGCCCATCAGCGAGGCTGGTGGAGCCTCTGTGGAAGCCTGTTTAAGGAAGGGGCAAAATGCTGCCTGGGAGTGAGGGAAAAAAGAGTGTGAGAGCGCAGTGTGAGCCTCAGGGGCAGAGGAGGAGAAGGAAGGAGAGCTCCAGGGGCCAGAGCTGGGACTCCATGCAGCCCCAGGAGGACCCCACACAGGAGCAGGTGGGTCTGACCTGAAGGAAGCTGCAGCCCATGGAGGGGACTCATGCTGGGGCAGGGGAAAAGCGTGAGGAGGAAGGAGCTGCAGAGAGCAGCCATTAGGCACTGTCCGTAAGCCCCTGTTCCCCATCGCTCTGTGCTGCTTGGGGAGAGGAGGCAGAGGAGCTGGGAATGAAGGAGAAAAGCTGAGCCTAGGGGAAAGGGGTGGGGGGTGAGGAGGGACAGTCTGCTTTTAATTTTGGCTCTTTCTCACCATCCAAATCTATTTTAATTGGCAATTAACTTAATTTTCCCCAAGTCAAGTCTGTTTGGCCTGTGACAGTAACTGGTAAGTGATCTTGCTGTCTTTATCTTGACCCATGAACTTTTTCATCTGGTTTTCTCCCCCTGTCTTATTGAGGTGTGGGAGGGAGAGAGTGGCTGGGTGGGCATCTGGATGCAGCCCAAGGTCAACCCACCACTGTTGATTTGGCAAATAGTGTCACACGTCTCATTCTCTGCGTTGTTCTGAATTTTTGACATTTCAGATTTTTTGCTCTTGGTTTATTTTTAATTTAAACTTTCTCATCAATATTCATCATAAAACGAAGCTGCATTTAAATTCTGCAGCCAGCAACTGGTGGTCCTGCTCTGGGATTCAAACCCAATGAATGCCCAGGGAGAAAGAATCTCCATGAGGTCCCCTGGCAGCCCTGTCTTCAAGTTTGTATGTCTGGAAACAGATGCAAAATTTGCTGAAGAGGATTTGTGTAACTTCCCAGGAATGTTGCTAGGCCATCCAGTATGAGATTCTATCTGTGTTTTAGGACCAGTTATAGATATTACACAGTCAGGAAAAGCTTAGGTATTGGACAGGCTGTGAGAGAATCTGTGATTATTTTTTTAAAAAAAACAATGACCGAATACAGAAAGTCTGTACAGTGAATTTAAACAATTATGCCAAGTGCTTTCTTTTCAGTAAAACTCTATTGTCTTTGATCTTCTGTAGTCTGTATCCCTGTCTGTATGCATTTCTGAAAGTCTAATGCAGTTTTTAAAGATCCAATAGAAATTAAATGTAACATCAAAATAGCAAGAGCCTACAGATAAGTGAAAAGTCTACTGCAGCAGTAACTCAAGGAGCAGGTAGGGAATACAGAACAGATTGTCTGAAAAAAAACCCCTTCATATGCAAATATATTGTTCAGAGATGTCAAAACCTGAAGAATTTACTTAGCGATTACAAGTTTGCGGTGAAGAGCTTTTAATCATATAGCTGGTAGTTACAGCACCAATGTTTTTTTCCCAGTATTTTTTGCAAAGTGAATCTACCAGACTCAGAGAAGGAATTTGAGGCAAAGTCTCAAACTTTGTACTTCAGAGACATTTTTCTCTTTATGCCAGCCTTCCTAAATACTTTAAATTTTTTGTGTAAAGTGAAACAGGATTATTGACAGCTACTGTTTAATTAAAAGTTCTCATAATCCTTAGTTATACTGATAGTGCAGCTCATGCACTATATCACAATCCTGGTAGGCAGTAAGAAATGTTATAGTTTGGTTTTCCTGTTATAGAACACTTTTGTAGTGGACTATGAAGTTGAATATTCTGTAAACAAACAATTTCAAGCATAAAGATTTACTGGATATCTGAAATCACTTTGCCAGCAGAAGAGCCTTTAGAGATCCTGGGTTACGATGGAGAGGATAACAAGGTCTCTACTGCTACTGCCCAATTTGTAGAACTAGATGTGCATTTTGTGCATTTGATTTGAGTGATCCCAAATTCTCATGTCCAAAGTGTTTCATTTATCTCTTACCTTCCCAATCAGCATGGTCAAAATCTCTTCATCTTTCTGAAAATGCGTTTTCATAAGATTTGTCTATGAATTATAGTCACACAAAGGAGACATTTCTTCCTGAGATCTGTAGACAAGCCATTAACATAAAGATATTTGAAGTCTATGTTCCAAAGTGGATACTTATAATTGTTTGGGTTTTTTTCTTTTTTCTTTTTTTTCCCCCAGTGGAATTTGATGACTGCAAGGGGAATAACAAATTGAACTTCGAAGTTTCTAACCCAGACTTTAAGGTGGAACGCGACGGGTCTTTAGTTGCGCTAAAGAATATATCAGAAGCTGGCAGAGCCTTGTTTGTCCACGCGCGGTCTGAGCATGCTGAGGATATGGCAGAAATTTTGATTGTTGGAGCAAATGAAAAACATGGCGCATTAAAGGTAAGATAAATACAAAGGACTAGAAGAAAGTGCCAAGAAGAAGCTGCTAGATATTTAGATGTGCTATCTAGGACTGTAAGCAGTTTTAATGTGTTAGCAGAGAGATCAAAATCAGTCTTCAATCCAGATATTGCTGTAATGTTTTAGCACTTAGTTTAACTTAAAATACATATTTTCCAGGTTTTGAAAGATGTATTACATCTTCAGGTGTAAATGCTAAACATTGATTCAAATGAAAGAGCCCAACTATCAAAATTGGCTAGTACTTCTGGTGTACATTATGCTGGATAAACCACAGTTTGGCCATAACTGAAAATGGAAAAGCATAGTCTAAATGTGTAACTTAGAATTTACAGAACCTTCATGTTTCCTCCAAGTCTAAGAATGTGGGAATGAATTCTATGCTGTGGAATGTAATTTTTTGTATACTTCTGCTTATCTGATATCGTTATGTGTTAAATTATATAAACATCTTCATGCAAATAGCAACACATTTACACTCTGTCTCTATGCACTAGTGATTTCTGTTCCACTTTGTCCACTGAATGCCATGTCCTTTCTTTTCCACTTTTGAATTTCAGTGTAATACTAACCTCATACTATAGGGGAAAAGTGCTTCACAAATTGATTGAATTGTTTACTTCACATCTGTGAAAGTAGCAAAAGGAAATGTGAGATAGCCTTCACATCTGTGTCATGGCATTTATGAGAGAAGCAAGCAAGACAGTGGCTTACTAGACAATTAAGGCTGGTTACCTTTACAGACCTATAATTTCAAGGAACTATAAAGAAGCCACAATAAAAATGAGTGATCTATTGTCTTATTTTAGTATTTAGAGTTTCGCCTGCCAGCATTCTCATTATCTTTCCAAACATAGCGTAGTATAACTTAAGTTTTCCATTTAAAAAAAAAAAAAAAGCTTTGGAGGAAAGGTTGAATAAATTTCTGAAAGTCTGTGGCTGAGGAAGAGTTTTGACCTGCACTTTAAGCAGCATGTGATGTGAACGTAGATTGCCAGCAGGAGAGAAAGTATCAAAATGTGTAACTGCAGAGCACTGATCAGAACACTTAAATGGAATTTAATTTTATTTAAATAATAATGTTTCTTCACAAAGTTAAAATTTAACAAGGTCATACCTGAGAGAGCCTCTTACATGGTGGAGCTGTGGATTTAGGACCATGCACTGCCAAAATCAGAGTAGGAAAACTACACTTGCAGGAGCTGGGTACTTGGCTGTCCTGTGTCTCAAACAAGCAAGGCATGCACCTTCTGGTGCGTTCACAAGAATGTTCAAACTATTTTCTTTTCACTCCAGGATTTGAAATCTTAGGAGCAGTTTCAAAATGGGGATTCTCGTTCTTCAGTTAGAAGTTACTGAAACCACAGAGGAGTGGTCGTCTCAGACAGTAGTTCTGGAGTTAAACTTTAGGGGATTGGTTTACGTGTGAAGATCTGACTCTCTGAGAATCACATTCTGAAGTTTTAGTCTGGTTTTCTTAGAGAAGCAGCCCAGCCCTTCAATGTCTTTGAGGGGAAATAGTCTATGGAAGATACAATCTAGGGGAAATCTTGTCTCATGAGTAGGAATTAACAGATGTGTATTTGCATGGGCTATGACATAGCTTTGTCAGTGACCTTTTCTCTTTATGCCCTATTTGGGCTCTGGGTAGTGTCCCCTCAAACTGTTCCAGCAGTATTAATTAATGCCCAGTGTTTAAATCTATCACCAGACTACATTCAAAAGCCAAGTCTAATTTGGCCCCACTCCTGGATTCTGTTCCAACCACTTTGTGCTGCTTCAGAGAGAGAAAACCACTCTAAATCTGGCATATTCTGCCACTTGTCAGTCTTCCCTCATAGGTGACTCCTCAAAGTAATATCACAGCATCATCTCTACCTACATTCATCACTTCTTTACAGGTTTTGATATTTAGCTCATAACTAGATTACCCTTTTGGTATGGTGCTCCTTGGTGTCTGCAGTGCTGTTGGGAGTTACTTGATGCGTTAATGTGTCCTGGGAAATCCATCTAGTGAGGATCATTCCCTTTTTCAAGGGAATATAAAGATCTTTGGGGCTGGCTGTCCTACACTGCCCTCAGCCAGCACTCTGTAACTGTTAAATCAATAGTTTTTTTACCAACCATTTTGGCTATTGTTTGCCTATTTTAAACACAATACAGTCTTGTCTTTCTGTTTGTCATACTTGAGAAGGATACAAAGATTACAGCATGCTATCTAAAGTGATTTTATGATAAATTTGAACTTAATCCTGTACTTTTGCAGTCTGAATGTGTCAGCATGGAAACAGAACTGCTCCATCTGTTTATGCAAGGAGTCTTGGCTAAGAAATGCTCAGATGGAGCCTTAGTAATTCAGCATAATTCTGTAGGGTTAAGATGAGCACATGCTAGAGCACTGCTTAGCATTCAGTACTTAGAGTACAGTACCTTGTTTAATTAGGGGATAAGTAGTTCTTAAGTATTTCCCCACTGCCAGCAACTGCCGTTTCTTTTCTGAAAGCATGTAACCTACATCTGTGAAATCCCATTGTTAATGTTTCTAATTGCAGATTCCCAACATGTTTGGAAATGACTGACAACAATGATCTCTAATGTGCTGACTGGCAGTCTGAGCCTAGGAAGGGATAGCATAATTCCTAAAACTTTGTGATTGCTACCAACCATACCTTAGATGAATATTGAAAATATTATAGAGGTGCAATCTGGACTGTGCAGAAAAGCTTTGGTATTCTAGTGGTGGAGAGGTGTGGTTCTTTCCTGCTGAAGATGTGGGAAGATTCCAGCTGGCCTCACTGATCAGTCCTACGTGATTAAATTAACTTCATGGCCATAGTAGAGTCAGTGGCTGTAGAATACCACTTACTATTTAACTCTGCTTTTTGAGCCTGAAGGGCATATTTTCTTACTTTTCTGCCAGAAACACATTAGATCTGCAGAGCCTGCAGCTTTCTATCAAAGGGTGGCCATGACCACAAGATGAGAAGATAGATGGTTCCTCAATATCATGAGCCAACTTGGCAGTTGCTCTCTGCTCACAGAATCTTTTGCAGGGTCTAGTGACAGAAGAGTAGATACAGCACTGCTGCTTTTGCAGATGTCTGGATGTTTCTGCAAAATACCCTAAAACCCATGAATGTCTATACCTACGGATATGCATACATGCTGTTGAGAGCAGAAATCTGTACATCAGATTACAGTTAGATTGCTTTCTACAACCTGGTGTTAGTGCCCATTTCCTCCTATGGTTTTGGCTAGATATATTGGTTTCTGTGTGTCTTGACAGAGGAGAGTATCCATGTAAAAGCTACTGTCATTTTTAAGGCATGTGGAATATGACCGCACAGAAGAGTTGCCATGGGCCTAAGGAAGGTGTAACATTACAGTGTGTCATCTTCTTAAGAGTTCTGTGTATGTACACACTTGTAGCCTCAGGCAATCAGAGTGCTCTGTGAAAGAAATTAAGTTCACTTGCATTCACCATGGGGCAGTGCTGGCGAGGTGTGTGCACCTGTGCTCATGCTCTGCTTTGCCCAATGTTTGCTTAATACCCCTTCACACAGTCAGGACTTGAGTGCATGGTGATATTAAAAAAAGATGTGGAAATGTTTTGATATAGCCAGGATTCCCCAAATGAACTTTGGGTTCATTCTGTATAATTCATAGAATTGCTAAGGTTCAGATCCCTAATGGAAAAATAAATCACTTGCAAACCCTACTTGGGAACAAACTGACCAATCTGATGAGTGGCAATAATTATTTTTTTAACTTATGTCTTCTCTAATGCTTGGTCCCTGCTTTGTTTTATGGAAATAGTAGGACAACCAAAAGTTGGAAATTTCATCATACCTGAGCATTTGACCAGACATTAGTGGATTTATTTATTTATTTACAGAGTCTGGTTTTGTGGAAGACAGAAAGTGTAGCCAATCTTTTGCAAAGTCTCATAACAGACTGTGAGTTGCAAAATGCAGCAAGCTGGGAATTGAACTGTGTCCTCCAAGGCTAAATAAAATGGTTGTCTGCTAGTCCTTCTCCCCAGCTGTAATCTAATGCTGTTTTTAATGAATATACCCTTAGTACACTGTGAGCTACAAGAAAACCTTGGGAAACAATCTTTCTCTGCCTTTTTTTGTGTGTTGGCAAAATGCTGCTTTTTTTTTTTTTTTTTTCCTCCCCATAACAAAGGGAGTTATTTAGGACTTTTATTTGTTACAGCATCACAGACACAAGGTGAGGGGTGGTGGGGAGTGAGATATCAAGAGTCTGGCACTAAAGCAGATAAGAGGGCAGGCAGATATTCAGAAATTCCAGGCTGGTTGTAACTTCACTGTATAGTGCTCAGCAGTCTTCCATACAGAAGGATGAAATGATTAAATAGAAACTGTCAAACCCTCAGGACACTTTTCAGACACTAGATGGAAAAGGAAAAGAGGAAAGAAAAGAAGAGATAAGAGGGAGAAGCGTACCCTGAGACAGCATGTTGTAGACAAAGAAAGTTTAAAATCATCTCCAGCAGTAGTTTAGATTGAAGGAAATGAAGTTGCTCTAGTCCTGCTACTCTGTCCAATCCACTTTGTAACAGCTAGGGGCTAGGTAGATACACTGCTTCTACTTTTCTCTTTGTCAAACCATTCCTTTTCCCAACATCAGTACTCTGCTATGTTTATTATAGCAGGCACAGGAGGGGCAGCCTGGCCAAAAATTTCCCCAGGCACCTTGCAGACCTGAATTCTGTTTCCTACTAAGCCACTGCCTAGATG
Organism: Grus americana; assembly: GCF_028858705.1. Lineage (NCBI taxonomy): Eukaryota > Metazoa > Chordata > Aves > Gruiformes > Gruidae > Grus > Grus americana. Next base: position 4,818,439 of record NC_072864.1, on the reverse strand, counting down.
TATGTGTTTGTGCAAGTTGCTTTATGCCTGTGCCTCTGTTTCCTAAAGTATCAAACAGAAATAATGAAACTAAGCTCCTTGGATTTAAACATTAGCATTTCTTGTTTGTGTCTTACTCTCTGCTTTATTCCTGCAGTATAGAGATTGCAAATTTTATTGATAAAAAGTCCCTAGAGCCTTAAATCCTACATGTATGTCTTTCTGCCTTAGAACAGATGATAAAGGATCAATAATCTTATTATGAATCAGGATTCTCTCACAGAAAAAATATTCACGCAAGGAAGTAAATAGTTGAGTTTAGTCATCTGGCAGTTCAATAATTTATTTGGAAAATAAGATCAAGAATCAGCCTCTCTGATATAGCAAGCAATCATTCCCATTAATGTATATTAGCATTTTTTCAGTTTAGAATAGAGTTTAGAATAGCTGAAAATTACTGTGCAAAGGTATGAAGATGGACTCTTATATGAGATATTAACAAACAGGCTAGAAGAGTTTCATATTATTAGATTTTGCATATAGCAGTTGCTGCAAAATGTAGTGCACTGCATAAATAAAATACCGTGGTTTGCATTTAATTTTAAGGCGCAAAATAGAGTAAGTCACAGGGGTGCATCAATATCTACAGTACAGTTATGAGTTATACTGATCAAAACAGTATATAGAATACCATTTCTTTCAGAAAAGCTGTGGAGATATTTTGCCTTTGGATATGATGGTGTCCTTCAGGCATATAAAGATGGGTTTTCTTAAAGAACAAGCAAAAGAAAATTCATCTTCTTTCTTTTGTGTTCAGTTTGGCAGAAAGCTTAACATAGTAACATTCTCCTACTAGCCATTAAATGATTAAATTGGTTTTACTTCTTTTAGTTCATTAACACACTGCAAACACTTACTGACTTTGAATTCCTACATAAAAAGCTGAGGTATAAGTGATTTTTAAAATTTAATACCTGTGTGTTGATGGTATTTTGGTAAATGACATTTCCCTGCTTTAATGACCAGTGAAAGGATGCATTTTTTTTTTAAAGTCTGCAATGCTACATTGCAGGTTTCACAGAATATATTTTAATTAATGTCAACGAAAGCAATAGCTTGTTCTCATCAATGGCTCATTCTGTAGTATCATTTAGCTGCCTTTTTGGCTATATTTTTATAAAACTCCTCTGTGCAGACCACTTGCTGTTGGGGAAACAACAAAGAGCTCCTTTTATATAAGAAATCTCCTTAACCACTGAAATAAGCTATTTTCCATAGAAATTCCAGTCACCTACTTTCCCTTTTTATCCTTCAGCCTGATCCAGAACCTGCTGAAATAATCAGATTCCAGCAGACTTTAGATCAAACCCTCGAAGCAGGAGTTTTGTCTGACAGTGTCGTACAGACGTGACTCCCGTACCTCTTTGGTGGACTGTTTCTGAGTGACCCTGCGAGTCCTGTGGCAGTGCACAGCAGATATAGTTTTTTATATATAGCCACGCTCCCCTTTTTCTCAGCGCTGCAGCAGAGCCTCACCTCTATTGATAGGCTTATGCTTTCCCTTAGGCCTGGACTGAATTTATACTTCCAACTTAACTCTGCAGATTCCCATCACCAAAGAAATGCAGGTTTCATATACACTGGCTTTGGAGTTTGTTCTGACAAAGATCCATTTATCTGAGAATTATTATGGTGCCAAGAGATGTGGCAGTTGCCATAGCAACAATTACATATTGTGTTGAATACCAGAGTAAATACTATAAAGAACATGAGCCACTGGTGGTTTTCATTAATTTAACATTCCTTTTTTGGGCAAAGTGTGTCTTGTAAGTTTATTCACTGTATGTATAAATGCTCAGATCAAACGTGTGGGCTAGCTTTCCTTCTATTTCCCTCAGTGCGCAACTTCAGCATGTAAATGAGAAGTACTTGGTTATTTAAGGAGAGAAAAATGGTCTTATAGACTGGAAACATGAACAATTGACTGTGAAACAAGAAGGTGTTAGCTTCTGTGAATGTTCAGTGCTTTTCTCTATGAGTAATCTACATTCAGATTTTATGTGAACTGGGGATGTATTTATCCAGGAAAAGGGACTTTGCTTTTCAGTAGCAAGCAGAGCTAAGACAAGTACAGAATACATATAACAGCGATTCAAAGGTGAAATGAGATGATTTTTGAAACAAATGCAAGCCTTGTTAATTATTCCAAATTATTAACAGACTAATGAAAAATGGCAGGCAAAAATATTCTAAATGAACATATTTTATTAAAAACATCTCAAATCATAATTCCTTTCAGCCCTGACCTTCATTTAGACTTCTCAGTTAGTTCTCCCTGCAGTAACAGGTATCATCTATGGGACATTTTCACTATTGCTTGGTGTGCTTCTGGTGTACACTTAAGGTTTTTGTGGAAGCTCAGAACCAATTGTAGTTCTGGAATGTAACCAATTTTATTCTGTTTTGTTTTAAAACACACTTAGGTCTTATCCTTCATCCATTAAGACTTAATAGCAAAGCTCACATAAATCTCAGTGAGAGCGATTATTCAAAGATTGCTGAAGTCTTTTATCTGAGCTAAAATTCACCTTGGCATGGAGTGCCAAGAAAATACCTATTTACCTCTTGCCCCTAGAACATTTTTATGAGAATTTGAATGGTAGATGACTTGTGTGAAGACATTTTGAATGGAATTATTTTCTTTTTATAATCTAGGATGCTAAATGTCCTTTATCCATTTAAAAAAAAAAATCCACTAAATTTTTTGGAAGAGTGATAAATTGTCATGCATTGACCTATAATTTTTTTTTCAAGTTGTTATTGTTCTTGAGTCCAGTCTGAAAGTATTCTGATGATATAGCGAAAACTATGCCAATCCTATGCGTTCATCTCCAGAGAATGATGTAGTTGTGTGGAAATTTGTGCCAGAGGTGTGGGGAACATTTAAGGGAACCATTTGGAAAAGGTTTAAATTTAAAATTCATTGTAGTAAATGAGGATATAAGTGGGAAAGCAACAGGCTAAGCATGATTTAGTAGGACATCAAGCAAGATCATAAAGGATAAGTAGATGTCTCATAGGATATGTAATTTCTTTCATTTATATAAGTGGCTTTCATCCTGTAAGATCCTTAAAGTGTAACTATTAAGTACACAGAGAAAGAATATGCGTGTGCATGTCTATATACATACATCGGTAAAAAGAGGTATTTGCATAGATATCTTTATTGTTGATACTTATTTCATAATACTTGTTCATATCAGGGTAGGAACAATAATTTTTAAATAGGGGCTTTGGGAAAAGGAAATGGTGATTTCTATGTGATATTAAAATTGCCATGACATCCTTAATGTCCTCAAATCCATAATGAACAAGAATGAGATGTTACAGAAACCAGAAGAACCTGTGAGGCTTCTGATACGGAAGAAAAATTGTCCATTTCTTCCATGGTGGTTCTCTCATCTGGCATGTAGGAATGATGCAGTCAATGTATGACTACTACACTAGTTTCACCAGTGATACCTCAGATTTATTAAGGAACAAAGACAATTCCAATAGGAGATCAAACTAAGTTGTGTTCAAAACTAAGCTCAAGGTTCTTTTTGGTGTCAGGGATACAAAATATTTCTGGTGTTTTCCCACTACAAGGTTTTCCATCAGCTTCCAGAAACAGGGTGGGTTTGAGAGAGAGCCATAATAAGAGTAATTATTCACATGAAAAGATGATTTCCTGAGTAAGAGTTTAGTTATTTCTCTCCATCAGACACATCAATAATCATTCTTAATGATTGCCCCAATAGTTCCATACCGGTTTTTGCAAACCTGAAGGAACATTTATTATGGTTATTATAGTAACACCTATCTCAGCATGCATCTTAAGCATTTAATGGAGCATCACAGAATAAAAATCTACATTTGTCCTCCCCCAAGAATTGATTCTGCCACTGCAAGGACAGATGGCTCCTTCTGGACCTAAAATTCCTTATTTGTTGATCATCACAATTCTGTTGTGTTTAAGAGTATTCCTTTGCATCTTATTTTACAGCTAGTTTTCTGAAGTACCTAGAATAATGTGGCAAGTTGAAGAACCATTCAGCATAAGAATGACAAAATTAAAGCTTAGTACAATTTGGTATCTCCATAATAAACAACTCTGCTAATATTTACAGTCATCTTGGAGTTGTTAATCACCCAACTCCTCCCTTCTCATTTCAACACTAAATCAAACTGAATAACCTTTGCATTAAGCAGTTGGCCCATCTTATAAAAAAATAGTTTTACTTGGTATTTATATATCTCCCCCTCTTATTGGGGCGGCACAGGAAGAGAGTGGAGGGGCAGCAGGTCGATTTGAACTGGCCAGTAGTCCTGCTATGTGCAGTAATTGGTTGCTGCTAATACTCTTGGTACCACTAAAATTCCTCAGTGTCCTTCATTACTATGAAAAAGAAATCTTGTTTAAGTTAACTGGCAAAAAAATGTGCTAGTAGGAAAGGAGAGGATGAATTTTGCCTCTAGTTTCTTAATAACCTCACTATGACTGTAGTTTGATGCGTAGCAATAAACAAGAAGTTTCCTGGTGAATAGGAATAGATTTGTTAAAATATTTTTAATAATTGCTGTGGTAACTGGTTTGATTCAAGTTTAGCAACACAAAGTCATTTAGTCAGCAACTGTTCAAACTACTGTGAGCAGATACGCTTTAATTTACCTGCAAGTCAGCAAACAACCTTGTGGTTGATGGTGTTCAATACTTGTTGAACCATTTGGCATATGTTTGAACTCAGCACAAAATGATCTTGAAATCATTTTGTCTTTAGTTTCTTTTCTATCTCTAGAATTACCTTGTGGTTTTGAGATAAATGAATTATGGATCTAGTATATGCAGCTTTTTAAATAAGTAGACTATAATCCTTTTAAAATGAGAACTGGATCTAGCTCTTGGTGTACTGGCCTTCTTGTAGACCAAATTGTATGGTCTTGGTACAACACTGTAGCTTCTGCTGCTTAAGAGAGTCCTTATTTGCATCATCAGTCTGAAATGGGTTAAAACATAGAATGGTTTGGGTTGGAAGGCACCTTAAAGATCACCCAGTTCCAGCCCCCCTGCCATGGGCAGGGACACCCTCCACTAGCCCATGTTGCCCAAAGCCCCATCCAACCTGGCCTTGAACACTTCCAGGGATGGGGCAGCCACAGCTTCTCTGGGCAACCTGTGCCAGGGCCTCACCACCCTCACAGGGAAGAATTTCTTCCTACTGTCTAACCTAAATCTCCCCTCCTCCAGCTTAAGGCCATTCCCCCTTGTCCTGTCACTCCATGCCCTTGTAAACAGTCCCTCTCCAGCTTTCCTGTAGGCCCCTTTAGGGGCTGGAAAGCTGCTTTAAGGTCTCCCTGGAGCCTTCTCCAGGCTGAACAACCCCAACTCTCTCAGCCTGTCTTCATAGGAGAGGTGCTCCAGCCCTCTGATCATCTTCATACTTAACTTCAAGTAAAGTACATTTGTCTCTATAATGGTACTAATGACACTGGAGAACTACTGAATATTTTATGTGGCTAAGTACCACAGTGTGTTCTACAGTTAATATTAAGGCAGTATCGATGAAGTGTTTCGTGGTGTGGTTTTTTGTAGGCGCTGTTGTTGTTTAGAATGGTCTCTGTCGAACATGTTGTGACATGACCTGTGTATTCATAAATGGAAATTTGGAGTCTTTTTGTGTATGTGTGTGAACTTTGTCTTCAGATTACTCATATCTTGTTTGAGTATAAGTGTATATATCACAAAATTTAAGGACTTTGCTAATAAGAACAACACAGAGTTAAGCGTTTTCATATCCTCCTGATGTTTGCCCAATGTCTTTTCAGAGTGCTAGAACGAGCATAATATATCCATCAGATGATGATTTATACACTTTGCAGACTTAATGATGATAATGTATGAGCTATTAAAAGATACAAGAAACCAAATTTTTTTTAATTCTTCTAGATCCCATTTGATGCTGTATGTTAACATGTTGAATGTTTGTGTGTGGGTTGCTCTTTGATGGCTTTTTTTACAGTATTGAACACTTCTGCTGTATAAAGATTAATCCCCTAATCACTTGGAATAAAAGTGACAGTATGAGTTTTTAAAATCTGGAAGACTGTACCAAACTTTCATTCCCAGATTTCAACTTAAATATTTTTAATATAGGGATTTCAAGGATATGATTCTGTGAAGTACTGGACTATTCTAGGAGAAGCTGAAGACTTTCTACATGCACTGACATTAGTACACATTAGTATCACCTGAGTTTCTTGACTTCCCCAAAGAAGAAACACTAGGAAGAAATCTGTTTGTGTTTGCACTAGTAATAGTTTAAAAGGCCACACCAAAATGCAGAGGGTTGTCTTAAAGCACAGCAGTGTGGTGATAAAATAGCATGTCAGCCCCTATGAAATAGGGCACTTGTGCTCTCGTTAGGTGTATTATTTTGATTCCGATATTGTTGAACTCACAAAAATTCCACTAAATTCACAATTCCTGATTGGCTGACAAGTACTACACTTGGCAGTTTCTTCTCTGCACAGGAAGAATATTCACATATCTGTGACATTTTCTTTTCCCTGAAGATGAAGTAAAAAGTCAGCTACTTCTGTTTGATAGGAAATTCATGACTGCTGAAAGACTATGTTGGTAGACAAAACCCCTGGTGGGACCAGGTGCACTCAGTCATTGTGCCCGAGCATGGCAACATCTGGCAACAAGAATATTCAGACTAGATCTTCTGGTTTTGTTGCTGTTCTTGCTATAAACTCATGCCTTAGATTAAGATGATTATTGTACTAGTATTCTGTATTTGATTTGGCATGTATTTATCCTACCAGCCCTTTGCAGCAGAATTGCCTGCTAGAAATACTTAGACTAAATTCCTGATTTAGGAAATGGGGATTTTGTTACTTGTTTTGGTACTGGCTCAGTCTACAGACGTCAGTTATAGACTCATTCATTTACTGTCATTAATTATTTCAAAACCTGAACCTCCTCACTCAGAGGTTTATTGGAACTGTTCGTGTGTATTTAATTTCCAGCTGTGTCCATAGAAACATTACTAGTATATTAGTGTGGGATATCCTGCAAGAGAGACTTTAAAACATGTTCTTTTAATGTAAACATTGTAGTTTTGTGTTGAGAAACATAATATAAGAATATGTATAGTTGGGTTTTTTAATGAAAAAGAGTAACAATATGTGACAATTTTTCAACAAAGTCATGTTCCTGCTACTTAATTAAAATTGTAATCTTAAAAATGATACAATTGGTTGTTCAATCCACCCTGTTTCAGTAATGCCTACAATTTGATACTGAGCAATTTTTATTTGCTTGCCCCTCTTGGTTTTTAACAGAGGTGAATTGTTTCAGTAGCAGGTCATGGGAAAAACTGTCAACTCTTCTGTGCGATCAACTTAATATGATGCAAAGTTCTACCCATTTCCTGTCTTTTTGGTTATTCTGTTGCCATGTGAATTAGTGAAGGGGGAAGATTTCTCCCATCTAGGTCAGAAGAACTATGGGTAGCTCAAACTATGAGTCCTTAAAGGCTTATGTAGCTGTGCAATGCAGGTTAAGTAACTTTCTGACTTCATCTTCAGATGACTTTATTTCCTCTGTACCACTATATTGTGTTGTCCTTATGTGGTTCACTCTGTTCCCCCCACTCCCAACAACCATCCTTTTGAACATCATAAGGTCATTGAAGTCAGAAAAGTCTGTCATGCTTCATATTATCCCTCAAATCAGGAATTAAGGTAGAGGTAAGGGGAAGGGATGTTAAAACTTCCATTTAAAGATTAAAAGTCAAAGTTGGGGAAGATTTAACTCTGAATTTGGCTCACATCTATAGCACTCAAACTCATTGCTGACAAAGTTACATGTGTATGTGAGGTAAGGCTTGAAGCTTCAAGCTACAGGGTTGTTTTTAGGCATGATTATTGACAAAACCGTGTAATTAATCTGTCATAGGAATACATAGAAAGCAGTACACCAAATGCAATCTCCATTAAGTCAACAGGAGTCATTCCACTGACTTTAATGAGTTTTGAATCTACTCACAAATCTGCTATGAGGAGTGTCCAAATAAAAATTTATTTGAGGGTGACCTTGATGTTAATTGTTAGTGCTTCCGTGTTGTTTAATTGCCAGGAAAACTGAATGTATTAGTGGGACTATCATGTGGTATAGCCCTTTCCATTGGATACTGTTAGCATCAAGTTGATAGATACAATATTAATTGTGCATAATGTTAGTGGGCAGTCACAGTATGCCAGTTATATTTTGTGTCTATGAAACAGGGAAAAACATTTTTCTTCGATTATTTTAAATGTTGTTTGTGCCTTGTGCTGAATCACTGCAAAATTAATGCTTTTTTGATCAAGTAGCTCTTTAGAGGATCTCAGAAGTTTCACACTTACTCAGTGTTTTTTAATCCCAGATTTTGTGTATTGACTATAATTACTTTAAAATTGTATCTTAAATTTGTAAATACCATAAGGCAGATTCTGTTCAGTACTATGATGTTTAATAAATTCAACATCTGCTAGAAAAGTTCAATCATCTGTATCCCAAATGGAAATATTTCTTGCTTTAACATATCATGTTTAATTCAATTAGAGGAAAAATATGGGAAATATATTAGAAGTATAAAAGGGAAAGAGTCCTTTAATATTTGCCTGCTATACAGAAAAGTAGCTGGTTTACTTGAAGGGACATAATTACTGTATCTTTTAGTGGTACAAAAATATGGGCTAGATAGAGGTTTGCGGGAGGGGGGCAGTATTATTTTGGTGGTGTTTAATGGCTTTCCCAATTCCTTGTCACTGCTGGTAATTATTGTGTCTTTTCTTTTAGTTGGTGCTCAGTGCATTAGGCAGTATTTAGGATCATTTTATTAATTGAAAATGTGTTTCAGAACAATTCTGAATTAGATAAGTGACTTGATTAAGACTCAATCTTTAAAACTATAAATGAGAAAATAAGGTGAGTGAAATTAATCTTGACTCTAGACAATAGGAAGATAAGACTGGTTTCCAGTGCAAGAGTATGTGTTTAGGAGAATCAAGGGAGAGAGTAAAAACATTTTGTATTTGCATTATTTCTCCTTCATTTTACTGTAGTATTATAGAAGCACTGACAAAGATTGTGGCTTTTGAGACCTTGTTCATACCTGTAATAAAAGATAGCATCTGCCTGAAGAGCTTCCCGACAAAACAGAGGTTGGACAAAAGAAAAGGTGTTATAATACTGACAATCTTGACTTCTATACCTCTCTGCCTCAGATTTCTGAGTATAAAATGGAGATACTCTAGAAGTACATTAAAGGTAAGGTATTCAGATACGGGATAATAGGGACCTTTTACCTTTTGCTGGTACCTAGCAATTTTGAAATTAAGGCTGTTACACTTGGTTGTTTGATTTAACTCTATTCCAAGCCATCTACTTGGTGGGTTACATCTGAGCTCAACTTCAGGAGCCACATGCAGTGGCATCTTGGAGGTCTTCGTGTGGTCTGCAGTTTATCAGGTAGAACTTGCTGACTTTGTTTCTCTCTAGAAAGGTAATAAGCAATTCAGCATATATCACAATATACAAACAGATCTTTGCCTTTACCTTATGCTCATCTCCAGCAAATTTTCTCTGGCCTTTGACACCTCATTATTATAATTTCATGTGTCCACGAAAACTAATTTGTAGTCCCTTCTGATAATAGTGTGATTTACATGTATGAAATGTATTTTCCAAAAATATGTCTGTGGACTTGCGGTGTAATGCTGAGTTATGTGCTTTTAGTGGCGCGCTCTCTCTTTAGATATATATGGATGTGCTACACAGCTTTTGTGCCACCTAATGAGCATGAATTATATATTCTTAAATGTTTCTCGCATTTATTAAGCTTAATGTCTTTTTAAAAAAATACCTGAAAATTAAAAATAGGGTTTTCTTTAACTTTTAACATGCTGTAACTTTTATCATGGGATGACAACTAGCTTAATTAACTGTACTAATTCTCTTATTTAAAAAGTGGCATACTAAGCATGTTTTTCCACCAGAAAGTTTCTTTTTAATTCTCAATTTCATATCTGACACTGTGCTAAACGAGAACATGACTTAACAGTTGATATTGATTTGCATGTCATTTTTTCATTTCACTTTCCTATTCAAAAAGAATCAGTGCTGACAAGTTAATGAACTCCATCTACCAATACGTAGATAAGCCAAGGGATAGGTTTAGTACCTGCCTTGTTCTAATTATGAAAGGTTTTCCTTAGGTGACTGTTTCATGTTCACTACAGGGAAACTGGAATGCTCTGTTCTTATAGTAACTGTCAACAAAGCAGACTATGTGGAGAAGTGACATAATGGGGGCTATTTATAGAAACCTTTTAGCAAATCTAAATTAATTTATCCCAGTATATTTAAGTCTTCAATATTTACATGTGGAATACAATTACTTAAAATGAAAGTACACTGAGCCCTAGGGCTCTATATTTAGTAAGGGTGCATAAAACTATGCTGCATTATATCTTCTATTTTTAAATTAACATTGTGTAAATTAATAGCTTTGTACACTAGTAGTGGAGAACAGGACTGTAGAGCTACTTCTCAGCAGATTTTTCACTAAACTTGTTTGTAAATCTTTTGCCCCTGATATACTGTCAATGAACATATCTGGTATCTGAGAATTTTTCCCTTTGTGTTTTGGATTTATTTTTTTTTTCAAAATACGTATTATTGCAATTCCTGTTTTGCTGTCTATACACAGATAAATTGGTGAATCTGATGCAATTGATCTTTTGGCTGGTATCTTCTGCTGCTGGGAGTTGTTATCTGGTCAAATCTGGTTCAGCATCAGAAAAAGCTGAAAATTCTAGGGTCTGTTACTTAGTCTTATGAGTTGTGGTTTTTTTCCTTTTTCTGTACAACTTAAAGGTGCTTCTAGAAAGGAAGAACTGTAAAACAGGATAAAATTGAGCTCTACATTAAGAAATACCAATCTATCACTGCATTACCAGTAGTGATGCATAGTTAATCTGATCAGGGAATTTGGCCACCAAAGTCCCTTGCGGACTTTGGGAATTAGAGACTTGCTTTCCAGATGTTTGCATGGGTTACAAGACCATGAAGAAATGGAGTGATGGATGAAAGAGTAGCTGTGTATATTAGGTAGCTTATGAAGTAAATTTCTGTGGTGACCTTAAAAGGCAGGGAACAGTATGTTTCATACTTTCCATCATAATTTCTGTTTTCAGAACAACAGGATGGAAATGGTTGTAGCATGCTGCCCTGAATTCCACATGCATGCCTTGCCGGGCGTTGCTCTGGCAATGGGAATAAACTGTTGCCTCTGAGGAATACACTGATGGTATTTGGCCAGCCAGACAAATGGCATAAACAAAAGTTTAAAACTGTATTTTCTAAGTTATGCCTGCACAGTATTAGAAGCCTGTTCTGCTTCCCTGTTATGCCGCTGATGCTGACAGGACAAAGTCAAGGTGCACTGGTTTATTGACTTTAGAGGGAGCTCTGATTTTTTCAGGAGGAGGGAGCTAGAAGTGCAGTAGAAGAAAATACGTTTTCCTTCCTCTTACCTCAAAACAAACAGAAATCAAAACAAAACTAAGGAGCACCAGCAGCAATAATATTTATTGAGGATGCCAGGATGAGAGGTAGTAAAGGGTGTTAAATTTTTTTTCTGCAAATTATTATCCCAGTCTCGCAACTAGTTATGCATGCAGATAAGCCTGACACAGGATTCGGTTGTCATTTTAGTACTGTTCATACTTTCCTAACATGAGAAAAAGGTGAAATAACAAAAAGATTGATCTTTATTTCAAGATTAAAGTTTCAAAAGCTTAAGATTTGAACTTTATTTAAACCTTTTGAAGAGATTTGAAAAGCTATTATGTAATCATATCTTTCAGCTATAGCTGGAAACAGTACTATCAACATAGCATAAAAATATTGGTTTTATCATGGTTCTGTTTGTGTTGCAAGAGTAAATATCTCTCAGGACTTCTAAATTTGCAGGCTCAAGAAGTTTGTGATTGTTCAAGATAAGCTTCAGACAAGCCTATAAAAACCCTGCTACTTGTTTTGTGCAAATGCAGACCTCCTCATAAAGTGTAGCCATATCTGACATGAGCAGTGGGGTCGCTTAATGTCTTTGTTGGTTTTAAAGGTAATGCTAGTTTCAGTGTATTTCTTGTATTTTCTTGGAAAGTTTAAATGTATTTGTGGTGCAAGTACATAGATTGAGTACCACAGAACTAGTTTATATCCCTTCATTATTTAATACAAAAATTGAAGTGCTTGAGATCCAGAGAAAAAGAAAGGGGGAAAAAAAATTTTAAAAGACTCTTCTGAGAGTGATCTGGCTGTGTAATCCCTGAATCTGTGTAGTAAACAGTCTGAAACTGCAGACTTCAACTGAAGTCTCATGTGGACCCAGTGCCTGAAGAAGCACTGCTTTAGAAGTACATCCCAAAGTTTTGAGGTCTACCTTCATGGCTCTTCACATTGGTTTTGCAGAGGCAGCTACAGTGGGGTGGCTCTGAATAATTTCCCTGCCAGGGAATGCCTATCATCTCAAGGAAGTGAGGAAATAAATGGAGACCATGTTGTCAGAATTAAAAAAGGAATCCTGTTCGTACATATTTTCTAGGGGAGAAATTAGGAAGACAGGTAAGGGACAGAGGAGAGGTGGAGAATAATAATGAGGTAAAAGTTGTGGCAGACAGAAGGAGTCATGAAGAGCACTAAAATTATTTTTAAAAAGGGGGGAAAGTAGATAGATGGGAAATCAGAGCTCAGAAAAAAATAAAGGAGAAGAATGTAAAAAAAAAAAAAACAAACCAAACCCAAACCAACCCCAAAACCAAACCCCCCATCCGATATTTATTCTTACACGTTTCCTCAAATTGTTCATGCCCCCTCTCTCTGTTTTAGTTTCTCTTTGCAGCCTGTAGCATGAGTCTCATAAAGCGTGGATAAGATTATAATGCAATACCTTGGCACCAATCTCTCTTGTTTATGTGTCCATTAGTTCAAAGCCACAGACAGGCAATTTATTGGGTATGAAAAATGTCACCTATGGCACCCTCATTTGCATCTGAAAATTGATTTTTGTCACACTGGGATTTTAGGACAACCTTTTTTGGCAGCCAACATTGCCACAAAGCATAATAAAAATAATTATGTGACCACAAAAGCAGGTAAGGTTCACTGTAAATTTAAAGTCTCTACAGGATTGTAGTTGGCAAGGCATTATTGATGAGATTGTGAGAGTTACCTGTGGTAATCCTTCTTGATGATTTAACATTGACACCTAAACTTAAAACATAACTTGTGATTGCTATCAAAGTGTATAACAACATAATGTACTTGATTATGTTTAGTCAAACATTCCAGCATGATAGCAGAATATTATAAATGTCAGTTGAACAATTGATGGACTATTAATTAAGATTTTTTAAAGTGATAATTACTGAGCTATGGAATGTTTTTTAAGAAGGTACTATAAAACACCTTTTGATGATTAGTTAAAACACGTCACCCTCTTAGCATTTTTGCAAGTGCTAAGTTAATTCGTTTTCTGCTTTCTAATGTATTTGGCTCTGCCAAGTTTTTGTCTCTTCACTGGTGAGACCGTTAACATACATGGGAAGATGTCATTGTCCATTGTGATACTGAAAAATCCTATTAATTATCAGTGTTGCTCAAACACTTTCATTAGTTATTTTGGCAAAACAGTTCCCTAGGGCGAGATATATTTATATAACAAATTCCTCTAAAGCTGAATCAACCATAAATGGATTATGCAAACTTGTTTGCTTTCTTGTAGATAAATTGTTTTACAGCAGTGTTCATTATGAGAAAGTTCTTTGCCCACTGTAGTACTTTATCAGCATGGAATAATCTACAGCTTCAGTTTCAATGGTAAAAAGACACCATTCTTTAATATGAATGCAGCTTTTAATCTTAGTTCAGGATGTTGGTTGGTGGTTTTGTGGGGTTTATTCCTGCCTTATTTAAAAGACAGGCAAAGGATGGCAATTTATAAGTTCATATTCCTTAAACCAAGTTTCTCTGTGCAACTATGAAGGAAGAAATGTAATATTGGAAAGGGATGAGCATGATCTGAGGTGCATGTTAGAGTAAGGAAGGAGGGGAAAAAAGTGGTTCTTTGGTATTTAAGAACAGTGTAAGTTCCTATACAAACATTGAAAGTATGCAGTGGAGAAATCTGGGGTTATTGAAGACTTTGTTTTTGCTAAAACCAAAACTTATACCTTCGTTTTCTAATCCAAATCATATTTTGTGTGTTAATACTTCATTAATAACACTTTGGTATTTGACTGAATATTGAGAGAAGCACTCAGAGCGTGACACTACTTCTGGCTGATTTTGTGGAATAAATCCTTTACTAGGATTTATGAGATAGGCAGTTAAATATTAAGCAAGGGCTGTCCATACGTATTTCATATTCACTCAATGCTGTTTCTGCTAGCAGAAGGATTTGATCTTAATCATGGGTTTGTCATAGTCCACCCAAAACTAAGCCTATTTGAAATCACAGGGGGCACAAATATTTTGCGCTGATGTCAGGCTTCAGCTGTGAGGCACGCTTGCTGTTTTTTGGGGACCCACTGGCATTAGTTTCTAGCAGAACTGCTAGCTTGAGAGGGAGTACCAGGAAAGTTAGAGGCTTTACTTAATTAGTAGTGAGGTAAGATGTATCTCTGTTGGCTACCACAAGTATCACTAAAAATCATACCTTTATATTCCAATGTGGTATTACAATTCAGCAAAAACTCAGATATATTTTCTTCTTTGCAAATGGTTTTACTGTCCATCAGTCCTTGCAGCCTGGTTTTAAATATTTACTGGGGAGAAAAAAAATTACTGTTGCTTTCTAAGTTTCTCTCCATTGTTTTAGCAGTATTTCCTCCTTCAGGATTTGTTTGTTTTGGTCTTCATGACTTTGGCTATATTTTGAATGTAGGCTTTATAGTTTGTAGAAGTAGCCTGGATCATGATCTAAGAGTTTGCTCAGTAACATAGTTTTACCATATTTGGTTCTCTCCAACTGAAAGCAGCAGTCTCTGCTGGTAAAACCCTATATTTAGTTTGAACCAATGATTTTGCTTTTACAAATCATTGCATCCAATAGAGAAGAAAAATCATTATCAGTGGAGAAACACTTAGGCAAATACAAGGAAAAAGGTGTGAGTTTACATGTTTCTCACACTGATAGCATTAGCAGAAAAAAGATTCTACTCTATTTCTATATAATCTACAATGAAATACTAGTGAATACTTTTTTTTTTTTCAACTTTATTGAATGAGACCTGGCTGTTCCTATCAATATCATGGAATATCCTGAGTTGGAAGGGACCTATAAGGATCATCGAGTCCAACTCCTGGCTCCACCCAGGACCAGCCGAATCAGAGCATATGACTGAGAGCATTATGAATAAGACTACTTGCTTCTCTTTCTTTGTTTGCTCAAACCTCTGAAAAAAGCAAATAATAATTTACTTGAATCTCTGTTTGGTTTGTTTTTGGTTTGGTTTGGTTTGGTTGTTTTTTTTCTCCTAACCTAACTACCTGTGCTTTAATCTAGGAATGTACTAATCCCTGGAAAGGACTAATTGTTAGAGGATAAACCCAAAATTTCTATGTAGATAACTAGAACAATGAATTATTGCACAGCTTTCATTTCCTTCCATAGTAAGACTTTCCAAACTTGATCCTATTTATCATCTTCATGTTTCTGTGAATGATCTTTTCCGCCAAGTAAGCTCCCTAGGCCACACTCTCCACTGATTCCATGCAATTCCTTTTTTAAATTTTGTTTGTTTTTGCAATTTATGCCACTAGTTTTCCAAGAGGTACAGGCATTACTTCCCCTGTCAAGTCATTCAGATCACAGAGATAACCTTTTTGTTTTCATCTTGTGCTGTAAATGTAATAAATCAAATCGTTGCCAAAAGCAAGTTTTGAATTTTATATCATGAAATTTGCATTTCATGCTCTGTTGCTTATTCACAGAAGTCATCCAATCTGAAAAGAAAAATAATACCACATGACTTGTGTAACTAATACAGACAAATGTTTCTAAGCAACTGCCTGAGCAATCTGAAAATCAAAAATTACTCATCTGAGAAACTTGCGTATAATGGTAGATAATGTATTTGTTCACAGATTTCAAGGTCTGTTAATGGACAGTTTGTAAACTGAAACAGGGCCAAAAATGTATCACATTATGAATGCTGCAATTTATTAACCTGTCTCTATTAGATAAGTTCAGCAAAATAAAGCTATTTTAAGCTAAGAAACCGATACTGTGCTTCACTCCACTCTGAAATAGTCAGACAATAGCATCCAGAACCTTAAACACTAAGCTGATAGTTTGATTTTGTTGCAGTGCTACATTAAGATACTAAAGAGAAAGGTGCAAAGAAAGTTGAATAACACAAAGTAGATTTAATTTTCTTACATTCCTTGGAAATTCTGTACTTCATAGAAGCAACATGCTGTGCATAATCTGATATGCACAATGGGTCTTTGGTCACATTTCGAAGCAGAACATTTGCACTTGGCACGTGCGACGAGAACTGAAGAATTCATCTTACGAATTCATAATGCCATTTAAATACAATCCAGTCGAGATTCTTCTGGGGCTAGCTGCATGATGGATAATTATGAGGAGTAGAGAGATTTTGCTGATTTAGCTCAAGCTGTGAGAGTTCAGGGTTTTAATTCTAGAATTCTCCTGTTCAAATTCCAATGTGTCAGTAAAGGCAGCAGACATCACAGGTCTGACTTTAATGACTTCAGTGACTTTGGGAGCAAGACAATGAGTATAGATAAAAATAAAACTTATCTGACAGAACTGAACAAATATGAAATATGAACAAAAAAATTAAAGTGGAAACTAAGAGGTGGATAATATTCTGTTTTGGTCGGAGCTCAGGTTTTTGAACCCATTTGAATGCATCACTTCTTCCTCAGAAAGACACTGGATTAGAAATCAAAAGACTCGAGGTTTTAGATTTGTGGGTCTAAGTGCTAAAATACTGCCATTCACTGGAATGTCTCTGGAAGCAATTATTAGAACAATACTGAATCTGTGTCTTCTCTATCCCCTGTGATTGCTTTGACTGCTGGACTATCTGTCCCTAATCAGTCACTCCATTGTAGTCAATAAGGAGCTATGGAGTGCTCCAACCCTGCTCTGACAGTTTTGAGAGTATTATTTCTTTTCAACAATCTTGGACGCTGCTTCCCACTGACCGGAAACCCAAAGTAGGTAGCCCATGGCCAATGCTACAAAACCAAGGCAGTAGGAGTAGCAGTGGAGTTGCCAAACAGATGGCATGCAGGCTGGGAGTAAGGTTGGATCTGTCTTCTCTTGGACAAGAAACCTGAATAAAACCTGTTTACTCGGTGTTTGTGTAGGTGGTGACTGTTCTTGTCCCATGGAGACACTCAGTTAAAAGTCAACAGGTGTGAAGTAGGGAATATAAACATTTGTATGCTACTCTGGCTGCAGGTTCTTAGGGAAAAATGCTCAGATCCAAACATATGAATTTTAATGATATACAGTATTGAACTATCAATGTCACATTTCAGGTATAGTAAAGCTGCACTCAACTTTAGTTTCAGCTGTTATAATCCAGAAAAAAAACCCCTTCAAACCGTTGCAAACTATAATTCCTGCCATTTTAGGCTCTTTTTCCTGAAGTATGTGGCAATTAATATTGTTAGCAGCTTGATGTTACAGCTTATGAATCATTGATCTGTTCCAGTATAGCAATTAATTTGCTCCTGATTCCCGATAGGTACACTCTTTGAATTTCCTGAATTAGACTTAATTGCCAGCATGTGATTAAGGAGAAATGTGAGAATCCACTGAGATCTCCAAGGCTATGTCTTGGTCTCCATCTTGCATGTTTTACTTTACTTTTGGAAATGTTCTGCAAAAAAACTGAGCTTTGACTTCCCACCCCAAAATAGATAGGGCAAAAATTAAACTGTTGCTATTTCTAACTAGCATATTTTGCAAGTTCTATAGAAGTTGGATCTAGAAGTAAAATTTGAGCAAATGACTGGAGTTTAAGTGTCTTGCTAGTCATATGTTTTTAAAAGTTGTTTTATTGCATGTGAATTTTTAGATACCTCTCATCTAAGTCAGAACTTCACATGCTTACTCTCTTCTTCAGTAATACTATGTGGGTCTCTGAGACTGTCCAGACTAATGAAAAGTTTATAATTAAAGGGCATTGTCCTGTGAATTTAATTGGGTCACTATGGTGAAGAACAAATAACAGAGGGCATGTTTAGGTCTTGTATTTTAATCTTTGACAAATGCAGTCAAAGTCCAGTGCCACTCAAGTAGTAATAAGAAGCTGTCCACGAGACACTGTAACACTGTCTCTTTATTTGTATCACAGAATAGAATTAAACTTCTGGTATCAGACAGTTACTGTCTGTTAACTTGTTTGTATTGAAGAGTAAAAATACAGCCCAAGTTGTGGAGTGGATTAATACACTACGATTTCAGCTCTTTGGACTCAGTTAATGCCTGTTAATTAATTTGTTCTGAGTAGCTGGACCAAGCGGTGAAGTGGATTAATGTACTAACATTTCAGTTCTTTTGACCAAATTTCAAATCTGGCTGGGTGAATGAGGAGTTTTGCCGTAGCCTAGATCTAAGTGGGCATTTTGTCTTCATCACAGACTACCGATTCATTTGTCAGTCTGGCAGCTTCTGTATGGGAAAGCACAAGAATGCCAGCTCTGTAGAGCTCCATGCATGCATAGTCAAGTCTAATAAAATATATCCGGACTTTTTTGTGGTGCAGATCTATGATCTAAACATAATGCATTCCTGCTTTGCAGTCTTATGTAACGTACAATCTTTGCTAGGAGTCAATACAGCTCTGAGCTAAGGGAAAGGAGGAAGGCAGTGGTACAGGCACATGACTGCAACATTACATTACGTGCAAGGGTGTGCTAGTACCAATGGAAAGAAAAGTATTGGAACTCCCTCTCAGTTAAACTGTCCTTGGTTACAGACTTCTCAAATCCTTAATAAAAGGGATCTTGTTTTTCAGCACGAGGTAACTGGCAAATTTTTTTTGCAATACCCATGATCAGGTCTGCTATACGTAATCTGTGCTAAGTGGATGATTCATTGGGATGCGCCCAACTGACTGCACGTGCACAGTTCAGGTTGCCCAAATGTACAGTGTAGGGTTGTAGGACACACGTTCAGAGTCTCACTGTAAATTTTTTTTTCTGGGTTTTGTGACATCTCAAGCCAAAGGCTGAATTCCTCATCCCCTACTCCCCTCCCCATGTAATCACAATTTAGAGCCTTGCTGGCTGTAGGAAGTGTGTTTATGCATCCATTCAGACATGGGACTAGGACTGCAGCCACTAGTTCTATTAAACAGTATACATGACTTTAACATACAGTATTATTGCTTTCGGGTATCATGAAATTGCTTTTGTGCAGCACGGTTATAATGCAATGAATTCCATTGCACTTGAGCAATCCAGAACACGAGTATAAAATGTGTTAGTTTTCTTCTGTATACTTATAGCTGGCTGCCCTGCAGCAAGACATAGAAAGCTGTTTTTCCAAGGTGGGACATCTTCTGCTATGAATAGGATTTATTTTACATAAGAAATAAATTTTATTTATTAGAAATTGCCCTTATATCCCAGAAGTGAAACATAGAACAGCTTTTTCATGGCTGCTTGTGTTGTTCCAAATTTGAGTTGTCAATTGTCTGCTACTGATCCACAGATTTTGCGGCTTTATATATGTTACTCCCCCACCAAAAGCGTTTGCCTTTGATTCATTTATCATGCCCTAGAATTGAGATATGTTGTTCTGTATGTTCTTTATCCTTCTCATTCTGGAAATCAAGGTGTTTTCAACATGTGTGAAGCTTGCTAGGGATTAAAGGGAAGCTCTCGCATTTTGAGTCCATCCAATATAAGCGAAGAAAGGAGTGCACTCAGTGGACTCAGTAGGAATATTAAGAGAAAGAAGTTAGGGCTTTGTGTCCATGCTGTGCAATGAATTTTCCACGTGGCTTTGGTTAAGTCTCAAAAGGGTCAGATTTGTGAAAGGTTTTAATTGCTTCAGAACTCTGCTATGTGTCTAGTACTGTTTTCAATAGCAGTTTGGTATCTAACCCAATGGGAGATGCCTTCATTAAAAGAAAAAAGGAAAACAAGGGGTTTTTTTTTGCTTTGTTTTTATGGTAAATGTTGATTGCAGGAGTTTATTTTCTTAAGACTTGTATGCCTTGGCAATTCTGTCAGCAGGTGCTTTCCTTGTTTACGCTACATCTACTTAAGGTGCTGAGGGTTTTGGGACATCTTTAACAATTTTGAATTTTTTCTGGCATGCTGTAAAAGCAGTCTGGTGATGTTTGCTTTGCATCCAGTGTAAGCACAGTAGAGATGGACAGAAGGGTGTTTTTAATAGTGATAAGGGATGTGTTGTTAGTGTATCCTGGTGAAGACAGAGGCATAAGGTCAGACATTGTCTTTTTTCCTTAAGCCTGTATTTGCAGTGCTGTTTGACAGATGCAGTCAATCAGAGCATGTTTGGTTGTTTGTGTATAAGGGATACCTCATTATATTTAATGAGCAGTGTGGAACAGATAGGAGATTTCCTGAAAGAGGAGGTGATTCACATATGGTTCAAAATGAAAATAACACTCACTGAATAATGACAAGAAAAGTCTGAAATGTTAATTTAAAAAAAGAAAAGGCACTTGGTTGTCATTTCTGTGTTATTCTCAGAACAGGTAACTCCCATGGTTAATGTGTACAAAAGGAAAGTTAATGGCATTTAGGCCATTATCATCTTAGAAAAACTTTTCCCTGACACAGAATAAGGCAGGTGTGAGGATAAATGAAACTTACTTGAATAGAAACAGGACTTTTCCATCACAAAAGATACTGTAGAGGTTTAGGGCAATAATAGAATGTATCATTTTACAAAGCAAAGTTCAGATTTTTCTCCGGGATAGTTGACATATTATCACATATGCATTACAAAAATACTTTAGAATAAATTAGCATAAAAATAGTTATGATTTACACATGACCAAATGATTTGAGCAAGAATAAAATTTTTCCTAATATGTTCTTGCCTCCTCTAAAGATAAAAGGAACCACCATCCTATAAAAATACATGTAGCACGGTGTCATAGTTTAACCCAGCGCCAACAGCTGAAACAGCTACACAGCGGTTCACTCACATCCCCAAGTGGGATGAGGGAGAAAATCGAAAAGGTAAAAAAAAAGTAAGACTCATGGATTGAGATGAAGACAGTTTAATAGGACAGAAAAAGATTAATAATAATAAAAGAATATACAAAACAAGTGATGAACAGCACAGTTTCTCACCACCTGAAGCCAATAGTCAGCTAGCTCCCAAGCTGCTCTGCCTCCTGGCCAGCTGTCCCTGTTATATACTGAGCACAATGTCGTGTGGTATGGAATATCCCTTTGGCCAGTTTGGGTCAGCTGTCCTGGCTGTGTCCTATCCCAGCTTTTTGGATGCCCCCCACCTTCTCATTGGCAGGGCAGTATGAGAAGCTGAAATGACCTTGACGACTGCTTGGCAACCACTAAAAACATCAGTGTGTTGTCAACATCATTCTCATCCTAAATCCAAAACACAGCGCTAACCAGCTGCTAGGAAGAAAATTCACTCTATCCCAGCCGAAACCAGGACACACAGCTAGCTGAATGGCATGCTAGCAAACCTGTAGTCTGAGATTACCAAGTGTCTATGAAGTTAATGGGTGTATCGGTTAGGCAGCATAAGGATCTGCCTCTCTCTGTATTAATTATAATGGTAGAAACACCCGGTGTAATTAAACCAAGCTCCACCAGCAATTTCCATCACCCAGATGTTATATCTGACCATACTTCACAAGCCTGGAAGCTTATGTGCTCTGACATACCTGATTCTCCTTAGCATGCTAGATTTTAGCTGGATTTGTTCTTCTAAAGTATACAATGTGATTTCTAGGGTGACATTTACAGGCATTGAGGACAGATTACTTTTGAGCAGATGTTTGTGTATATGCTATTGACCTTTACAATTCTTAACTTTATTCATTGAATTAATGATTTGTATAAACAGTAGTTTTTTAACTTACAGGTAAAGTTTCAGCACATTTCTTAGATTTTCATATTATTAACACCATGAGAAAATTTTTTTCCTGTTTTGGCACATGATTTTAGAAATCATTATTAATACTGCTAATAACAATGTTCTGATGATGCAAATAACATAAAACAACTAAGTATTACACTTGTGAAATTTCAACTGAGAATTATATAAAAATTTTTGCGTCAAGTTGATCTGCATGTAGTTTTGGTTTTTCAGTCTTATGTAGTGATGTGATTTTGTAGGAAGACTGATATACCGCTGAATACCACACCCCATTTGCTATTTTAAAGGAATTTTGCTTGCAACAAGCATCCAATTAATTTTGTTTGTTTATTTGGGACTGACTCCACTTTATACCATCAAGCTTAGTATATATAAACAACTAAATGGCAAGAAACTCAACTGCTTTTCTGGTCACCATAGGGGATTACAGGTTGCTGCTCCAGTGATGTTTCCAACCCTTATTGTGACAAATTGATATCTGTATTCAGCCCCCTTATTCCCATGACAAGTTCGAATGAAATTTTCTTTGCCAAGAGTAATGGTGCCTGCTACTGGGTAGCGATTAGGCCATTTGCTCAAGTATTCAAGTACTGCAACACCCACAAGAACCCCTGGTAAGAAGAAAGAAAACCAAAACAGAGTGGAGAGTTCTCAAGGGATCCAGGGAAATTGCAACTTGCGTAGCATTGTGGTCTGGGCAGACTGGCATCTTTCAGTAAAAGCCTAACCTAAATGCTGGAAAAATGAGGCGGCTGTGTTTGTTGCTTGCTTAACATGAATAGGGAACCAAGCTTTGTTGCCAGCGAATCAGCATATTGCGTGCTGAACTGTTGCTGTACCAATTCCACGTCTGGAAAGGGAATTTAATGAAGTAAAAAATAGGGTGTAAAAGCTGGTTATGAAATGGTGGATAGTGAAATGATAGTTGGATTCTGATTAATCTCTATGAAAATAGCAGTTGAAAGATAGATCACAGATGTGATTTTGCAGTTAAATAGTAAAAAATAAAGAACCTGGTAGGATTTCTCTCCTACTATTTTGGTTTAAAAAAAAAATTCAATCAGAAAACTAGAACTTTTATGTTTGGTGCACTTTTCATAGGAAAGCGTATATTTATTGGGGTTTTTTTTGTTTGCGTTTTTTTGTTTGATTGGGGGTTTTTTGTTGTTTTGGGTTTTATTAATTTTACTTGTGGATGGATGTTTCTGGACACGCACCTTAGGTTTCTGTTTGTTGTACAAAGCAGCAGGCATGGGAGAAGGAGATGGTAATCATAGCCTTTAGCTCTCTGGGTGCTGGTTGAATATCACCCATCTGAGACATGTCATTCTAGGCTCTCCAGACTGTCAGCTCCAGACTCCTGGCACATAAATACTTGTCTGGAGTCACAGCTGCTACAAAGATGTGGCAAGTACTGTAGTCTTTGTACAGCTGGTTCCAGCAAAGATGACAGGAAAACTCCTTTGCAGGTTTAACTTGTGTCAAGGGGGCAAAGGAAGACTCCTGTTGTAATGCCAGCCTGATATTGTAAGAAAATTTGAAGCAAAAATTCCAATTGTATCTGGAGTAATTTCATATCTCTTGTGAGTTGGTTCTTCAGGAAATCAAATAGGTGGATTCAGTAAAAATTGTTATATATGCAGTATATCCACTCATGAATGAGAATCTTTTCAGTGTTTTAACTGTTGAATCAGGTGCTAAGTACACATGTAATTTCAAATTTATTGGCTTCTGTCTTATATGTTGGTTGAGCATCAAACCGTCAGGTGCAGCTGCTTGGTATTAAGCAAAATGTTCTTTCTTTTTCCCTGTTCTTTGCAAATGGGGAAATCATTGTGATAACCACAAACAGCACTGAATTATTAAATGTGTTGAAGTACTCTTGACCTTTTCTTCCTTTCTATTTACCTGCATTCCATAGTGATGCTTTTGGCTACTCATTTAATCAGTCATGTTGCTGTTAGACACCAGGGGATGATGAGAAAGAGAGAAATCATCATGAAGAAATCAGTATTTAAAAAGCAGCAGTGAGATTTGAAGAATACACAGCATGAAACATACTCAGAGAAGTGCTTACATTTAGAGTGCCCAATCTGCTGAAGCTTTCTTCTCCGTGCAACAGATTAATAGTGTTTAAAAACAAATAATACTATTTTTCCTTTTTTATTCCAAAGTACTGCTTGGAAATCTGGACTTGAAGGCCTTAAGTCTTCCCAGCCTTCTGCTTTCCTTTAGAATATAGTTTCTTTGTGTTAATGACTGTAGTGTTGACTCATTGGATATAATTTGGCTTTTTCCTCCATTTGTGGATGTTCTGGGAAAGTGTAAGGATAACCTGTCATGAGGAAGTGATGAGCCAATTGCTTATGGGTCTATAACTACCAAAATTGGGAGATCTAAACATTGAACAATCTGAAAATTCCTTTTACTCCTCAAACTACCATAGAAAAAAATATGAAACAGGGCGCTGAGCAACCTGATCTAGTTGAATTTGTCCCTGCTTATTGCAGGAGGGTTGGAGTAGATGACCATTGTATGATACAAAGAGATACAAATGTGAATAAATGTCTTCCTCATTTGCAAAAAGCATGCATCCAGGAAGTCTTCCTTATACTTCCACGAGCTGAAGAGCAACCATGAAGGTAGCAGTTAGCACAAGTGAACATTGTGATCAGTTGAGCACTGCGGCTGAGCTAAAGAATTGATGTTTCCTTTCTACTCTCCTTAGAAATGTCACAGACACATGCCAGCCAAACTGTCTGCTGTGTTTACAGTGTAAGTGATTTTGAAAGCTTACTGCTCTGTGCATTTGCCTTTGGATAGAACTCAGCTCCTTCCTTTTTATTTGACACTTCAAGTGTTTTTTATCTTGAACTTTCTCATGAATTTTTATTAGGGAAAATTCTTTTGGGAGAGGAATTGAAAGACAAAAATAGGGACCCAAGTGGCCTGCCGACTGAAAGATTAGAGAGGAGTGGCAAACCCTTTGGGAGAAATGGGAACTCTGTATCAGGATGAGCCTCAAATAGTCATGAAAATTGGCAAAATTGTGAGAAGGGATTCTCTGCATGGTTCCCACTGCTCTTTGACTTTATCATGTCTAAAGCTGACTGTTGAAGACTTGTGTTTCCTTTGCTACTGTTTGTTGTCAAATTTGAAAAGTGATGCTAAAGCTAACAGAGGTAGAGCAGTGTTTTGGTGATGATGGATTCATTAGATGGGAGGCACCTATACAGATGGCAGCAGAAGCAGCCTGTGGAGTTCTTGACTGATGGATGTCCAGACCATGCCACCAAGAAAACTCATTCAGCTTTGCAGTTTTATAAAAACACAGCCTAGGGATGGAGCTCTCCTGATGTAATAAAACAGTGGCTATTAAAACAACAACATGGATTCCAGAACTGACTGAGAAACTTAATTTTCTGGAGTTTCTGCATTAAGAGAGCAGAGAAAAAAGTGTTATCTGTAGGATGATAACTGCCATATCGGAATTAGACATTTAATTCAACCGATGACTTCTTTAGTAAAACTGTCATGACAACCTGAATGAATAGTAGCGATCTAAATCTTTTTCAGTTTCACAATTCCCAACACAGTACAAATTTGTGTGTGTGCATCGGGTTTGTTTTGTTTTGTTGTTTGTTTGTGGGTGGGTGGGGTTTATTTTCTTAGTGGTTTTTGGTTTTTGGGTGTTTTTTTGTTGTTGTTTTTTTTTCCCTTCCCTAAAAGGGGTCTGGATCCAAGGGGAGATCTTTGGGAGATGGAGAGAGGCTGTTTTTGACCTTGGTAGTAACTGTGCTTGGAGAAGAGAGTTGCAGAGTCTGTAGGAGGAAGCAAAAGGAGAGGGTGGTCTCTGGGAAACTGCAGCTCATGCAGAGAGAGCAGCGAGAGGATCAGAGAGCAGAAGGGAAGGGAAGGCAAAGGTGTGACAGACAGAGTTTTTAGAGTTTTTTAGGGGCCAGAGGTCATTGTGAAGACTTTGCTGTAGCTCAAAGTGCTGAATTGCCTGACGCTCAGCTGGAACTAAATATTCCAGAAAATGCAGTGGGTTTAAAGGAAGGCTGGTGTATAAACCACTTCTACTTTTGTTCTTTCTAATATAGTAGCATGAAGTTTTCTCTAAGAGAAAAAAAACCCCCAAACCCACAACCCAACACTCAACACAAAAAAACCCCCTGACACAAAACCTCTACTAGCTGATATTCTTACACCTGGGTTTTGCTGTCTATTTTTATTTTTAATTTACAAGCTTTTGGTGTTTACTGACAGTTCATTAGCTGGGGACAGTCTCAGCAAATTCACCTGTAAGTTCTGTTTGATTAAAAGCCTGGACTGAGAATTGACCAAGTATAGATGTGACTTGAGATGTGAAAATTATGTAAGACATTTAAAGTGTGGCTTTTTACAGGTGTTGTGCTAGTATTTGAGGTAAGCCAGACCTTGTTTAAGATGTATGATTTAAGCAGTCGTCAGGTTAGGATGGTAGACACACTTGCTTAGGTTTAAAGCTAGTCTACAGGAATACAAAATGAATACAGCCTGTCCGCTATCAGTGTAATAAGTGCAGTAACCTGACAGATTTAAATAAATAGCTTGATATCTTATCAATAGTTGCTGGAAAACATACAACACAAAACCTAGAATCTGGTAGTTCATGTTAATTTTGCCTAAAGATGCAGGGAATGGAAATAACTGAATATTATTTTGAAATTCTTTGTAATTGGTCTTTTTTTTTTTTAGGAAATCTTTAAGATAGAAGGCAACCTTGGAATTCCAAGACAAAAAAGAGCTATTTTGGCAACTCCAATATTAATTCCTGAAAATCAGAGACCACCGTTCCCTAGATCCGTTGGCAAGGTAAGTCAACAAAGAACTGGATCAATTTTTGATATTAAGTAATAGATCTATTTCTCTTAAAATTTTGTAATGCCTATCATGTTGGTAGTAATATCCCACAAAAAATTAAGAAACTTAAAACTGAAGAGAGAATGTTGTTTTTCTGTCTATATTGTGTAGACAGATGAAAATGTCTTTGTATTCATGGCAGACTTAAATAACATACATTCTGGTATAAAAAGCCTTAATCAAACACATACGTTTTCATGCAGTTGCTATCTTCAATAGAGGTTACTGCCAACTTGTGTATCTGTGTGTTAGACTGGGGATGAAATCTAGGCCAGGAATGTTATGAAGAATATTCTATTTCATAGTGTAGATTATCTTGTTACTATTATAGAATCATAGAATGTTTAAGAATAGAATCTATTCTGAAGACCTAGAAGGAATTCATAAGGAATTCAATGTAAAAACACCTTCTGTTCATTCCTTAGTTAATTTCTAGCGTCCAAAGGCAAAATAAGTCTTCACGTGTGTTTTCAGTTTTATTTTTTGTTGTTTGCAAAGGTCTGACAAAGCAGAAAGTTTTTCTTGGGTCTGCAGGCAACCAGATAGACAAAAGTTCTAAGAGCCAGTTTTCCAGAACTTCAGATGTACAGCTTGTATATACAAAATCATTAAAACTAAAATACCCATAATTGTTCAAATGACCATTTAGGCATCAGAAGGTGTAATTACATGAATATGTTTTGCATATTGGCAGTTTTGAAACAGGGACTCCTATGCGTTGCGCTGACTTTAGGTGTGTTAATGGCGTGGTGGCTTGTACAGCTGTAAAGTCTAGTCCTAATTCCCACCAATATGATTGCTAGAGCTAAATGCACAGCTCGAGGGCAGAATTTTACTCTACGATCGATGTGTAATTTAGCCAACTGGCACCTAATCAGTTACTTTAATAATTAGGAAAGGTTGTTTTCCAATCAGTAAAAACAAAGAATAATCTATGAAAATTTAATTTTCTCCCCTTTCCTCATCAATAATTTATACTGATCTCATAAATTTCCCTAAGTTTTTCTATCTTTCTGAAGTACTTTTTAATGTGTCCTAAACTTTCTAAAGCTATTTCTGAACTTTTTGCATTTCAGTATTTGAGAATTAATGATCAATAACTAAAGTAAATATTGTTGGTTAATGTTAGTGATAAATAGTTAATTTTTAAGACTTCTGTTGTGCAATTTTAAAGCAGTGAGGGAATTAAAAAGGTTACTTATACACAGATCTGTAGTGCTTTTTTTTGTTATTGATTTATTTCGCCCTGCCCCTTTCCACTCCTACTGCTTGTGTACACTGAATTTTTAGTTCTGAGGTAGTCTGAGTTTCTCTCCAGAAGTGCCTTCATTATGTATTTTTATTGGGAGTTTAGAATGCTAGTCCTGGTAACTGAGATTCCTTACGCAGAATGAGATGAATCAGGTCCTGTTTGTACTTAAATGTTTTCCTAGCATCTTGTCATCTTGATTTGTTATCGTTCCTGAAATGCTAGTCAGGGATCACAAGTGCCTTAGATGATGTATAAACACAGAAGTACAAAAGCGTCTGGCAGTCTGTTTTTCAAAGGCCCTAAGATACCTATCCTCAACTAATGTTTAAATTATAGGAACTGCAAATGATCAGCACCTTGAAATACGTTGAGCTGTCATCAGTTTTAAAAGTCTTTGAATATAATTTTTTTCACACAGTATATTTCTAATTTGGGTATCTAGACATGAGTATTTTGGCTACAGTCTATTGCAAGTAGCAGCGTAGAGTGTATATGTGTCAACTGAGATAAAAATTTTAGAGATATTTAAAATAATGGAGTGAAATATTCTAGGTCAACTGTAGTAATTTGCAATGGAATGCTTAACAAAGCATAAATAAAATGGTTTGGAGCCTCAGACATGCTGATGGTAGGGAAGAGAGTCTATTGTTCCCTAAATAAAAAATTCAATCAGAGTCCATGCTGAAAACAAAAGCAATGCTTTTAGGTCATTTTGGCATGTCACAGATCTTCATAAGACAGGCCATGAAGTCTTCAGAAATAGAATAGTCTGTACTAATCTACAGAGCCTTAGACACTCAATTCATGTACTTGTTTCAGACCCTGCACAAACTGTAGAAAAAGTTAATCATCTGTCTCATTTAACTTCAGATGTTTATTGTTACCTGTACATAGCTTCATGAATTTGCAAAAATTCATTTAGCTGCACACTTCTGTGAGGCATGAGAATCATAGAATCATAGAATGGTTAGGGTTGGAAGGGACCTCAAAGATCACCTAATTCCAACCCCCCTGCTGCAGGCAGGAACACCCATTTATTTCCTTTTCCACATTATTTTGGGGCTTATCTTAAGATGCCTCACCAGTGCACTACATGGACTGAGGAATTACAGCTGCGGATGTGTATGAATTTCTCTTGAACTTAAACTTTGCTGTCTGTGGTCTGTTGTAATTGCTGTGAAGGGACATTGCAGATGTATTTTGTAGCTGTGGTTTCTATAGTGTTTTGGGGAAGAGAGAAAACATACAGAGAATGGTTAATTTGCATGTTATAATAGAATTTTAAAATTGAGAAGGAACAAGAAAGGAAAGCAGATTCTGGATCAAAGTTTTGTCATGTAACTGCCAGCAATCAGGGCTGAGGACTCATGTAGGTTGGCTGTGATGGGAACAGCAGAGTTTGTCTCATACGGCAGGGGCTCACAAGTACTCATCCTGTCTGTCCAACACTGTGAGCAGTGTCCTTCTGAGTTCCTCTGTAATGGGTGTTCCCGGTCAAATCTCCGTGAGATTCCACAGTGGGGCAGTTTATTATGTTTATTGCTATGTCTGAATAAAATATAATAAAAACATTTAGGAACAAGGCATTCCAATACAATAATATGTATATATATGTGTGTGTGTAATAACCACACATTTTCCTATGTGAAAAATAATTCCACCTTTTGTTTTCCTGTCATCTTTCTTACTGCATTTTCTGCTCATTGGGAATGTGAAGCTCTCCTGACTGAATTAAAAATAAGATAGTGATAATTTCAGATATGACTAGTTCTGTTTGATACAATCATGTGATCCAGTTTGGATGTCCACATAAAAGTTAGATTTCCAGTTGCACCCTGAGTGTTTTATTTTCCCTTTTTTCCATCTGCTTTAGCAAATTACCAATGTAGTTTATTCATCTGTTCTGACTGCCTCTTGCTTTCCAACCCATGCTACATTGCCTGGAAATGCACAAGGTTGTTTGGAAGTGATTGCAGCAGCCACCAACAGTTGAGCTGCTTATTAGCACTTAGTTGGGAGCAGGGCAGATGTGCAAAAATAGGAGAGCAGTAGGAGAATAATTAATTACATTTTATTTCACAATTAGGAAACAATAGCAGAAATAAAAGGGAATTTTAGAGAACTTTATTCATTAAAATTTGGTAATATAAATCAGGAAGGAGGTACTGCACTGAAAAGTGAAAAAAATTGTTTTAATTACAAAAATTCAAATTAGTATTTAGCTTAACAAGGAAATACATGTGTAGAGGCTGTTCTCTGTGCTGTTACTGGCCTTCCAGCATACCCACTTAGGAATGAGATTATTGCCTTGCCATTTGCACACTGTTCATTAGAGTATCTCTTAATTAAATAACTATCATAGGTGTGCTGTGCTGGTAGGTAGAGGAATCTTACCTTTTAGCAGAATTTAAGCTTTTGCATATTATCCTTCATTCCTGAGGGAAAATAGTAAAATTAAAATATTTTAATACAGTCTTGGTAATAGGGGCCTTTGTGACCAGATGGCCCAGGCTACAAGTGTTGTCTGTTATTGATGTGTTTTGTTTAGCTCTTGCTGATATAGCACAGGGATACGATATTCAATTTTTAATCTCTCCCCATATGTTACTTTCCTGGTTTATTTGTCCACATCAAGTCAAATGAAGTACAAAACAGTGGGATGCAGGATTATCTTGTAATTATGGTGATAGGTTATTCGTCACTATGCTATGGAAATGTTTTCTAAGACTAACTTGAGTGATAGTTCTATGCAGCTATTTGATGACAATCTCCAGACACACTATAACTGTGGTGATGACCACATGATGCATGATATGGTGGTACTTGAAGTTTAATCCTACACTAACACAGAGCTCAAAGTGCAGGAAGGTAATTGTGGAAATAGTCAACAGTTCTAGCTCTTCTTCCAGACATTAGGAAAGAAGGACATCTGCAAAGTAAGAATGTTTTAATATAGGCTGAAAGGATTTCCTATTGATTTTATTGATGGACATATGATGAATCCATGATTCTATTCTTTAATTTAATGGAATTGTGCTTCATAAGAATGAGTATTTTAATTTATTTAAATTGCTGACACATAAGATCTGGAAGCCACGAGTGGCCTGGTAAAAATTTATGCTCAATGAAGGCCAGAAAATAGAGAGGTACACAGGAAACTTTGTAGGAAACTGGTGCTGAATGAAGAAAAAGCAAAACCTTATTTTTTGCCAGTAAGAGAATATTTTTTCTTTGTTACTTGGCTGTTTTGTCCTTTTGGAAGGAGGGGGTGTTTGTTCACATATTTTGCATTAGATAGTGTATATATACTCCCTGCCTTTGATCTGGGCTGATGGACAGTTAGCTGCCAAATGACAATTAAATTGCAGGACTGACCTAAACAAAAGCTCAAGAGAAAAAGTAGTGCAGGCTAGCAAACAGGATAGAAATCTTTAAGATCTATGAGGAGGTGGGTTTTTTCCACCTTCTGAGCTGTGAATTTAAGGCTGTGTTAAGAAAACACAGCTTGTCTGTAAATGCAGCAATAGAAAAAAACTGAAGAGGGGAGGAAACTGAAGATAACTGGATGGAAAAGCTGCTGGAAGCTTATTATTTTTGAGTGGCTATCTGATTGAGGCTATTTATATATGATAAATTATATGTTTCACAGAAGAGAAGTGGTAAGTACTAAAGTTGCAGCTGGAAAACATGCCAAACTTCAGGCGAAACTTTGAAAAGATGATAGAAGTGTCAGGAGAGATGGTCATGATCCATCAACCTTTGAAGACAACCTAGAGAGAAGGATTGTTGAGAGAGAGAAGGAGGACATATGAAAGACAACAGAAGAACAAGAACAACAGTAAAATAAAAGCTGAATTAAGTGCATTTGTTTTACTAGAAAATTAGGCAGAAAATGAGGGGGTGGGGAGACAGAGTCTAAAGAGAAGAGGAGGAAGGAAAGGACCTAGCCAGGGTGGGTGTCCAAGTCTGGAAAGTAATGGTGTGCACTGCCAGAGAATAAAATGACGTGCAGAACACAGGAGCTATATCTAAAAGCCTTTCCAATACCGAGAGAGAGATCTGTGTGACTCCTTACCAGCTTCTCAGTTGGTAAAGGTCTGAATCTCAGTTCTTGGTCTGAATCTTCATGTCAGTTACTAAAAATGATGCAGAAGCAAGAGACTGTATTTCTTACTATGGAACTAGAAGTAGGTCTGAGGTCTACAGGAAAAATCTAGTGGATTTTTTAAAATTATTTGTTTATAAAATCATCTGATTGTTTTCAAATCATCACCACAACAGATGTAATGATGAGGGTGTTCCATGCTCAGAAAAGGGGAGGTGGTCATCAGCAAGAATTCTGGCTTGTCCAGAAGACAAGAATATTTCAGTGACAGCTGAAAAAGTGGTGCCATCAGGGAGATGTTGGAATGATTGGCTCCTGGGAAACACTGCAGCATGAGGACCTTTTTCAGAGGGTGGATGGAATTGGTCAGATACAGGTGTCCTGTCCCACTCAGGGGGTTAGGGTGAAGTTAACTTTTTAATTCTCTGCGCGGTAATCAGGAGTAATGACAACTACTTTAGAGGTTCAAACCAATCATAAATTTACTTAAAACTCAGTGGAACTACAAAAGATAGAGGCTTGGCAAAAGTCATAACAATGCTCAAAATTTAGCAGAACTATGAAAGGTAAGGGTTTAGCAAAATCTGTCACAATATTACCCTAATGTGCTGAAAATTAAGTTAAAGACAAAGAGAGTGATAGGAAAAGAAAGAGAGAAAGAAAAGAGAGAGATAGAGAAAAGATATCACCACCCTTGGATCCAGCAATGTTCTCTGCTCATAGTTGTAGTCTTCAGGTGGTGGGCGCGCACCAAAAACTTATGTTTCCCCTTTTTATAACCCGATGTGCCTGCCCCGTAGGCGGGGGTCTCTCATTACTGAGCAGGCGCAGTATGTGCTCAGGAATGTTCAGAAATGTTCTAGAAATGAGTCGGTGGGTTGTGGGGGTCCTGGGGGACTCACTGCCCCCCCCCTTCAGGGCTGACCAAGTGAGTGGTGATCTGTCACAGGCACATGGCACACAGGGCACAAATGGTCTTTGTTTACGTGTTTCAGGACTAGAGGAGTGGTCTCACAAGACGTTATCCTGCCTCCGCAGGCTCCGTCCTTGTTCAACACTCCCTGGTCATCATCAGCCCATCCCTGCCCATGTCAAGACAGGTGTTTGTGACATTCACTTGTTATCAGGGCCTTACAACAGGGAATTCCGGTTTCTTGCATCAAAGTCTGGTGGCATATAAGGAGAGCAGTCAGCTGAAGTGTGAAGAAGTGTGTCTATCATTCTGTGTAGGAATAGACGCATCCACAGATGAGGATATATAAACTAGCAGCAAACTAAGAGTGGTAGAAAGATGTACAGAAAAGAAAAAAGAAAAAAAGTGTTATTGATGAATAGCACTTAGGCAATAAAGACGGTCTTAATAAATAAAGCTCTTTCTAATCCAGCAAGAAAAAATGTTGGGATTAGAGAAAAATCAAGTTATGGTACTAGCACAGTAAGATTGGGCAGAAATATATATGAGCTCAATTTGTTCAGCCTAGCACAGTAAGTGTTCTCTGTAAATCCAGAGTGAGTGTAATGATTTAAGCAAAAAGAATACACTGGCGTAATAACTAATGAATATAAATTTTGGTGGAAGATTAGAAGAAAAGTTTCTAGTCCCCAGAGAAGAGGAATTAATTTCCAACAGAAGTACTGAAGAGGGAATACAAAGTTTGATAACTGTACGATCACAGTTGCATAATGCAACTGTTTCTAATCCTGAAAGAACAGACACTTAGAGGTTTCCTGCTAGTCTAGTGTTCTTGAAAATGTGTAATACCTTGCTGGGTTGGACCTGAACAGACTGTTGGAGATGTCAGAGTTTGACATCTGATCAAATTCATGGCTTGCATGAAGGAATGGTAGACTTCTGACCTTCATGGAAAAATACCAGCCTACCTCAGCAATGAATGTAATGAAATGAACAGCACTCCATTAAATTAAAGGGCTTTCGATGCAAGTACATGAATTATTAAACTACAGCATATTAATTTTCATTAAAGGATATGTATTTGATGTCCTAACAAACCATTAAGTGAAGACAGCACTTCAAATTTATCTCTTTTTCTGAAAGGTCTCTCTTCAACCTTTTTCTTGTTGTTTTTTAAAATATTGCTAGTCACATAAACAATTCCAACAGAATACATTTGTTCTCTTTAAGCTAACGGAATTTTAATGGAAAGCCTTGTTAAAATACTTCTGTTTACTTAAGATCTTTCAGAAGAATCACACTTGAGCAGCAGATGCCTTGGAAAACTGGGAAATAATAAGAATTTACCA
Source organism: Grus americana (assembly GCF_028858705.1). Lineage (NCBI taxonomy): Eukaryota > Metazoa > Chordata > Aves > Gruiformes > Gruidae > Grus > Grus americana. The sequence continues at coordinate 4,783,686 of NC_072864.1, read as the reverse complement.
TTATTTTTCAGTGTTTGCTGGTGTTAATAAGAATAAAAGAATTTTAAAACATTTGAGGAATACTTTCCAATCTAGTTACTATGGTTACAAGTTTGGAGATAAAGCAGTTCTACGGCAACAATGGAATTATATTTTCTACCCAATATTGAAATATCCAGTACCTAATTTCCTGCCTTTTAATAAATCATGCTAATGACCTTAAGGAGTGCACCAAACAGAAGAGATTTTATGTGCTGAAGCTGTTCAGCAAAGTATACTACAGTTTAACTGTCACATTGTTTGTGTTAACTTTGATCTCAGAAGCTGATATCTTAAACTGTGCTGTAGATGAAGGTAGAGGGGGGAGAAAAACCTCTGTCCCTGCCAGTAAATTGCCTACATAAAGTAACTAAGATGAAATAAACCCATGGCAACTAATTTTTGATTGTTCACACTAATTGAATTTTAGATTCAAGTTTAAGGAAAATGTTTGGATTATTTTTAGATACAACAGCTATTTTATCTAATGATGCCTGATGTTAAACACCTTCCCATGATGTTTTTTTTCTCAAATGGTTTATTATAGTTATCTTTGCAAAAACAAACCCAAAGAGTCTCCCCCAAATTCCAGGCCTGTTCCAGCTTTCCCAACCCAAAGAAACCCTCAGGCTCACATTTTAAGAATCACATGTTGGGTGTGATACTATACCTGGTCTTACTGAGCATACCATGAGTGGAGAGTGCCATTGACAGCAAGCAGCCAGAAAGCCACTTCTAGGGATGCAGAATAATAGTTAATAAATTGCCATTCCCTAACTCTGTTCTCTGTGGTTTTCATGAAACTATACTGAGTTTTTGTTAAGGGAAGCCCTTCTTGTCTTTGAGATCCCTAGTCAGATTCAATTCCATTTGGGCTTTAGCTTTCCTTCCTTCATCCCTGGATGCTTAGGCAATGTGTCTATAGTCCACCCAGGTTACGCATCCTTTCTTACATCCTCTATAGGCTTCCTTTTTGTGTTTGAGTTTGGCCAGGAGCTCCTTGTTCATCCATGCAGGCCTGCTGATATTTTTGTCTGACTTCCTATTTGTTGGGATGGAGTGCTCTTGAGCTTGGAGGAGGTGATCCTTGAATATTAACCAACTTTCTTGAGTCTCTCTTCCTATGGGACTCAAGGATATCTTTAAAGTGGCAGAAGTCTGTTCTCCTTAAGGCTAGGGTGTAATGAGCTTGCTTTTTACTTTTCTCCCTCCTCTCAGGAGCCTAAGCTCCACCATCTTGTGGTCACTGCAGCCAAGGCTGCCTTTGACCTTCACATTCCCAACAAGTCCCTCTTTGCTGGCAAGTTTGAGGTCCAGCAGTGCACTTCTTCCTCGCTGGCTCCTCTGTGACTTGGAGGAGGAATATATCATCAGTGCACTCCAGGAATCTCCTGGATTGCTTATGTCCTGCTGTTTTGTCCTTTCAGCGGGTATCGGGGTGGTTGAAGTCTCCTGTGAGGACCAGGGCCTGCGAACCTGAGGCTGCTCCTGTCTGTAGAGGGCCTCATCTGAAATGTCTTAGGTATCGTTGTACCTTTAAGTGTATAATGAGGACATCTTTTTGCCTTACCTTATTTAAAGATGAGCTGATGTCTTTTATCATAGTTAATAACATGTCATTTTGAAGTAAATGTTGCTCTACTCTATTGACCTATTTTTCTTTCAGGGTCAAATATATAAAAATATGAATTATTTCATTGTAATCAATGATCCATTGTTGAACTAGAATTTTCAATTACTGAAATCTCCAATTTCCTTTTGCTTATCTTTTGAAAAGCACATTCTAGTTTGACAACTCTACTTTCTTTAAAATCACTGAGAAAAATCACTTTTTGCCACTGAAATGTTACTTAAGCAAAGGCAAATGAAAATTCAGACAACTGTACTTTTGGATTAACCTGCTTTCCAATGTTCCGTAATTAAATTAGCAAGAATGTTGATTTTTGGTTTGGCTATCATATTCTTTACATTTTCTGAGGCTGTTTATAAAGTCATACTAGTTATTGGGATTTAAATATTTGGAATTTAAATACAGGTATCTTGCCCTCCATACTGTATTTATATACACATACGTACTCAAAGATGCATAACAATAAATGAGTACAGGCTTGTACATACACATCCAGACTTTCATGTACTGCCTTCTGGGTTGATGCTATTGACTTTGTATGTGCTTTTCTCCCATTTTAATCTATACGATGCTGCTGTGAGTACATATTGCTTCTACTGGAAAGTCTCCCAATTTCATCTGATCTTATGTCAACAAGCATCAGTTGCGTCGTTGTTCTTGCATACCTTATTTTCCTGCCATGTTGCTATCTGTCTCATTTCTGAAGAACAGGTGAAATAAAATGGAATAAATATTTATACAAATTCTGGGAATTGAAATGACTCTTAAAATATTTGCACAATTTTGCTAGCACATTATTTGAGCAATTTTATTTAACTTGAGTTGCAGTTTAAGCTGAGATGTAACAGTCTTTATAAGCTTGTCCTCATCAATACTTCCATGGAGTGGCATTCTGTTTGTTAACCACATACTAAAGCATTTACTGTACCATTGTACGATGATGTCTGACCTTAAAATCATTGAAGCTAACAGAAATTCTCCCATCAAAGTGGGAGAGAACTTTTGGTCAGGCCAACCATCTTGGGAGTTTGTAGGGGGGAAAAAAGGACACTTGAAGGAAGCATAAACTAAGCTGATCATGTACATATCAGGTTATACTTTATTTTGCTATATTTGTAGGGAAACATTAAAGTATATTTGGAAAACAGGATTTTCATCAAGGTTCAAATTTGCCTTTTCTTGATATCATAAGTATTTTTGAACTGCTTCAGAAGTTTTTCTTTTCATTTCTACAATGCATGGATGAAACTATTAAGCTTACATTTTCAATTGAGCTTGCTGGAGATGAGAATGGATTTTGATAATAGAAATCTGTACAACAATGAAGTCCAGAAATTGAAAGTAGTAGTGATCCCTATAATCCAATAACATGTGTCTTAATATATTTTTTACTTACTAGAATTGCAATAAAAATGAGGAAGTATAGATGTGGCTGAGTGTGGCTACAACTTGAATTCAGGGGCTATATTAACTTAAGGGAAATTCATGTTGAAACCTGATTTAAAATATATTACAAGTATTCTCATAAGCAATTGAAGTGATGAAGGCTGGTTTCCTACAAATATTTGTTTCCTGCAACAAACCCAGTTCCTCTTATCTGTGATAACACCTCAAGCGCAATGACCCTAAATCATCCCACAGTGCCCTCAGCACCACTGGTGTTATTTTCTACTTTCTGGCATTTCAAACGGGGATAAGAGAGAGCACATCCTGGAGCTAGAGCTTGCCTGACTGGGCAATGAATATACATGTGCAAAATGGAAACTCTTCCTACCTTTCTGTCTCTGCAGGTGTTAGTAGGTTTTTTCACTTTACGTTGCTATAATTTTCATGGAACTTTTCGTAACTTTGTATCTTGGATTTTTTTTTTGGTCATATTTGGCTGAAACTACCCAATAGGCTTAAAAAGAATCAGACAGCATAATCACTTAAATGCTATTTTTTTTATTTTTTTTTTTTTTTTGTAGGAGAGCAGACTAAAGAAGTAGGTGTTTATCATAACAGTGTTTCCTCAACAGATTCTTTTCTACTTAACAAAAGAGCCCTTAAATATTAGTGAAGAAGCTGTTGTTCCTTGTAAGGTTGGAATAATGGTTAAATCAGGCATATGCAAAAAGCAATGTTTTCTATGGGGAACTCAGTATTTATGTAAGGGAAAAACTGTAAGAATCTATATGAATTTTATCACCAATAAAAATTAATGAATGATACAGAGCATGCTGAAATTGTGTAAATAGGAAAACATAATAAATCAACTTAATCCATTATGACTGTGCTGTTGGGCTTTCAAATCTGAATTTGCTCAGGGTCACTGAAATATGAAAATTAATTTGAATTAATAGAATCTATTATATTTGGATTATGTTTTAAAGAAGGCATATAGTACCATTACTGAATTTTATTCATTTATTTTCTTGTGAGAATCTTAGAATAATTATTATTTAATAAATTAGGTCTTTTGTTTTTTTAATGAACACAATCATGGTACAGTCAATAATGCTTTGGGAAAAAAGTGTAATTACATGTTAATGAGAAGTCTTAAAAAACAAGAATTATTGTTTCCTTTAGGGGATGACTGATGAAGGACACTCTGTAAGTAGTAGAAAATTGATTGTATTTTTTGGGGGAGGTAAGATTCCACAAAGACTGGTGATTTCAAACTCTTAAGATAAAAAGATACAGATGCAGTTCACAAGCAACTGCTATGAGCTCTGAACATGCTAGTTGCTGAATGTATCCTCCAGTTCTTTTTCTCATTTACAAGAAAATAAGCTTCGACTACATTTTATGTTGAAAACTTTCCCATCCTGAACAGCCTTTTAATTCTGGGAACAGATTAAACACGTGTTCACTGATCATAAGTTCTGTGTACACATATATATATATATAATGTATAGCATTCAGTGCAGTGCATTCTACTGCAATATTTACTTAAGCAGAGGTAAGAGCAAAAAATTTTTTTTCTTCACATTCTTTTCAAGAGAACAATTTTCTAAAATTCTTATTAGACTGTCAGTTAATTATGTTTTTAGAATTACACTGAAATTTCCCCATCACTTTTTTAAAACAAGGATTAGACACAAAATACAGCTAGGTTGCCATTTTTTGTATATCATTCTCTCAAGGAGGGGCTCCCTGCTGCTTGTGTAATGAAGCAGTAGCTTTCAAAGTAAGAAATTATTGTGTCGAAGAGCTAGGGAAATTATCTTATTGTAAATAATTTAGTAGCAGGATCTGCCATTGGTTTGCAATGAATTTACTGTTAGGATGTTTGAGTTTTCATAAATCTGTGACAAGCAAAATCTGACAGATGGTTAACATAAACAGTTCTAATTCTGTTGGAGGTTCAGAAAGACTGTAAGAGGGTTCTTCAAAATCCCCAACCTCCCTTAAAAAGTGGAAGTCCTCTTGAAATGGAGAAGTAACCTATAAACTACCAGGAAAAGTTTTTCAAGTATTTTGGAATCGAGCATGTTCCCTACAAGGGAGGCTGTGTCACACTGCAGATGTTTTCAATGAAAGAAGGGGCCAGGAGTCTGAAGGAGCATCTCAAACTGAAGTGTCAAATGAGTGCAGAGCAAACCAGAAAAATTAATATTACAAAATAGCAAAGACCAAACTTGAAGAGAGCTCAAACAGGGAATTGCTGAACTCCTAACTGTGGCAAGTAACTAACAAGCATTGGCTTCACTTACAGTGGAATGTGCGTGTCATACTGTCCATCCTTTTTAAAAAGGACCCTAGAAAGCCTTGAAATGCATTAGGAACTACAGCCCACTGAATCCCACTCCCACACTAGGTAAATTAGTCAAAGCCAAGCTGTAACAGTCACTGGAGTAGATAAACTTGATATGATCATGAAGAAAAAATAGTCAACATGGCTCTTTTGAAGGCAAGTCATATCTCATAAATGTATTAAGATCTATGGAGGAGTCAAAGGTGTAGATAAATCTGATCAATAAACCATATCTGAATTTCTCTACTAAGAGGGAATGCCTTCTTTTGGCTAAAAAAGATTGAAACATCACTGTGAAAATAGATTTTCATAGGGAAGGTTTTTTACCAATGGATATTTTCAAGGATCTATACAGTGATTTGTGATGTTTAACATTGTAAGTAATTATCTGAAAAAAGGAGACAGTGAGATGACAAAGTTTGCAGATCATCCAAAACAATTGAAGAGAGTGACAAGTAATGAAAAGATTATAGTGTTGCAGAAGTATTTAAATGTACTGAATGATAGAGTTTGATAATTGCAGATTAATCATATCTGTAAAATGCAGGAGCAGTTCTGGAACCATTGTGAATTGGTCTCTGGAAAAAGTCAACTTGATCCTTAACAGTTACCAGATGTCAAATAGAAAGTTGAGTTTTGTGTTCTTGTCATACCATCTTAAAAACGATGCAGTAGAATTAGAGAAGCTTCAGAGAAGGGCAATGTAGATAATCAGAGGTAACAAACCAAGAGTTTAAACAGAACAGGGCTTGTCATGTTGGAAAAGAAACAACTAAGGATGGATATGATAGTGCTCTAAGAAAATAGTTGATTGCATGGAGGAAACATAGGGAACTATTATCCACTCTTTTTACTACTGAAGAGCTAAGGAACTTCAATTGACTACCAGGTGGTGGATTGAAAGAAAAAAAAAGTTATTTTTGTTGAGCATTGTGATAGTCTACGCCTTGTCACAAGATGTAGAGGCCAAAAGTAGAGGGTATACTTCTTGCTATCACACCTGATAGTTTGGGCTCTGATGCTGGTACAGGATGGTACGTGCCATCGTTACAGATAGAATATATGGGCAGATGTGTCCTGTGGCTGACCCACGACCATTCTTATGTAATTTGCTGTGCATGGCTCATCTTTGAATTGCATGTTATTTTTACTGGTTTTTGCAAAGATAAACTGCAAAAAGATCTCAGGGTGTCTGCACAAATATTTCCTTTGCAGTTCTGTATTCCCACAAACCATCTCACATTTAAGTTTTTGTTCTTTTAAATACAATTTATATCATGCAAATGTATCTGGAAAGCAGAAAGAAAGGGTGGGGAATGTCCAACTCATTTACTTGTGTTCAGATATTGCTTTATTATTTATAGAGTCATTCCACATTTCAAAAGCATGTAGACAATGGTAGAAATAAAAGGCTATTTCTGAAAGCAGTGAGATTTAAGTTACTAAGGCCCATATTTTCAGGGAAATTTAGGTGCCTCATTTCCTTCAGCATGATGGTGTGTAATCCACGGTTAGACGTGGAGTTAAACAGTTATTTGTTCTGACATTTATGAGCATTTGGGCACCTCCATCTCTCCTGTAATATAAAAGGAAATACTATAATGTCTGATTATTGAAATAGGTAGAAAAATACAGTGGTCAATTGGAGCCACTCTGTCTTACACTGAGTACAAGTCCCTGAGTAGGGCCCCAAAAGTTTCTGGAGAAGTTCTGAATGCTCCTGAATATTGTGTAGTTTCCAGAGTTGCTCAGAAAGTAGTCCTTTGTCTTCAGTGTGGCTTCTTTTGGAGAAAAGTGCTGTCTTGTTTTTTAAAGGGCTACTCTTAAATAGCTACTGCTATTCACACCTGGGATGCTGGGCTGGCATGTATGCTGTTTTCAGGCAAAATTGTCCTGCTGTGTTAATCATGCAAAAATTGTCCCTGGAGGTTAGGATCACTTGAAGCTGGGCTTTCTAATTGGGTGATTTAAGGCTTCTATGTCCTCTACAAGGCACTGGAGAAGGGCCAAATTTAACTAAATTTTCTAATATTTATTTTCTAGATATATGTATTTCCTATTACTCGAGAAAGTGAGCGGCAAGGAGATGCTGTGTGTTATGAGTGAGAAAAATGCAATATCTATAATTCAGTAAATATAATGCTGTGATAGGTAACAGAATTTAAGTGTATGGAATATGTCTGACATCCGCTGAATACCATTGTACGCTAGCAATGTTTTTGTTAGCGTATGGTAGACAGACGTGTTGTGCTATAAATTGCTTATGGTTCCTTTGTTTTGGGGTAAAATATCAAAACTGTAAAAAGACAATAGTGCAATCAAATGACAGATCACTCCTCAGACCTCTGGTTGTAACGGGAAATATATCCCTAGTCTTAACTGTAGAACTTGAGGGTTTTGTAGGTTTAAATCTTTGAACAGTGTCATGTTTAAATTGTTGTACTACTCTGTAAATTTAGTTTCAGGCTGATATATTGTGTCGTCAACTGAAAATTTCTAAGATATGCCAGTGTGATAGATCTAGAGAAGTAGTCCTAATTGATGAGAGATCTGTTTTCTTGCCTATTTATTTCTTTGGCTGAAATTGAAATGAATGATTTGTATTTGAAAAGACTTGACTGTTCTTTCTAAATATCAATTTCAAAACTGACTCTGCTCTTCATATGAGCTGGTAATCCTGGGATGCTTTAAGATCTTTCTGTATTCTAGGCACAATAAGTGTAGCCATAGAAACATATATGTTAAGGTGGTATTCATTATGAGTAAAATTAGGAGACCTTGTTAAATTATTTTTATAACTCCATGATGTGTTGTTGACTAGTTTTCAAAAAATAAATAGTTACTAATACCATTAAATCATTTTTTATTTTTATTTGCGAATTGTGATCATATGCCTGCAGCCTTAATTTTCAGTAAAAATTAAACAACAAAGTCTGATCCTGGGGAAACTAACTTGCTTCATTAATCTAAACGCTTGTTTTACCTCATTACTTATCCCTACAGTTTCAGATCTGCATTTCCCTTAAATTAGAAGAGAAAACCACATATATTTTAACTATATTGCTGAATTCTTTGTGAAGATTGGGTGCGCTCTTGTGCCTTCATCATTATATGTATGAGCATATTATTCAGAGGATCTCTAAATATTTTGATTCTATTTTCATATGAGACTCACTAATATTCTAGATATGTCCAGTCCTTTTTGCCTGAAAGTGCAATATAAATGTTACTGTATCAGCATATGATAAGATTAAAACTGGCGCACTACTGTAAGTAACATGCTGTACGTTTGTTATCATTAGATGTTTTAGTCATTCTATAACTGCAGTTAAATAGAGGCAGACAGCAATTAGATAAGAAATAGTGGTTAACCCTTTCATTATTTCTAAATCATGTAACTAGAGTAATAATCTGAACCTCTATAAGGTGATGAAGCACAGATTGTGCTATTTGTTAACACTGAGTTGAAGTGTATGAAAACTAGGTATGTGTTGGATTTAACACCTATGTAATTGAAGTCAAATATGGCCATAGGTGATTATAGATTATCACTTAATAATGTCAGTTAGTATCAGTAAGAAATGGTTGGTGTGAAGTGGTAACAGCTGTGAAATTAAATTATGTTTTCCTTTTAGGTGTGGGTTCTGTTTTCTCTGTATTAGCAGTGAGCCAGCACCTTGTTATGGCTTTAAATCCAAGGCTTCAGTATTGGCTATGTTTTGAACAAGGTCTAAAACCAAGGCCCAGAATAGTTGTGGCTACTTACAGCAATTGCACAATATAGCTGAATCCTCTGCACAGTACTGGTGGAGCAGGTCCTGATTTAGATATTTATGTTCTGCCAGTTTAAAATGGCACTGGAGACCTATGTTACTGTTTGATTCCTATTTTAATTCCATCATTGTAAGATAGATTATATGATTTTTAAGCATATAAGGATAAAACCCTGATATCAGTGAATTAAGGGAACCACCAAAATCCCGGTTTACTCAGAGCAGACCATCTTCCAGACTCTAACATCAGCTTCACGTTTCTGACCAACGGGACGCAGAAAGCCGCGTGCGCAGATCAGAGCCACTCAAAGGCTGCTCTGGCATCCATATAACTCCCAGTGTGAATCTGCCTCCGAGGCCCCGTTGTGCCAGATGTTACCAGAGCACAGCTCGATGTGGCTTTTTTCTGTTGGATCTTGATGTGTCTCGTAGAATAGCAGGACCAGGCTATATCAGATTCATTCCTACTAAACAGGTTTGAACAGCTTTTTTTAATACAGGTTTAAAATTGCTTTAGCTTACTCTGGTGGATGCAGGAGAACCTCCTTGACTGCTAAGCTCATCTAGAAGCAAGACCTCATTGCTACAAGAGAGTGAATTTCTTTCTAACATTTAGATATGTTATACAAATATCCTTTTTTTTTTTTTTTTTTTTTTTTTGGCTCTGGTTTATTCAGTGTGAAGCCTTTTGCTTCTGGAATGTCTTTATTCTTTTTTCTTCCGTCTCAAAGCGTTAAACCGATTTTTTCGCCACACTAATAGCTACATTTACATTCTGCAAGACATAGAATGCACAGCCATTATCCACCAAACTAATGTATGGAACAGTTTAAAAATTTAACAGTTTAAACTTTCACAAAATTGTACCATTAGCTTTAAATTGTATTTTTTGACATTGAACAATGTTATGGTAAGCAATTGTATGTGACTGGAAATCATCTAATTTTTCAGAGTTAGAAAACATAATGCTGCTACAGGTAGGGAAAAAAAAAAAAAATCTTGTATTTAGCCACAAATGCATTTAGAAGCCTGGAAATGTTTTGCTTGTTTCTTTAGGAAAAAAGTGATGTTTTAATTGTATAATAACTGTAATTAAGATTTATGTATTGATAACTGATAAATTCACAGGCTGATACTAACTAGCAAGTTTATAAAATGTACTGTTGCCTTAAAAACCAAAACAAAACCAAAACCAAAAACCCACACAACCAAAGATTTAATCTATTTCTATTGCCTACAATTTTTTCTTGGCTTCAGGCAAACATGGGGCAAAAACAAACCTTTCATTACAGGACCTTGTGTGTATTTACCCTAGTTTTGTTTTTCTAAAAAGTGAATTTCATTCAACTTCAGTAATAGAATTCCTTTTTTTTTTTTTTTTTTGTACTATATGGGTTCTTGAATGGTAAAATTTTAATTGTTAATATCTGGTGATGGGAGCTTGAAAATATAATTATTACAGTAATGGATTATGATAGGGAATATTTTTTTCCTGCAGGCTTAGATGTCATGAAATATTGGGGTTTTTTGAAGGTGTATTTGTTATGAAAAGACTTAAGCTATGTATTGATGGACTAGGTTTCACAGAAAATTGAAAAGCTCAGTTGTACATAGGAGAAAAACAAAGATAAGTGACCAAGAGAAATGTTTTTGAAGCTGAATATTTTTTGTTTGTTTTTTAATGGTGATGTACATGATAACAGTAATGCCTGTTAGGTAGCTTAGAAAGTTATTTTCTAAAAAGAATATAGTATAGATAGTATATTAGTGATCAATCTAGAGCTTCTATAAAGGTCATCTTAAGCTTTGGGGAAGTTTCATATTTAGACAGACCATTTACAGTTTAAGCCCATCTCTAATGGTTAAAACATCCAAAGGTTACTATACGTAATCTTTAAGAAAGGAAGATATTACTCAAGCTTTTACTAAATCTTCAGTTTGTAAATTTAATTTTTTTGTTGTTGGGAGTCTTTTGCAAAAGTAGGGAATGCTGATTGTGAGACTTAGAACTTCATATTATTACATAGTAGCTTTATGTGTTACAAAGTGGAAGTTGAGGAAAAGATATTTGTTTATAAATGAACTTTGAAAATTGGGAAAATATTTTGAAGAATCCATGTCATCTGATTTAAAGAGCATTTTTTTGCTTGTGATGGTGAACAAGATCCTGATTTGGCTGAATTCTTGCATAAGGCTTCTTAAAGAAATTACATAAATTTAAATACAATGTAATTAATGCCTCAACAAAGTTAACATTCAAAGTTTGCTTCTGTGGATTATTTGTTATTTATTCTTAAAGAGATATCAATAAATCTTCTTTATAATCTTACAATCACCTGTTAGAGCTAAAAGCAAGCAGTTGTGCAGTTCTTTCCAATATCCTTGAAATGACCTGTGTTTTAACTGATTTCTGTAGTAGTTTTTTGAAACTTATGGAGTTTTTTTCCGAAATGAGTCATTAGATTAAATCAAGTTAATATTTGTTTGCTGGCAGAGCAAATCAGTGGCAATTGAGATACTTAAGATAATACTTGGTAAGTACTGTTGTTGTAATAGCTCTCATTAACTTAAAAGGATAGTTAATAGCACCTGTATTTTCTGTTACAAATTTGACCTTTTTCCACAGCACAAAGGTCTGGTAACCCTAGGTATACAATATTACTGCTTTGTGCTTTACTTCCTTAGTAAAGCGTTTGTTCCAGCAGTACTGCAGGTTTTGATATGCAGTTTGGTTCAGTGCAGTGAACTGAAGTAGTGATTTGTATCGGTAACTGCGAATGATGAGCATGTATTGGACTTGTTACCTGCAAGCCTTTAGGTGTCTGTTATTTCCCTTGCTGACTAGTGTAGACTGAAGTGAAACTTCTGAAAGTACATTAATATTTGCATGTACGTGCATTAAACTATCTTAATATATAAATGCCATTTTTTTACACATGCATGTGTTTATGCATATGTATTTCTATAAATATGTGTCAATAGGAGAAAAGACTGAAACAAAGGCATCCTTGCTTGGAACAAAGACAACTTTTGACTTGCTGAGTCAGAAAATGTAGCTATTATGGATAGTTAAATTTTATGGCTCAGCTTCTAGTATTTAGAGGAAGGAAATGATAAAATTTGAATGAACTATCACACTAACCTAGGGTGATTATTTTCTCCATAAATTGAGTAATTGGTGTTGCAAAATTGAATTAAATAGTTTTGCAAGTTTAGAATTAGATATACTGAGGAATCCTGATGCAAATAAACATGAACAAGATTTTATTATGATTTTGTTGGAGCACTTATAAAACTACAAACAGGTGAAGACCTTTTTACAGTGTATATATGGAGATAAAGTAAGTTCTTGGTGGGCACCAGTAAAAAGAACCATATTGATTTCATAATAACTACTAGCAACTTGTGATACGCTTGATCCATTTGTGGGGTTTTTAGAAATTTTAAAAGTACACTCCAAAAACCTTCTGTATTTTTGTCAAGTGCCTTAGAACAGACAATCCATTTTCTGGGGCTCTACAAACACCTTGAATTATTGTATGTTTAGCATGTTGTATCTTGAGATACAGTATGCTTGTACTGAAAGCTGTTAGGTAGAAATAAAACTGCCATGGAATAAATGGCAAAACCAGTGAAAATGTTGGAATCAGAGATTCACCTTTCGAGTTTTCTACCTACTCAAATAATGATTCTACCTTATGAACTGATTACTGGTTTTACATAAACCAAGCAAAAGTCAGTCTGGTAGGTACTTATTTTGTGTTTTTTAAATATGTACAGCTCTTTTCAATGTTAGTATGAATAGTTTTTGTACTAATAGCTTAATGTAATATTTTAAAAACTACCTATTTTTAGGTTTTTAAAATGTCATTGATTCTCTCATTTAGTCACAATAGACTGCTTTTATTTCAAATTAGAAACAAATTTATTGAGGTGTAGTTATAACTTTCAAGTATATAACATCATCACTGGCTACTGCCACGTTGTTTTTGTGTTAGATCTCCAAACACAGCCTAAGCAATGAGGGCCTGAATAAACACAAGTTACAAGAGATTTTCTATTGACTCTAATAGACTTGGAGTTGAGGTTGGTCACAGTGTGTCCTGTAATGTCGAACTGAAACCGTTTGCGGAAACTAACTTTAAAATGAACTTCAGTAGATAAAGGAAGAGACGGGAAAATAACATTAAAGAGTGTTCATGGGTATTTGGTTTTTGAATTTCGATACTCCTTAGGACTTATTGTTTTCCTGTATGTCTATAAATGTAGCAAAAATAGCCTCTGTTATGTCTGCTTGTTAAAACATATTTTCTAACTGTTGACAAAATTACTTCAGAGATGTTTGATAAAACTAAGCGGTGTGTACTGATGGTTTTGTGCTCAAAATTCTCAGCTAGGCAGTAGAAAGTTCATCACTGAAGAATTTGAATGGGATGTTGGACTCAGCTACACAAGAGTATACCGTACTCCATTAGTTCAGAGTTGCAATTTTTTCAGTCTCATTCCATCTTATTAGCATTTTTGTTACAATCTTAAAAGATTTGTGCAGACCTGTGGTGGTAGGACATGTTACTTGGATAAAGTAGGTTTTTCTAGACATCTGGTTCCCAGGCTAGACTTTCATTTCTGGCTTCCTGTTAGGCAGCTTTTCACTTATACTTCCTCTTTTATTAAGTTTAAGAGTTCCTCTCAGTCCAGGTTTGTCACATACAGGTCTTGTCTTGGAAGGCTGTTTCAGGTATTGCTATTAACTGAAAAGGGTAGAGCTTTGTAGCACAGTGAATGAATATTAAAGTTAGGTAACTTTTAATTCTGACTTGAAGACAGTAATAATATACCTGGAAGACAATAACTGACACGCTGGACAACAGTGTACCCTATGTATTATTGAAACTTAATTGTTCCATTACTCTAGAGATCTTCCAGCTTTTAGAAGTTCAAATCCAAGTTTTAAGTTCTGCATTTTGACAATTGCTAGTTCGGAAATTGTGTGTTCTTTCAGCTAATTTCATGTTGATTGATTGATCCATAATTCCCCAGCATGTTTCCATGAGGTGATATACATAGAAGACTGTATTGCAATTATATAGTAATCTGAAAGCTTCTTAAGAGACTAATGTAACTCTGTCACTAATTGCAAATCTATCAAGAAAGATGTTTGCGCATTGGAACCTGTACTTTGATGCAATACGTTTCTAATTCTAGCAAGAGTCAAGCATTCAGTAACATTAAAAACTGACCTCTTTAAAGTGGGAAAGTGAATCCAAGTTAGTGGTAGCTTTTAAACTGTAAGGTGATAATACTTGTGAAAAGTACTGTGGATTGCAAACCTTTACCTTTGGGGAAAATGGGAGAAAAGCAGGAAGAAGAGAAAAGGAGCAAACTATTTATTGGAAAGATCATAATAGAAGACCGAAGGCATGTTTCACCATGCTTTGTTGGTGACACTATCACTGACAAAACCAAATTCTTTCAGAACCCCAAGTCTGGATAAACTTGGAATCTGAAGCTTTGTTAAGGGAGGCAAAGTCACTTAGGAATTGCTAACAAAACCAGTTGCAATCAGTGCTGTTACTATTAAAAATAAGCTAATCAAGGAATGGTGGTGTTAAAATGCTTATCGGCCCCATCTGGAAATTAAGAACTAAAGAAAGCTAGTATGTCCTTTGGACCTAGAAGAGAGCATAAAGGCGTGAAGCTCCCAGAAAACCAGAGCAAATGCCTGGGGCTGCCTGAGCCTTGGCGAGGGAGGGAACTGCTGCGCTGTGGTGAAAACTTGCACTTTTTGTTTCCTGAGTGAACATGATGTGTATGGAGATCCCAGATTTCTGTAAGCGTTCCCTGGCTGGGTAATCATGTCTGTGACACTCTGTGCAATAAACTGGGTAACACCTCACTCAGCAAAGAAATACCAATTTGAGACTAGGAGTCATTAAGAGATTTGAAATGCTCTCTAGTAGTAGCAATTTCACCAACCATGTGGATTTTTTCACCTCTAGTTAGTGAGAATTCAATCAATCAGAGCTGCAGAAACAAAGGTAATGTAGCACAATTGGTAGTATTTGCAATAGATGGAAGACAGATGGAGGGAACTTAAAAAAATAAAGGAAGCACCTGAAAAAAGAATGTAAATTTAACAGAACAAAGTACAGAACCAAAAACATTTCTGAGAATCAAGTATTTTTGCATCCATTTATGTGCCCATCCAGTGATCTAGGAAGGAAAGCAGTCCAGGTTTCTGGTATTAGTTGTGGGCTTCAATCTGGATGGTCGCCTTTCCACGGAGACAAGTGGAACAAGACTTGGGGTTCAGTTGTCATGAGCTGCTGCATGTTACTTGAGATGTGCTGACAATATAGGCTTTCTTCTCACTTCCCACAGGTTAAAGGTGGTCTGCCTTAGCTTAAATCCTTTATTTGATCTTAAGTCAGGCTGAATGTTATACTAAGTGTGAGTAGGATTCTTGCCTAATTGCATAGCTGTCATTGTAGATGGGTCAGGATAGAGCTGAATGGTGGGTTTGTATCATAAATGAGGACAAATCCGAAAAAGCTTCCCTCTGCCACCCTTGAATTCATTCTAATTCACCCCTGTTCAAGTTATGTATTCATATATAACTGAGTTTCCAATGAATTATATTTTGTCTATTGTTTCAGCAATGAATTGGAATGAAATCAGGAGTAACAATAATTATACTTTTTTTTTTTTCCTAAGGCTCTTGCAGGTACATGTATGTAGGTAAAATTTTTGATCTGTTTTGTGATGACATTGTTAAGTTAAAGGGCCAATATCAGAAAACACAAATTATATTCATTATTCATGACTCTAAGCTAAATGTCTGCCTATCATTTCTAACAAGTTGTAGCTTACTTACAGCTGTTTTGAATTGACCTGTGATGGCTAATCTTTTAAGATGAAAAGGGAGGTGGACCCATTGTTAAAAACTGACATGAATTTAGAGAATGAAAATTAAATTCCTTTGTAGCATAAAACACCATAGAGCGCTGATACTAATAGAAATATTAAGTGTTTCATTAGATTAAAATATTTAAAGTTTTAAATATCCGAGATACCTGTCAAATATAACTGCCATCTGTCCTTGACGGAAGTGCCAACATCTGCTGAGATGCAGACCTGTGACTTCTAGATAAGTTTCTATACACAGAAAAATATTTATCTTCCTACTATGACCTTCCACGCACAAGACATGAGCCATGGATTTGTTTCCTAGGGAACTAGTGACTGAGGAAAATCTATAATTAGATCTGTGGGTTGTTTGCTACAAATGGGAATTGGGTGCTAAGCAGGTTCTTACCGTATCCAGAAGTATTACACTGACTTCATGTAATGGACCCAAATTTTAAAAAAGTGCCCTTCATCATGATATTTCTTTTTAATATCTTCAATTACAAATTTTAAATACTTTTGATAGAGTACTTATTCCTCTAGGTTCTTTTAACTGCAAAATATTTTCCTAAGTCAAGACTTGTCAGGCTGCTAGTTAAAGCAAAAATAAAATTAGACACAATCTTCCAATAAATTTCTTCAAATTAAACTGAATTTTAATTTTCAAGAGTGGTTTTAGGTGAATTACTCTCACCAGCTCCATTTTTCTCACTTTACACTCCTATTCAGTTCCTCAGGTTGGCTCTGCAACTTCAATGTCTTACTCTGCAATTCCAATTACCTGGCTGGAAGTTCCCACTTAATCCAGATCTTGATTTCTTTCTTTGCTGCATGCATGGATCTGAACATAACATTTGTAGCTAAGTCCCATGGGCAGTAATTGTAGCTGCAGGGAAGGGAGGCAACTAGGTTTTTTATATTTCCCAGACAGCCCCGGGCAGACTTCTCTGGACCTTATCCACAGATTATTTTAGCCTGAGCACAGTGCAGCTGAGATGCTGCTGTGTTGATTCTATTCTGGTGGTAGAAGAGAGTGCCTTGTGTTTTCCTGGATGCTGCAAAAGTGGCCTTGAGTAATAAATTAAGACTTTGATCTTATTTGGAATAGATAGTACTGTGAAATACCTGGAAAAAGGTACCGTAAATTGGCTCGGTTCTCCTTTTTTCCTGCACTTCTTGTAGACTTAGCTACGTATCTGGTGATTACACATTATTTATTCTCTTCTATGTCCTGAATTTCTGCAATTAGAAATCATTAAATGTTGTCTCTCCATTTCTGCCTTTTTAGATTGGTGATAAGTTTGCAATAGAGCATGTTTATAAATCCAAATAAGCCGCCTCCTTTTTTTTTTAGGGGGGGGGGGATGGGGGGCATCTTTTGAGGAGTTCTTCATTTAATATTGTCAATCACAGTTAGATTTTTTCTAACAACTAACCATAGCTTTTGCACTACTCCATCTGCCTGTCACTCAAAAGACAGTGGTCCTCAAATTTCTCCAACTAACAGGGTTTGTTGCAAGTTAGTAACTTAAATGGCAATTAAAATATGGTGATTAAATGGCTACTGAAATGCCAAATCAGCCAGTGAAATATCCAGGCCTTCTGTGAAAGTACTTCCAGGTCATTTTCCTTTGAGATTACAAAAAACTGCGTTTATAAATTCTGTGCTGTCAGTAGGAGGAAATTGTTGTGTACTGAATCCAGAGTTGGCAGGTATATATGTGAAATCGACTATTACTTAGGAAAAGGGGAAGTGAAAATTATTTGTAATAAATCTTCTCGCTCTTTATTAATTAAGAGTAAAAGGAAACTGAAAGATTACCTGCTACAAAAGAGAATGCATATCTTGGTGTGTTCACTGAATTGCTTTACTTTGGTCTATGAACAAATGCTCGCTGTTAGCTATTTATATTGGTTAAATCCTCAAATTTGGTGCAATTGTAGATGAAGCCTGCAGGCCTCAGTGCTGCAACTGATTCTTCAAGGGGAATTGTTGCATTTGTGTACAACTACAATAATGAACATCAAGCTGAAGGGAGCCGCTGCTGCACAGGGCTTCCACGTGCATAAATTCATTTTGTTTAATTTGGACACCTGTGTGTGCTACTACAAAATTGATCTGAATTTTGTAAAAGTTTATGCGTAATTATGATAAAAAGCCATTATGTTGAGAAAATATTTTTTGATTGAATATCAAATATCCTATTTGTGTTGATTATTCTAAAGACCTCAAAAAATGAGCACTGGTGGTGAAACAACTTCACTGCTTTTTAATATATTGTGTCATTTTCATACATTAAGGTATTTTGTTGAAATATTTATCTATGGAATTTATTAACCTTGACAAATTTCAGATTTAGAATTGTTTTTATTATAGCTGCTAAAACATTGTATTTGCACTGACGTAATGAAATAATAGTTGGTATAGTAACTTCTATAGGAAGCAGAGCCCCAGTCCAACAAAATACTTAAACAGAACATCTACATTTCAAGCAATACAAATTCTATTTCCTTCATGTACATAAACTTCTGCATATGATACCTGACAAGAGTATTCATGTAGTTTTGTTTGGGTTGCTTCAGGCAAGGAACATTTGTACTATGCAGCACCCAATCAGTCTTGCAAACTGATCAAAAATATGCTAAAACTATGTGCTTTAATTCTCACAATGTTGTTCCTAAATTTGACACTTCCTGAAATGTTTTCCATGACAAAGCTCATAGTTAAGATGCTAAAAACCCCTCTTGAGAATATTGGTGTATGATTTTCATTTTCACAATTCATTTAATTTCAACTCCTGATTTTTTTTTTTTTTATTCCCATGTTAAATCTCTGACAGTTGGTATAAAAGTTTCCACATTCAAGGTATTAGTACACCCAGTACTCAATACTTCAGAATTTTTTTACAGCTATTAAAAAGGCTTCAGTTTACAGATGCACTATCTTAATAATACATGTTTTTCTGTTTGAGGAACTTTTTTCTGTAATTCATAAGTCTTAAGAGAACCGATGCAAAAGAATGCAAATAAGAATCACAGAATGGTTTGAGATGGAAGGGACCTTAAAGCCCATCTAGTTCCAACCCCCTGCTATGGGCAGGGACACCCTCCACCAGCCCAGGTTGCCCAAAGCCCCATCCAACCTGGCCTTGAACACTGCCAGGGATGGGGCAGCCACAGCTTCTCTGGGCAACCTGTGCCAGGGCCTCACCACCCTCACAGGGAAGATTTTTTTCCTAATATCTAATCTAAATCTACTCTCAGTTTAAAGCCATCATCCCTTGTCCTATCACTAGATGCCCTTGTAAAAAAGGAGTAATGGCTAATCTTGTAATAGCAGGTTTGCCCAGTGGCTACTGAGTTTTTAATGTTTTAATGTTAAAGCACAAAATTCAGACACTTTCCAGTCATGTGTTTCACCCAGTTAAAACTGAATCTTGGGGATCTGACATAGAAAATAGATTTTAAAGTTTAAAATTACTAAATTATGGCTTTCTCTGAGTTAAATCAAGTCTGTTGTCTACATACGTTTTTCTGTCTCTGGGAAATATATCTATGTATTCTTAGTAGAACCGTCAACAGCATCAAGCAAAATATTTGTAGTTGATGACACAGAAGCAATGCCTGCTCTACTAAATGTAGTTTTCCCCAGCTTTGGCTCCCTGAGAAACCAAACACTTCACCTTGACTTTGGCTGCGTTCCTTTGCCTCGGCTGTCATAGGAGGTTGGGTCAGTGTTGTATATTCCTATTGCTGTCTCATTTCCCTTTTCATTCTGTGCTTCTGGTTTCTGGTGTGCTGTTCCAGCGCAAGCACAAATATTAGAATTTGGGTGATTGACTGGCTGGTTTAAGCTTTGCAGTGAAAACACATGGTCTAGGAGATTTATACAGCTTTGAAAAATCTTGCCTCATACATAGACTAGAGATTGAAAACTTCTCTGGAAATGTTTTGAAATTTAGGACTGTGATATTGCCTGCATTATTGTATTGCATAAGCATCTTTAATTGCTGAAGTTTTGTTGTGTTGTTTATTTGAACTTTGCAAATATTGTTCATATGTGTCTATATTAACTTAGCTTGTGTTTTAGATAACATACTGAATGGGCATTTGTCCAGATGTGGTTTGGTTACTAATTATTTTTTAAGTTTGGTGACCATGAAAGGAAGCTATAAGGCTAACAGCCACGCTTATGTTTACGAACAAGAAAAAAGTGTTACCTAAAATATATGCTGTCGTATATAGTGTGTTGGTTTTATTCCTAACTATCATGAACATTGTTACAGAGGAGCTTTATAATTTCTGTTACTGTTACTTATGTGAATAAATCACCCGGATGTTCTTGGCTATGACCTGTATATTGAATGAATTCTGCAGAAAGTCCTGGTCAGAGAGAAAGCAAAGGTCAGATTGGACCAATGTGTCTCCCTTTGTCAAAGAGCAGAATTTGATTCCCATGCTTAACTAAACTAGTATATCTAGTATTTAATTAATGAAGATAGAGGCATTGAAAAGCAATAGATTTAATGAATTATTAAACTCAGCAAATTATATAAAGTGCTTTCTAACCACAGGTTTTGTATGTTTAGCTTATAGTAATGAAGCAGTTTCTGTTAGTGCTTTTGAATAATAATGGGAATATTTTGCATTTGTTTTGGTTGAAAGATTATTTGAGTCAGTACAGAGCAGATGGAGCCTCTGCCTGTAAAGAGTGATTTTCATTGTGCCAGGACAGGAAGTGTCTGTTTACATATATGATATCTAAACAATGGGCCTAAACCATTGTTTTCCTTTTGTAGAATATAGTAATTAAAGGCAAAAATAGTTCACCTCTTAATATTCCATGGATAAATTTGCTTCCAGGGAGGCTAGGGAAGGAGGGGAACACCAAAACCAAACAACCCCCCCAAAATAAAAAAAACGCACGAGAAACAGTGTAACACTCTGAAATGAAAAGTACAGGGATTTGAACGAAATATTCCTGTCTGAGGGCAGGATTTGTTTTTTAATTAAAAAGTGAAACTAATGTGATGGCTCTCTAATGCAGGTGGTGTCAAGAACTAACAAATTATGGAAGTGGTTGAGGCAAACAAGACAGAAGACAGAACCTGGTAAATAGGGATGGTGCTGTTAAGGACAGATTTGCTGGGGTTGCAGAACTGTGAAGTCTCTCTCTGGGGGTAGTGTGGGTTTTTGTACTTCTATTACTCTTCTTCTCTTGAGAACAGTCTGATTTACTTTTGCGATAAACCCGTAGCAACAGGGGGATCACATTGCTGAAATGAGTTTAGCTGGGAGGGATACATAATGTCAGCTGAAAAATAGCACTTGGTAAATACGTTTTGGCCATGGTTCAGCAAAAAGCAGATCCTGTCAGCTAAGTAACATTCTGTTTTCTTGAAAGCGTCTTTTAGTTGAGCAGAATAATACAATCTCTGCCTTTTTGAAAAAGAAAAAAGAAAAAAAAAATACTGGTTTGTCTTGGATGCTATATATGTGGTCCTGACAAGGCTAGCATGGATCACTTCAGTTTTCAATACATTTATTCTCCAATGTACCCTTGACATGGGAAAGTGTTATCAGGTGTGGGGAAGTGAGTACTGTCTAAGTCTACATCGAATACTGTCGTTTGGGTGCTGGGTGAGGAAATGGCCTTTAACAGTCCGTATTATTGTGGGATGCTCAGCTGGCATCTGTTCTGTCTATGCCATCTGCCCATGCAATGTCAAGGCCCTTCTGAACTGTGAGATCAGAACAAGGGAAAATGAAATAGGTAGAAATTGGGAGGCCAGATAAAGTATGCCTGCCTCATCCAAATTCTTAGTAGGTGGGTGCTTGGGTCTGTGCTACCTTAACTGGACCATTTCCTAAGACTGAAGCGTCTTTATATGCAACATGTAGCCACTGTCACATGGTGCAGACATTTTTCAATATTAGAACCTGCACTGAAGTTCCTAAAGCCATGAACAAATTACAGAAATAAGTGCTTCTGTCTGGGCTTCAGGTAGTAGTAACTGTGGGAAAGTCATTTACGTATTTTAGAAATGTAAAAATGACATCCCAAAGTAAACATTCCAGCAGAAAAAATCTGGCCTTATTTTTTCTCAAGCAGTAAATTGGGAAAGCATCGTTGTGTAAATACATGGTAAGCTAGGAAATTTTCATATGAACAGTGCTGTGTTTATGACAGTATTCAGAATAGCAGTCTTGCCAGAGGAGATGTCAGACAATCCTCCTGTTCTTTCTTCCTTGCTCTTGTTGAAGCACCAAACCATATGGCAAATTAAGTCTGATTTTTATTAAACTTTTCATTGTACTGAGCTTAGTGTGAACTGGGAAATGCACTTTCTTTGAACTATGCAGCCATTATATAAGCATCTTAATTAGGAGATGTTAATGTTCTTTCTTACGTTCCTGGGAGTATGTAGCTCCCTCTTGTGGCTAATTGAACATTTTAAAGAATCATACTTCTGAAAATTACTTTTTGTGCAACGACCATTGCTCTTGAACAAACAATGCAGTGATACATGCAGCACGTCTAACCTGGGCTTCTTATTGCTATATCAAGCATAGGTTGCTGTATCATAAGTCGCATCGTAACTAGATGCATAGATGAATAAATAGATAGGAGAGAAGGGTCTGCACGTACTTGCACCGTGAATGTGACTGCTTCCTGAAGCTTTGAAAAAGCTGAATGGGCACATCCAGTCATTTAGAAAAAACTCTGCTGTCCGGTAACTCTGTTGGTCCTATACATTATATGCTGAAGAATGGTTTACAGCTCAAGTGGGGATGAGATATGGGATGTGTCGTAGCTTCAAGGTGTACAAATCTTTCAGGTACCACATTGGGATGTCTTGCCATCAAACTCAAGGTTAAGATCTTTGCTAAATTTGGAATTGAGAGGAAATTTTCCCTCCAGTCAGATTTGCAGGGACCCTTACTATTATTATTATTACACTCCTGCCTTTCTATCTAGTGTGGAGAAATATCTGCATATGATTATCTGGATTTTTTTCTGATAAATTCCTTTGCACAGCCCATGATTTGTTTTGCTTTCTGTGACTTGTAACAACTGGGGCATTGTGCCTATACTACATCTTAAATTTGTCATAAACAGTGAGGTAATGTTTGATGGCTACGGTGGAAATGGCTGTTGTGTAGACACCTGTGAATTAGATTTTTGTGCTGACCTGTGGCTGACTTCAGGCCTTTCAAACCACTGCTCTTATATTGGATGGGAAGGTGTACCTGTCTTGTAATAAGATCTCAGAAATCAGGGCAAAAGATGATCAATTCATCTTTTCCCTACAAAAGTGAGCAATGGTCATGACATTGTAAAATCGTAAGCATAACTTTACATTAAGAAAAACACTTTTTTTTTAGGCTTAGTGTAAAAAACACCAGGGATTGGGCAAAAAATGAATTGAACAGCAGGAACCTTTTCAGTAGGAACCATTAAATTTCAGTGTCATGACAAAAAAACCTGAAGTCACAAAGTTACTTTGCCCTTTTGTCACCTGCAGTGTTGTCTGCCTCTGTGTTTTGGTATGACATACTCAAAAATACACAAGAAGAAAACTTCACCCATTAGTGTTTCTGACTTGGACGAAGGAAGAAAAAAAAAAGTGAATCAGGTTTTTACTTTGAAATTTCTCCCTTCCCCAAAGGGCTTGAGAATTGAAACTTTATCTCTGAAAATGCCGATTTCCTATTTCCTAACTTGTGGCAATTTTTTCTCAATTAAAATAAAGGAATAATGATTATGGAGTTTAGTCAAAGTCTCACTGCCCAGTAATCTGCAAACCAGCGTTGCTGAACCCACAGCAATAGGGCAACAAACATGTATTTCCTCAGGGACATTATTAAACGCTCTGCATATTTATTATCTCAAAATGGGAGCAGGTCCAGATTTCGAAGGCCACTTTTTCCCTTCCTCTTCATGAGCTGTGATTCAGACCAGCATATAAATATTTGACTTAATGTTTCTGTGGAAATATTAACGATATAAAATCGCTAGAAACAAAAGAACATGAAACAACAGAGGGAAGGAATGGCTTGGCAAGATTGTCAGCCTTAAAGGGCAAGATTAATTTATAATCCTCCTAGATTCTGATGTACAAATACAAATTTGCAAAGCATGTAGCTTATAACAGACATTGTGTAGCTCTGCAAGTTTACATATGCTACTGTCAGTAATGTGAGACAACCTTGAAATTGGATTTTTAGGGATTTTTTTCTTATGGGGAAATAAGGTAGTGATAGTAACAAGGAGTTCCTGTACACACGTGTGTATACATATAAATATACATGTAAATTTGGAAAGTGGAGGAATTCCAACTGTGTGACTAAGCAGAGTTCTGGGCAGGAAACCCAGATATTTTCATGAGTAGTTTTTTCCCTTGGTTTAAAATCCTGGGAAAAGAGGAGTGAAGAAGGGAGTGGTGGGGGGGGAACTTGAAAGTAATCTATTTTGTAATGACTTTATGATGGCTAATAAAAAGAACTGACTAATTGGAAAATAATGTGTGATGGTTCTCTGGTTTTGTAAGGGCTGTTGTGAAATAAGCATGCTTTATGCCACTCAATGGAATTTGTCTTTTTTTGTAAGTTTGTAGCTGTTTTATCAATTTAACTGAAAAAAAAGAAATAGAATTAAATAAAATGTCAAATTCTAGACATAGAGTGAATACAGTAGCAATGGAATAATAGAAACTTTAAGTAGTGAAATAGAAGACAGTAAAGATAAGATAGGAACTGACTAAGGACTTGGCTGGCTTTTCCGGGGGTTTAACACAAGAATTGCATAGTGTTTTGTGAATGATTGAAACTATATTTTACAGTTACATAGTATATATTACCATGAACTGTATTTTATACTGATATATTATTGGCAGGAAACATACCTCAACATTAGGTAGAAGATGTGGTTTTAGAATTACTTTAAAAGTTTTTATAAAACGATGTGTAACTTCTTGTCTTCCACCATGCAGGTCATCAGCAGTGAAGGGACAGAGGGAGCAAAGTTTCGACTCTCTGGTAAGGGAGTAGATCAAGATCCAAAAGGAATTTTTAAAATCAATGAGATCAGTGGGGATGTCTCCGTGACCCGAAGCCTTGATAGAGAAGCAATTGCCAATTATGAGGTGAGTACTTATAGCAATAGGATCTCTGCCTCTATGTTGATAATACATTTTTTTTTAATACATATTTGCTTTTGAAAGGGCTGCAGTCATTGAAGGCTAAATTGTGACTACTGTCCTATAAAATTTCCAGAGGAACTGTTTGTCCTTAGGAAATGGTAAATGTGTTTATTTTTACATGCAATCAAAATTCTACTCTGCTTTCTGCATGTAATCTATGTCATTTATCTTTAGTCGAAATACTGACTGAACATTGTGTATGCATTTGATTTGTGAATACAAAATTGTGTTTGGACAACAGGAGATCTTTCCAGGAAGTTGCCACTAAGGTGCTGCATGGTTATACTTTTTCTTTTTAATTGTCAAGTTATCAATGGAATATAATGGATATCTTTTAATAGAGATAAAGAAGATTCTGTTAATATGAAAATGTTAGCACACACATCTCTGTCAGATGTATGTCTCCTACAAAGATTTTACTAAGGATTCCTTTCCTTGTCAATAAATGCTATGTTTCTCTGCATTGAAATTCCATCTCTCAAATCTGTAAAATAACTGCACCACAATGTCCTGAAATGCATAGTATAAATAGAGGATCTGTCAATTCATGTTTTCTATCTAGCTCTTGAAATATGCAGTCAGAGAAATTGTCTGGCAGCTTTGATCCAGCGAGCAGCAGAATTCAAAATGCTAAATGGCTAGTACGTTTGCGTGTTGCCACTTCTGCCACACCATGAGGGGCTGACCTCCATATCCTCATGCAGCAGGGAGCAGGCGGTACATCTACCCACATGGGGCACAGGCTCTGGCGACAGCCCTACTGCCATCCCTGACCTCTGTTTTGTCTTCTGCTGTGTAGTAATCAATACTTGTACTTTGTGCTGCTTTTCTCCTCCTGTGGAAGAGTTTGCCAGTTAGATGACTAGTCATACTTGCTCAAACAGCACTGCTAAAATTTACCATATGTTGGTTTTCAACACTGAAACATCTATTTCTCATCCAGGTCTACAGTGAAATGTATGTTAACCACTCACATAGGATTTATGGTAGTTACTGATGTCCTTCTTAAAAGAAAAACATTGCAGTTTCTCTTTTTAACACTGTTCCTTGTCTTCATTTACCAGCTGTTTCTTATTTTGTCAGTGGCTTTCCACCTTAATGTGTGCACTATAAACCTTGAATATTTTTTTACTGGGAAATCATAGTAGTCTTTTCAACCTAATGCATCAAACCACAAATGATCCTCCTATCTGATCTGGCAAAGTATACACTTAAATTAAGACAAAAACATTTCCCTAGAGGAGCCTTTTTGAAGCAATGCAAATTATATACAAATAGTGCAGTGTAGTAGATTATGCAGAGCAATGTGAATGTATATCCTAATAGGCTGTAGTGCTTTCTAACCTGTTATATAGCACTCTGCTCAGCATGCTCACTGGCATCCTGTTGTGCAAAATGTAGTTGAAAAGTTCTGTAGGAGAACCCTCAACTTGATTAGTCTGTCTTTTGAATCTAGCCCATTGTTTTCCAATAGAGATGTTTCACGGTGTCAGGAAGGCAGCAGGATTTTCTCCCTGATTTCCTTGGTACATCAAAAGATGAATTACCTGAAAGACCCTTAAATTTCTCTCAAAAGTGTTTTTGTTTTCTGGTTTTGTTTGAGCTCCCCCCTGACTAGTATTGATGTCCTGAAAGAAAAAGTTCAAAGCAAAGGGCAAACAAGGAAAGAATAGATCTCAAAGAAGTTCTTTGCAAGCCATCATACTATCAAGTATATAATCAGTGGTGGAGCAAGGATAAAAAGATGAAATCTGTTTGAATCCTTCCAGCTGCACAGAGGGCTGCTGTACATGAGCACTGATTCATTTCCTATGCTTAGTGCGTATATACGCAAGGGATGAGAATTAAAAAAAATGTTAATAGGGCATAAAATAGAGCTTTGGTGATCACAGTATTTCATAGAACTCTGCAGATTTTACCATCCATGTACCTCAAAATGTAATCTATTATAAAAATTTGTTATTATTTCTTTCATTGAATGTTTGAAATTCTGCTTTTTGCTGCCCTTTTTCTCCTGGAGGAATATTGAAAAACCTGCGGGAGTTTTTCTCTATATTCATTAGAAGAGAAACATGATTAAATTAGGAGTACTCAATTCTACTCAGACAATTGTTGATTGTCTGAGTTAATCCCCTCTTTCTAATGCCTTTTTTAAAAAAAGATATTTTTAGTAAAAGATAGAAAATATTTTAAAATACAGTTTAAAAAGTCTGTATGAGGGTCAGGGCCTGCCAGTCTATTTTGTGTAGCCCATTTGCATGGCAGTTGTGTTTTCAGATGACTTTAGATTTTTTGTCTGTTAGCAAAAGAAACTCAAGCTTGCAAGAGGAATATAAGGCATCTACGTTAATGACACCCCACTCCCTGAAACAGATTTATTTATTCAATTGATTTATGAGTTTATTTTTTATTAAATCAGTTAAATAGTTCAAAAACAGACAAGTATGTGAAATTCCACCAAAATATTAATGTCGGGGTGATTAAGTGCCATAGTAATTCTGACCTAATCATGTGCAAATTTGAAAATATGATGGCTTCTGTTGAGAAAATGAAACTGGGCCAGAGCTGGGTGAGAGAGCAAAACTCTGAAAGCCACTACATTCAAATTAGCCATTGGTAATTATTTTTTTTCTCATGTGCGTGGAACTATGCTAATGAAATCGTCTTTGCAAATGGAAAAAGGTAGATGCTTCTTGTATGTTTGTTCCTGTAATTTTGTGGGGTGCCTCCTTAAAGGTGAGAGAATATCAGTCAAGTTCAGTTTCAAGTGAAAGCTGTTTATGAAGACCACCAAGAGGATGTAAGGACATGTTATTCCCGGCAAAGACAGACTGTTTTAAAAAAGTGTGTAGTAATTCCTTTTTTCTTTTAAAGAGATTTGACAAAGAGTACCCTGATAGGAATTCTTCAGGTCAGAGTAAACCAGTGGGATTTACAATGAATGGTTTTATTTTGAGGCTTGCTACAGCCTGTTGATGAAACTACTAAATGATGCTCTGAAGAAGGGGCTTAAGCAGGATACAGACATATCATTGAATTGTTTCTGGGTTGGTGAGATAAGCAGGTAGCCTAGAGCCCCTATATAGTGGGAGCAAATGTTGTTCAGTTCTACAAATATGCTCTCAAAAATAACGTCTCTGGTTTTCTCTCAAGAAGTGAATAAATAAGACTAGTTGGAAATTTCAGACAGTGGCAACTAATTTATTTAGTATTGAAAAATTCAGATGAGTAAAAAAAGATGAAGGAACTTGGTGGGGAGTTTTAAGATGGATTTTCTAGTCCAAAACAGTGAGGTACACACCATGCAAAAATTACTGATAATCTGTGCAATTCTGAGTTCACTTCAGATCCCTAGTCTTTTCTGATTCCAGCAGAGCAGAAATATTAGTGACTTTTCAGTTGTATCTTTTAGTAAAAAAATCAAGACAAGTGTTTCTAGAAAAAGAACTGCAATAACAACTAAAGGATTTCAATGAAGTTGGAAGCCTGGTTGTGCTAAGTGTTGACAAAAGACTAGTGAATTAGGAAACAGGTTCAACTATAGAGGGACAGTGAAGACTGGCTGAAAAAGCAGTGGTTATGGGGTAATCTCTTAAAAACACTGAGCTCATTTTCAAAACCTCAAATTTACATAGATAATGTATTTGTAGGCAGAATGCTTTCATGCAACCATGAACTATGTTTTGTTCCTTACTCAAAGTTAGGTAGGCTCAGAAGAAATCAGAACAATATTTCATTAACTTTTTACAGGTAATGCATGAGATTTTGGTTAGGCATTCCTTGGGTACAGGAGAAAGCCTGAAGTTGTATAAACTTGTTTCCCATCACTGAATGTAATCCCTACAACAGTAAAGTCCAGTTCTGTAACCTCTTAAGCATCAGTGGCAAATTGCCAATCGGTCAACGAGGGAGGGGGCTTTCAATTGGGTCTCAAGATTTTAAAGGGTGTTGCCATTGTTGATGGGCTTTTTCATAACTGCTTGCCACATATAAATATGTGTGGAAGAAAAATAATCAGAAAGTGATCCTTTGCAAGCATGAAATGAAGAAGCTTGATAAAACTATTCAGTGACAGCGTGCAAATTAGAGCTGTGACCAAATTTACCTAGGCAATTTGAACTGTTAATGAAGAGTTAGTTTTAATTATTTTTTAAGTAAAGAGCTTTATTTGCTTTAGAAAATACTTAACAAGCAGAGGTGTGAAATCAGCTTTCAGCTTTTTTTTATAATGACAGATCACACTTCTGTGAAAGGATGCCTTGCAACAGGTATTGACAGGCTGCGATATTTAGAAAACTTATGTTACAGGACTGAAAAGCAAATTAGGACTATTAGCTCTATGCAGTATTGTTTCTGTACATTGGATAACAAATAGACTGAGAACAGGCTAAAGAATTCAGACCAATAAACAGCAACCAAATCTCTGGTGTGAACTGCTTCAGTTTAGGTTATGTGAGACTGTTTATGTGACTGAGCCAAATATTTAGGGTGATGCTGTAGTCTTAATGGACTTCTGTGGTTAATATGGAGCAAATAGTGGAAATGCTTCACAATCATGAAGAAAACTAGCTTGGTCAGGTGCCAAGGAGTATTTTGAGAGGATTTTTAAGTACTTGAACGCGTTTTTGCAGATACTGAAAGTATTGTAGCAAAAAACTAGAAGTGAACAGCTGTAATTTATCCTGTACAGAAGAATGAATTTGTCTTCTCTGTAAGTCCATTTTACAGCAGCCACATCCTTTTCAGAATGATTTATCATACCCCGATACTGCATCTCTGCAGTATGCGGTATGGAGATATATAGTCAGCACACAGAAGCATGCATTTCTTTGAGAAGGAAAACCACAAACTTACTTCTAACTTCAAGACTGGTCTAAACTGTATTTTAATCTTCATTGCCTGCACTGGCAGAATTATCTGAAGCTAAAGTGATCTGCTCTGCCTTGAGCTGAAACCAGTTGATGGGGAATGTCAGACCTCAGTCATCTACCACTAATATCCTGAAAAAAAGAAGGCACTCAGCCTTCCATGAGAGGAGGGGCTTGGTCTTGTGCAGATGTAAATTTCAGCAAAATGTGCTTGATTTAATTAAAACATCAGTGATACACAGAGAAAACCTCTTAAAACACTGATGCTCCCAATCTGCGTCTGTGTTGTGGTTTAACCCCAGGCGGTAACTAAGCACCAGGCAGCTGCTCACTCACCCCTCCCTGCCCAGTGGCATGGGGAGGAGAATGGAAGGAAATAGAGCTATCCCTACACGGACTTTTAAGTAAGCAAGCTGATGATAATGCCTATGCAAAAGAGGAAAATTCGTCACTGTGAATGCTAAAAATAATGAATTGCTACAGGTAGGATCTCAAAAAAACCCATGGGCAGCCACTTGAAAAACATTGAGTTCCCTCTGTCATGGCTGACATGAAGGAACTGCAGGCTACTCCATATCCTGAGGTAGGCATAATAATATTAACGTAGCACAGAGATTTATGTTTCAGCAGTTGCACTCCTGTTCATGTAATAGTTACAGACTATAATTTCTATAAACCTATGTTAGCACAGCATCGGGCTTAGGATCAGAAATTGGTCAATTCACAGTCGAAACTCAGTTATACTGGTATTATTCCAATATAGGCATTTTCGTATAGGAAGAGGAAATCAACTCTACTTTTATATCAGAACCCCTTCTACTTCAACAAGTCTTGAAGATGCAAAATGCAAGAAGCTCACGTAGTCTGCTCTGAGGTTAACATTACTCTGTCATTAACGCTCCTTTCTGAAAGTTTCACTGTGGCCAAAAGTTTCAGAGCAGCAAAGTTTCACTACTGTTGATGGTGTGTTAGATCGATACAGTGTGCATGTGACCACACAAGTTCTATTACTGATGGAGAGCTCCATTGGTTGTACAAACCTCATCCCTCAGCAACACCTTTATTCCAGTGCAACCTTTCAGCATAGCCTGGCTGAGATGCCTAGAACGGATTTGAGGTGCTTGATAAGAGGCTCTGTCTGTGTCTCGTTAACAAGTGACTGTTGGTCTCTCTAATCTCCAATAGAGCATTCTGTCTGTAAAATGACATTATGCTACAGAGCGCTCTAGGAATCGTATGGAAGCTTGTTCCTTGTTCTGACAGTACCGGCATGGTGCTGAACTTTGTTTCTGACATGATTGTTCATGACTTAGCACTGCTTTTACTATGGGGAAAGGGTGAAGTAAATGAATCTGTCAAACTAAAAAAAAAACCCGCTTTTTATCTAAAAACTGAGAGTGATGGATTAGTCAAAAAGTTGTTGCTTCCCATTCTTCTGTAACAAATGGATTTAGACATAGAAGGCTTTTTTTTTTTTTTAGAATGCCATAAATTGGAGAAAACCAGGTATTGTTTGTTAAAAGATAATTAGTATTTTTTTTTTTCCATTGAGATTAGGAAATGGCAAGAGTGTGTATTAACAGATATTTCATCAAACCTGGAAGAAGAAATGCAACAATAGGAACACACCCAGCAGAAGCAAAGGTCTAGATCCTTCAATGAGATCTGTACGGGCAGACTCCTGAATTCACAGGGAACTTTTTGGCATTGATTGTTTACTAAGGTCAAAAACAAGGTGGTCACCATAAGTGTGTGCACAAATCAAATATTTTAGCATATAAATTTTACAGAGTTACATTTCTTAAAAGTAAGATTTAAATAATTGCTTGCACAGCTAGGATATAAATGAGATTTCCAGCTACTGGAAATATCTTTCTTTCTCCCAAGGTTGGTTTATGGGATAAAAAGAAAACTTGACAGGAAATGAAGTTAAAATTCATGTTATTTTAATGTATATTCTTCTGTCTTCTCTTGGGGGGAACAAGATATCTTTTTTATATAAACTCTAATTTACCATATCTTGTTCATTTTTACTGTAAATAGTCTATTCAATACATACTGTAGATCTTAATGTTATGAGATATCAGCAGGGTACTGTGGTTCATTTCAGAAGCCACTAGCATCTGCATATCATTTATGTGGAAAGCATACAGAAGTCAACGGTTAGTTTTGTTGGAGGGCATATGCTTTATTCTTAGACCTAACTGCTTGCATGGCTTTGACATTCCTGCTGTTCAACAGCACTGTCCTGTCATTTGTAGGAGGAACAGTGAAGTTTCATTAAAGGGGAAAATCAGCAAAGGTTTGTTTATAACCTATAACTGTGAAGACAAGGTAGTGTGCTTGGATTTCCATGCTAAAAATAACCCAAACTCCAAACACCAGGCAAAATTAGTATTTTCTCATTGAAGAGTGGGAGGTGGAAATGCACAGCAGTAAGAAATAAAAAATGGAGTTTACTGAGACAGTAACAAATGACACAAAATTTGGTTTCATGGTTTTTTGTTTGGCTTTTTATTATTATTTTCTAATAGAATACCATTCCTGGAAAGAGTAATGATGTGTTCAGTAAAACAAGAGGAGACTAATAACATTTTTTTGTCATACTATGTTAATAATCTGTGAAACTACTTTTGCTATTACGTATTAATTGCATTTTAAGGCATTTAAATGGAATCATAGAATCATAGAATAGTTAGGGTTGGAAGGGACCTTAAAGATCATCTAGTTCCACCCCCCTGCTATGGGCAGGGACACCCTCCACTAGACCACGTTGCCCAAAGCCCCATCCAACCTGGTCTTAAACACTTCCAGGGATGGGGCCTCCACAACCTCTCTGGGAAACCTGTTCCAGCGCCTCACCACTCTAACAGTAAAGAATTTCTTTCTAAGATCTCATCTAAATTGACCCTCCTTCAGCTTAAACCCATTACCCCTTGTCCTGTCACTACACTCCCTGATAAACAGTCCCTCACCATCTTTCCTGTAGGCCCCCTTCAGGTACTGGTAAGCCGCAATTAGATCTCCCTGGAGCCGCCTTTTCTCCAGGCTGAAAAATCCCAACTCTCTCAGCCTGTCCTCATAGGAGAGGTGCTCCATCCCTCTGATCAGCTTCCTGGCCTCCTCTGGACTCGCTCCAACAGCTCCATGTCTCTCCTGTACTGGGGGCCCCAGAGCTGGATAATCATGGTACTTCTTCACTCTTTAGCATGATCCATTTGGTTTTTTTTCTTTTCCTTGTCTATTTTTTATTATAGCAACCCTCAAAATAGCTTGCTGAAGGCTCACTGTTCTAGGTGCAGCATAAATACCTAGGAAGACACTTTGCCCTTTCCCCAGACCTTATGTTTTCCAACAGTGAAAGGAAGGAGTCAGGCCTTGCAAACATTCATAAGTGTTCCCAGTCTTCTGCAATGATGGATATGACAGCAATTTCATGGAGACTGCTGATGTGTTGTGCCTCTCTAGCAAGGGCATGTCAGGTCTGAATGGAGGGGAGGGAAAGACTAGGTGAGCTCCTACAGCCTAGATCTGTACTACCTGTTACCCTGTATATTCCAGTTCTGTACAATTTCTCACATTTTTTGTCTGCTGTGTACTCAGATGTGCCTGATTACATTCATGTATGCAAAGGCGCACCTTAGAAGTTTAGAGGAAAGATGGGAACATCAGGTTATTTTAGTTTGTGTGAGTCAACCCATTTTGATACATTGGCATTCTACCAACTAACCATAGATTAAGTAGAAACTGTTAATCTTGTCTTTATGAATGCCAAGGAGGGTCCTATTTAATCTCTTATTAGGTATATATTTTTTGTTTGGTTTGTTGTTTTGTTTGTTTTTTTCCTCTGGAAAAAGTGCACAAGTTCTGAGCTGCTTGATCCTTTGCCAAGCATTCAAAAATGTTGCAGTGTATTTTGAAATAGAGTACCTTTCCTGTGGCTCAAGTCAAACTCCTGAAGGTTTGGCCTTACTTGTTATTTTGCAACACTATAAGCTTTTCCGGGTCCATTAGTAATGTTCAGAATATAATACAGAAGCTTTTGAAGTTTGGTTGCTCAAATCTCCATGTCTCTTCTTCCTCCCAATAAAGAAAGAAGCCTGTCTTATCTAGATATTTGGTCAAAATTCAGAATCTTAATGTTCTAATTGCTGGAAAGACCTTGATTTCTATGGGTATTTCCTTGTCTTGGAAATGTGGGTCCATAACAATCTATAGATTCTTTTTTTAATGAAAAATGAAATATGGTCTGTAATAACTATTTCTCTTTTTTTTTGTTGTTGGGGTTTTTTTTTTTGTTTTTTTGGGGGGGGGGTGAGAACTAAGGCAATGAATTCATTATGCTTTTTTGTTAATAATTTCCTATCTGCAGCTAGAGGACCTGCTGTCTCCTTTCTGACCTCTTGTTCTTTATGTACCTGAAGAAGATCACATTACCTATCTTATCCTCTCCTGCAATCTTCTTTTCATTTTCCACCTTCTTGCGTATTTTTTCCCCTTGCACTTTTAACTTCATTCCTTAACCTTTCTACTCCCTCTGGCTTTCTTGATGTTTTATGTCATTCACTTACACTTTTCCTACACTTTCTGCATTTCCTTATTCAGACATACTGACCTGTTTTATGCTCTTTATATATGACCATCATCTAAGAATAAATTTGTTTTGCTATTGTATAGAACCTTTCCACTGTCTTCACAAAAGCTGTACTGCTTTATCCATTCTAATCTGCTGTATTTTCTGGAAACCCTTGACTTTGGATTACTTACCACACAAGCCTACCTTTTCTTCAATTTTTGTGAAACAGCCCAGGTAGTTAATAAGCGATGCTAAGAAATTTTGGTGGAAAATTGAGTTTGGTTTCCATTTTAATGCTTTTTAGACTGTATGTCTCTTCCATCAAATTATGGATATTAATGTAAGTAGTATATGGTTGGCTGGAATTTCCTAGCATTTAGTTCATTAAAAATAATTCTAATACTTAATTCTGTCAACAATGCAATTGCAGTCCACTCAAAAGTGATCAGCCTCAAAAAAGAAGCTGTGTAATAGAACATCTCATGTAATAATTAGTTCCGTGACTTCAGAACTGTGGTTTTAATCCTTGATATCTGTAAAATCATTGTAGGATAATGGGCCCCAATTTTAAAGCTCTATATGCCTGTGTTTGTGGTAAAAAACACTAAACAGGTTTGTAATTTCTATGCAGAGGTAAGTTTTAATTAATGTGGAGTGGCATGATATTTTTGCAATATGTGTGAAAAGAATTTGTATAAAATTAAGAAATAAGCATGCTTCAAAGATTCAGTTTGTGGATTCTGTGTTCCATTGTGCATGTTTCTTTAACATCATTAGAGGGAATTAGGCTGCAACAAATCTCATCATTTAAATATCATGGTCCAGTTGAACGTGCAGTTAAGTTATCTACAAAATCCAATCCTTTTTCATCCTTTTTTTCTTGCATCAAGGTTTAGGGGTCCTAATATGATGCAATAGTTTCATAGGGCCCTCTATTTATAGGTCATGTTTATTGTTATGTACTTTTTCTGTGTCTGTAAGAGACTTTGAGGAAAAAATGGCAGTATGGACCATGAAGTCTTCTCTATTGAAATGATACAAAAATTACTATGCACTGTAAAGGGAGAAAAAAAAATAATAAAAAAATTATTGGAGTGCAGGATCCACTTGCCCATGCCATCTTCAAAGCTTTCTGACTGCTATATTTTAAGTCCACTGCAGGATTCATCTGTTTCTCAGGCCCACAGATGAGGCAGATGACCAGCTGTGGGTGGGTGATACTAAAATTTTATATTTTGATCTGTGGAAATGAAATTAGAACCCTTTGTGAGTCATCTTGGCCCCCACCCCCCAATATATCAGCTGTCTCTGTTAGCACGTTGATGGCAATTATTCTTGAGTAGTGTGCCGTGGGTGTAGCTAGCAGCAAACTTTGGCCTTACAGCTGGACCTAAGTTAATAAATTGACTGATGTTGCATGAGCGTAAATAGAATCCATTTTTCTCTTGCATCAAAGGTGAACTCTAGTGTTTGCAAGAAATAAAATGTATGAAAATGTATGTTTTGTGAATATAGTCCTGGCTGATAACATTTACCAATGAAACATTAAGAGACTAATTCATATACCAATTCACTTAAAAAAAAAAAATACAGCTGCATTTCAGTCCGTTGCATATATGTGTGCATGCAGGTTGCTTTTCTGCTATACTTTGATTAAATACCTACAAATATGTCCAAAGGTATGTGTCAGTGCATGAACACAAATGTATGATATCATAAACCTTAGCATATCCTAACAGATTTATATGCAACTACTTTGTCTATTCCACTCAAATCTCGCTTCAATTGCAGTCAAATGGAAATCTTGTTTCCATGCTTGACAGCATGAAATCGCTAGTGCACTATCATTATTTCTTAATTACAGTGTTTCTAAGTTATTTGTGGAGACTTCAGTCACGCTGAACCTTAGGCATCCTACTCTCACCATCTGAAATGTTAGCTGTCCCAAGAATTTCGAATATGTCAGAGCCCCAAAACTTGCATGAGAGTTTGAGTGATGCATTGAGTTCCTTTTTCTGGGCTTTTTTTGATCCGCATCATCTGAACTCTTGAATTCTTTTTGGCAGTTACATATTTATCTCTTTAAAATGAAAATATGACAGGACTCGATAGGTGGAACTTACTTCAAGAAAACCACTAACAGTAATGAAACTCATAAAAATGTTGGCAATGCTACACATTGCAAGCAGAGCTGTGAGAATCTCCATTTTTCCCTTTATTAGTCTTTTGTGGTGAAGACATTAATGAAAACAGATGCGTCTGTGTTCTTGTTTTTCCTTCTTTAGATCTTTTTCAATATATAATAGCAAATGAGTGAGAGAGAGGTGTGGGGGACTACAGTTACAAATACTTAGCATTGTGTGAAGAGACTTTTAATATTATGGAAATTTTACTTGGCATCATTTTGCTAACATGTAAATGATAAAAGTCTTGCTGTGTTTTTCCTGGTTTACTCAGGTCAATACTAATTATTTCTTAATTAGATATATTCCTTAAAAATTAAGCTATATTTATGTGAATGTCTTGATTTATTTTTTTATTTTCTAATTGCTTATTTACAAGAGATGTGACTTTAGTTTAAGATTTTTCAACAGATAATTTGTTTATATTGGTTCATGTAAAACACCATATGTTTAGACATTTCTGTAATTTTTTTTTTTTTTTTTGAGGGCTTTGCCTGCAATTTTTCTTTAGAGGATAGAACGTCTGGTCTGACCTTTCTTGGAAAAAGCACTGTCTAGACAAGATGGCAAAGCGCCCTGTCCAGCTGAATCCTAAAAGTTTCCAGTGTTGAGGAATCCACCGCTCCCCTAGGGAGATTATTCCTGTTGCTGATTGTTCTCATTGTGAAAAATTTTCCTCTTGTGTCCAGCTGGAATCTCAGGAGTGACTTGTACCCATTACCCCCCATCTTTTCCACATGACTCTGTGTAAAAGGGAGTCTCCATCTTCTTTGTAGCCACCCTTTAAATGCTGGAACATGGTGATAAGGTCTCCCCTAAGCTTTCTTTTCTCAAGGCTGAACAAACCCAGTTCTCTCAGCCTTTCCTCACGTGGCAGGTTTCCCAGTCCTTTGCTCATCTTTGTGGCCCTTCTCTGGACCCTCTCCAGGCTGTCTGCATCTTTTTTTGTAAAAACTGAACACAGTATTCCAGGTGTGGCCTGACAAGTGCTGAGTGGGATGATGACTTCCTTATTTCTGCTGGTGATGCCCTTGTTGTTGCAACCCAGCATCCTGTTGGCTTCCTTTGCCACCACAGCACACTCTTCACTCATACTGAACTACTTGTCCACCAGCACCCCCAGGTCCCTTTCCACAGAGCTGCTTCCCAGCTGGGTAGATCCCAGCCAAACTGTCACAAACATGAACAGTGAAATCATAAAACAGTCCAGTTGGGACTGAAGGCTTCTAAGTGGGAAAGTACATGGGAAAATATTGCATAAGGTGGTATGAAGCCAGAAAACCTCTATATGAAATGGTTATATTAATGAGAGGCTTGAAGAAATATTAATTACAATTTCTTCTAGTTTTTGTCATCAGCACATGTGTTTTATAGTGTACATTGCTATGCAGTTGTACTTGCAGTTTAAATTTGCAAAATAGAGATAGTTCATCTTTGCGGAATTCTTCCCAACCTCTGCTCTGATGCTATTCTTGGTATTTATTTTACATAATGGTAATTCACATATCTGAATGCAATGCATTGAAAATATCTATTATCTATTTAAGGCTCTGTTATTATATATATTTCTTAAATGTATTGTGTATACATAATACACAGGTGATATGAATACAGATTACAGATTTTATTTGTGGATGGGAACAAATAAAGCAATATACTGCTATTACATTTCTGTTAGTTTTAGAAGGTTTAATAGACTTAAATAACAGGATTATGATTTACTACTTAGAAATTACTAAAAGGGAGGAAAATCTTGACAGTTTTAAACTACCAATTTTTCTTGTTATCTAAAACAATTTGTAAAAAAATCTTCATTTTTTCCTTGCTACTAGGGAAACCTAGCGGAGAAGACAAAAAAGGAGTAAAGAAATTGTTCTAAAAATAACATATATTCCCTAAAAACTGTGCAACTTTGCTGTATTTTACATTTTCCCCTCTAAAGAGGGGAAGAATATGGAATACCCTACTGGCTAGCCATTTTATGAGAGTTTCTAGTTTCCTCATGACTGATCAGTGCGACAACTATCTCTGTATACAGAGAGACTGAGTTTCATTCAACAGTCTTGAGATTGACAGGTCTGAAGGCCTTATTCCCAGAAACTGGATTTTTTCCTCAGAGAGGGCTGCAATCTCAGTCAGAAATCTAGAGCTTCCAATAGAGACTTAGAGAAAAAACAGCAATTTTGGTACTTGTCAGGCCTGAAGTGTTTCTAAGTTCAAATCTTGGGATATGAAAATTTGTTCTGTATATTTGCTGTGCTCTGCAGGGTATATCTAATGACACTGACCTTATTGAATCATGGATCTGCTGTACATGAAACCAGTAAATTACAGCGCAATCTGCTATGTTTATGGGCTTTAAGAGCCAGTAAACTGATTCTCCAAACATGTAATTTGCTTGTCATTCAGCTTTGCAGAACACAGATGTGGCAGTGAAGAGGCAGGAGACTGTAACTGCATTTGTAACCTTTAATATATTAACAATGCATCAATTTGAAAAACACACTGCATTTTGTCAGGTTTTAAATTGCAAAATTAACATTCACAATTAATTTTAAGGTACAAAGTCATCTAATGATACCGATATTCAGTTCCTGTTAAACCTATTTGCAATGTATTTATTAAAGAAAATGCTTTAAAGGAATTGAGTTTTTTGAGGATATGCATTTAATTTCACTCCATTTCTTTATTGGTAGCTTTGATCAATGCTGTGCTTACTGCCTCTACCACATGCTTTGAACTTGTAGAGGCAAGCATATAAATAATTTCCCATGTCAATTCTTGGCTGATCTACCTAGGTTGAAATGTAAAAAGCAAGTTGCCTCCTAAATTCTAGTGAGTGGGATTAGTGAATTGATTAGTTGAGTTCTGAATTAAAATTGCAATTAAAGGCAAAATTGTATCTCTTTGAAAGGCTTCAGGTCATTTCCCCAAAGTATAGCATTCATATTACAGGCTTTTGACAAAGGTTTGTATTGTGGATAAAACCTGTTTTCAATAACCTTTTTTTTCTATTTGTAAATCAAACTCTTGGAATAGTAGCAATTAGTAAGCAAAAAAGATGTGATATATTTTTTACAGTTTTTCAGCTTACAGAGGAAATTCCATTGATTTTTCAAAATACTAAACGTGATTCAGTGAAAACAATTACAAATAAATGCCGTCAGTGGCATATAATGATTTTTTTCCAATAGGTTCTGCTCAAAGTATTTTAAAATGACAGTGTAGGCATTGTATATTCAATTGCAATTAGTATTTACAGTGTATTGATATATGCTTTGCTGTAGCAGTCTCAGGGCATACTTCTGGCACACACATTCGCATATGAGACTTAACCAGAACCTGCCCCGATGACAGATAAAATGACAAGAATTTTCTGAGCATGTTTATTCCTAATACTGGCAGCATTTTGCTACCCTGTTATGAGGTAGGTTTCCTTCCTTCCTTCCTTCCTTCCTTCCTTCCTTCCTTCCTTCCTTCCTTCCTGTCCTGGGCTTTGTTAGAATATTCATTATTGTCTTTCTGAACGCATTTCTATCACTTATTCTATCTCCATCGTTTATCCTTTTCAGTCTGTATATGTGATTGTCCAATGTTATTGGAAATGATCACTGGTCCTGACCTTTTGATCACAGCAGTTCTTGCAAAATATGCACATTTTAATCACCTTACTCTGCAGACATCAAGAGCACATTCTAATCCCCAGAGAAGTAGTTTTAGTCATTCAGTAGATGCTACTGCTCATACAGCATCAGTAGTGATGCAAAGCTGCACCTATGTTGAAGGATCTTTTGCTCCTGCTGATATTGTCATTTGGATTATGTGAGAAGCTAATGTGCTGGTATTAGCTACTCAATTTTAATTTTTGCTATTCAGCACCATAAATTATGGTATTTTATGACAAATGTAAAAGGTATGATTTGAACCAATTATGCATTCTGCTCTGAATCTCAAAACTTTTGAGAAGCATATAATTATGGCAAGTCATATCCACCAGGTCAATTTTCTTTTATCTTTTCACAAAAAATACTAGAACATATGTATGAAGCTTATAAGCATCATTTTAAGCTAGACTTATTAAAGCTGCTTATTAATGAGAATGTTTTCCTTTTCATAACACAAAGCTTGTCCTATGCGAGTAGTGTGGAGAATTTACCGGCTTCTCTACAGGCTATTTGTTTTATCCTAAACAGGAATGAAATGGAGAAATTAGGATGGTAGGAAAGGAAGCCAGAGGTTCTTTACAAATTGGAGCTGAAATGTATAATTTTCAAAATACAAAAACCACCAAGCACTTAATATTTAAGTAACTCTATTGGCCATTAATTTTACTTAGTGTTAGATTTTTAGATATGAAGAATCTCTTAAAATAAGATTTTGCTTTTTAAAAGATGTGGTAGATTATCTTCCAATTTTCTGTATTTTATATGACTTGGTGTAAATTTTTTTTAGGATTAAATATGCAGGGGAAGTGAATGCTCCTTTTTTCCCTTGTGAAGCCAGCATTTCAGTTTTGCTTCTCTGTTGTGTTAGATTTGGTTGTAAATTTTTTCTAACAGTTGTTAGGGAATTCAGAGGATTTAAATAACCATTTTCTTAAGGTGTTAGGATCAGTTTTCTTTCTTTACTTATGCTAACTGTCACCTTAATCTCACAGATTTGCTGCTTAAAGTCAGATACTAGTGCAGTTACTACTAGTAAATGCTGACATTGTATGACTAATGCCAAGTGGTTTAAGTCATGCACGCATTGCTCAACAGTGGTGAGGTTGGCAATGTCAACCAAGTGTTGTCTTCTTAATATCTGTCCTTGGGGTAGCATAATTACATCAACAGCCTGATACAGAACTAAGACCAATTGTTATCTAACTGCTTCCCATTGAGACTGTAATATATTAAGCCAAAACCTGATAATTTCAGTTCATGAGATAGGATTGAACTTCTACTATGAAAAAGGACACAAGAAATAGATCATTCAAAATAAACTCTGCTAACTAGCAATGGTTTATTGTGTTAAATACGGTGCTTACTGATAGACATTATTTCTTTTTCTACCTATGGTATTTTTAACTGTACAATAATTTTCATTGTTGATGAGCAAGTGAGTAGAAAAGTGGATGTAAAAAATGGGTTGTTCAAATTTTTAAGAGCTTTTCTATATGGGAATGTTTACAGAATGTACAGTGCAGTAAATAATTTGGCTAGTTGCATCTGGAATCTGTATAGCTCTGACAAGCACAGTTGTTCAGGAAACTAAGTTCTGGTGTTGTGTCTCAGATACATACAACACATGAGGTGCCAGGTCCAATTAACAGTCTAATGGTGGTAAATCCATTATCCTTGGAAAAAGAGTCCACCATCAGGAGACATTAATTCAATGTGACACCAAGTGGGGTGTTTATATACAGCTAATTGCAATGTCAGACATTCTGCTCTAATTGAGTTTAATTGTGGCAAAATTGGAGTTAATTAAAAGTTAATGGTATAGAGCACATCATGTTGTTATAAACTATGGGTACATGTTTCATATCCATATTGTTGTTATTTAAATGGTGCTTTCAATTACTGTGCCTCATATTGGCACTTTGGAAATGCACTGTAATTGTTTTCACATCACTGAAAGTTTTTGTTTTGAATAGGCATGTAGAAATGTGCTTATTTTTAAAAAGCTTGACAAAGGTTAGGTTGGTTCATTATATCACAGTGGAAATGTGACATGTGATGTTTCCAACTACCTTGCTAAGGAAAGGGTTGACTTTACAAGAGTGCTAGTAAAATAGAAGAAAATTCAAGTTTACCTTAAGAGAAGGATACCATTTTTGACATTGTCCATCATACTTTGAAAAGGAAATCTCAGTTTCCTCACCTTTCTTGAATCCATATTTTTCTAATTGTGTCTTATCTCTGGTTGTTCTGTCAGCATCTCTTCTGATGAATCTTTCTGTGGGATTTTCCCTAGGCTGTCTTCACCTTCTTCTGTCTCTGCACCCCTTGTCTGCTCCTGTAGCTTCCAATTATATGTACACTGACAGCTCCATCTCTATCCTGACCTCTCTCTTGATGAAGTTTTATATATAAAAACCTTTGTTTGACACATCCTCCTGAATGTCTGACTGCTGATTCAGAAATAATCATTGCACCTTCCCCCTTTTCTGTCAATATAGGCAACCCGACCATCCTCCCGCCAATCAACCCAACAGGCTATCATCTTTTCTGCTTGCTCTGCATACCCTTGCCATGTCCAAGCCTTTCAGATCTTCCTCCATTATAACTACAAACTGATTTGCTCCTTGCATGCTATATCCTTCATCCAACTCCTAGTCTTGTCAGTCTTAACATCTCTTCCAGCTTTTCTGCAGCACAAATACCTTGTACCTCCTGTTCATTGCAAATGAAGCTGCTATTATCTCTACTACCAGGTACTTGTATCATGCTACCACAGTGTTCTGCCCACCGTATGTCTTCCCATTGGATTAAATTCAAGCTACTTCTATATTGAAACTTTGGATGAGTTGGTCTTTCCCAGCTCTCCCCTTGGTCAACACTTACTTATCTTCAGCTCTTATGAGTTGTTTAGCCATCACTCACCTTTTGTTCTCACTTGAGCACTTCTTTTTGGAAAACCACTATACCTGCTCCTTATGTCATGGCTTACACTAGCATTGTGCTCTGTGTGAGTGGTATGAGGTGCAAAACACCATTGCTACTGCTTTAATGCATGCAAAAATATATATTGGAGTCCACTGGTCTAAATCCTATCTCCTAATAGATTTTTCAATATTTATTAAGATGAACTCTCAAATGAAATAGTTTTTGGTTCAGAGGAAAATGTATATAAAATGACAATACAGGTTTGTGTCATGTTGCTTTTAAAATCTTTTTGTAAGATGTTAGAAATTACCAGTGTGTTTCTTGAGGAAGCCCAGCAAAGTATTTGTTTTCAAAGAAGCCAGACGTAAATTTTGTTACTTGGAGGAAAGATAATATAAATTCTGAGCTTTCCCAGGTTATATATTGGATCAATACAAGCATTTTCATCCTTTGGATAACAAAGTTTATTTCAGGATTGTTTGAAGGACAAGCACTGTGACTTTATATTTCTAGCACTGTCAATAGGACATCACAGGAAGCTTCAACTACATCAGAGGATAGCCACTTGCTCATGAGTTATCCTTACTGCAGAAAGGCTGGGGTCGGTCTGGAACCGGATGGTCACCAAAAATCAGTTGTTTGAGCTCTCCACCACTCCTGCTGCTGAACTTCTGTTTTCAAATTCTAGTTT
The DNA here is from genome assembly GCF_028858705.1 of Grus americana. Classification (NCBI taxonomy): domain Eukaryota; kingdom Metazoa; phylum Chordata; class Aves; order Gruiformes; family Gruidae; genus Grus; species Grus americana. The sequence goes on along the minus strand of NC_072864.1, from coordinate 4,739,512 downwards.
TGTTCTTTATTGCTTAGTGCATTTTTATGAAGCATGAAACACTTGGGGACATCTAATGTCATACAACCAGCTTCTAATTCAATTAATATTCCTGTGGGTTTTTATCTCTTGCACTCAGGGTTTGATCAATACTGTATTCTAATACAAGACCTTTAATACTGATTGACTACAGGAGATATCATGGCATGATACCTTGAACTCACGTGTCTCTTAAATCTAGTTTTGTGGTTACTTACTAGCAGCCATCACACTATCTTTTTCTCCCTGATCATGCCCAAACTCTCTCTGACATTAACAGGAATGATACATATCTAGGGAGAGATGAATGGCGTTGACCTCAGGCTGAGCAGCTGATGTTAGTTAACATATTGGGAGGCATATATACATGATGTACCTTTTAAAAGTGAAATATTTCTATTTATTATGTTTGGAAATAGTCTAAACTTCCCCTTATCTGTATGGTCTGTTACAGAGTTTCCCAAGTTTTGGCATTTGACTGACATGAAATGTAACAACTCCCTTATTTTACCCTTTGATCCAGAATGCATTTAAATCTGATCAAGGACTAGTTTGAAATTTAGCATCCACACTTTGATAAACATATGGAACCATGAGCATGTATTTGTGGTGAAAGCATAGAAATTTTGCATTCAATGGGAAAGCGATGAGTTACTTTGTCAAGCAATAAAGTGGCAAGTTGTCTAGCTTACTTTGTGGTTAAAAGAGTTTATAGCTTTAGATAGAAGAAAGGTCTGACTTGTCTTGTATACTAAAGATATATTATTTTACCTTAATGCAAAGTTCCTTAAGCTTTTTAAAGATGATAAAAATTGTCCTGTCCCAGTTGTTTTCCACATGGTTCTTTTCTACAATGTAGTGAAGTGGTTGCATATATATATGGGAGTATAAATGGGCTGGTTAGGCTTTTCGTTGTTTCCTCATGTATTTTTTCTTTCACATGGCTTGTTTAGAACTGTCCAAATATAATGAATACAATGATATGAAATGCTTCTTTCCAAGAACTATGGTTCCATGTACAAATCAGGCATTTTAATATGACCAGGTTAATGCAAGACAGGTAAATGTTATTCTAAATATACAGATGCACAAATAATGCTGTATTTGAAAAGGCTCCTTATGCTGAGAAAGTGATGTAGTAAAATTACTGGTTTTCATCAGTTTTATGTAGGCTAACACTTTCTTCCATTATCTTTATCTATTGTGGGCCTGCAGTTTCTTCAATCCTTTATTCTGTAAAGCTAAATAGCATGAAAAAGGCAGAATGTTTCAGTAACAGATAGCATAGTCACTTAAAACAATTCCAATGAGAGGAAATTTGGCATTGCAGCTGCCTAACAGAATTTTGTCTTCTGCAATGTTTTTCATTAATCTTTTTGCTAAAGTAAACTGTTTTCCCTGTGGAAATTAATTAGCATGGTATCAGGAATTTTAATTTTCAGAAAACACCAGTGAGAGATACTAGTGTTTCTTTAGACACTATCACACAGCAGGGCAATAATCTATTATAAGCAACAGAAAAAAACCCTTGATGATAACTCTATTTGCAGATTTCCCTAAAGCTGCGAAGTTCTTTCATTGTATTATTTTGCTTAACATTAAAAACTGACCCAAAGAAGTGAGTAAAGACTAAGATGAAAAAGGTGTCATAGTTCAAAAAGTACAATGGGGTTCTCGTCCTCTGAGTACTAAAACTGGACACAGTGGGCAGGGAGTGGACTTGTACTCAAATCTTTTTGTCTAATTTATCACAACCACCAGATCTGGGTTTTGGTGGGTTTTTTTCTTTATTTAGAGAGATGTTTTACAGGGTCATAGGTGTATCTAATAAAAGATAACTTTTGTCCTTGTTGGACTCCAAGTATTTTCTGTATACTCAATTCAAAGAAAAAATAGGGCAGTTTTACTTCAAATCTCTGGATGATGCTGGATCCAACATGTGGGATAATGAAACAACTGATCTCTGCAGAGTGAGTTGATGTCTATATGGTAATAGATACATTTTTAAAAGCCTCAGTTGAAGGTGAGAGGCTCAGTTTCATTAGGCTTTGGTAAAGCCCTTTCTAATTATAACCTGTGACTCTCCACATATTTAAAATTGTGCTTTGGCATAGACCCCACCATGTAAACCATCTCTTGGGAATAACACAAGCTTTCTTCTGGATTGTAATCTCATCTGAGGGGACAGCCAGTGAAAGCCGTGTCTTTTTTAATATGCTTCTGGTAAATAAATGAAGCATATATCAGTTGATCAGGACCGGGATATACAAGCAGCCAAGCTGCAGTAGAAACAAATCAGCTACTATGGAAGAGGAGAAATGGAGTTTTCTACTAAGTATTTGCAAACATCTCTAATATCAGCAAAGAACCTCAATTATAAGGAGTCCATTTCTGATTTCTTAGAATATATGGATAAGATGTATGAGAACTTTTAGTTAAAGTCCAATAAACAATTGAAACGGAAATACTTTGTGATTGATGGGGGTCTGAGGGATTGTATTTTGGGAATTTAAGGAAGGAGATCAGTAGTTAGAATCTACAGGGGAAAAAAAGCACCTAAGAAAACAGAAATTTCTATCAGTGGCAGTAAAATTATTGTTGCAAATATCTTGGTTTAGGAGCAGTAGTGGTGGAACTCAGTAGAGATTGCTGTAATGAAAATTTTGTGATCACATGAAGCTTGTGGGAGACCTAAGGAAAGTGATATTTATAATAGAAGAATTCTGATGATGCTTTAAAGTCCACAGATTGGAAATTATACTGAGATTTATTATATTGTGCAACTTAACACCCATTTTTTGCGTGGAGGAATTAATTATTTATGCTTTTGTTTATATACACATGAAGGGGAAAAAAATACCTTAGATATTAAAGGCACAAAAGGCTGATCTAATTTCATGCTAAATAGGACACTTACATTATAGTGCATGTTCTAGAATTTCTTTCTCTAAAATTTGTTTCAGCTTTGATTTAAATAATGTAATGAATCATTATAGAAAATGCATGCCTTTAACAAGCCATTTTTAGAAAAATAACAAGAAATCTGACTAGGAAGAAAGGCATGTTCAGAAGTTCTGAGTGCTGTTGAAAATAGAAGATCACTTATTAGATAAAGGAAAGTGTTTTCTACTTTTTCATTCATTACAACATGGTAGAATATTAACGTGACTGTACAACACTATAAATGGAAGTAACTGTCAAAAAGATGGCATAATGGACCACCAAAAAAAAAAAAAAAGTAATGAAATATGCCATTCTGCTTTTATTAATGAAAAAATGGAAATAGGTGATAATGACTGAAGTGGAATTCTGCTATTCTAAACTAACTGAATTACTAGGTATTTGGTTTTCTTCTTTCTTCCCTCAGCCTCAGAACCACTTGATCAAGTATTTTTCATTTTTTATGGTTATAAAAAAAATTCTATAATATTTTTGAGGAAAAATTTTTGAGTCTAATTCTATTGGGCTTTTGCAGGTATGACCGTGCTCCTTATTTCTCTATTTTTCAGTATATTCATTTATTGCATTTCCCGCCTTCAACTTCTGCCGAAATATGATTGTTACCAGAACAGTTTCTTGTGAGGAGGAAACAAGAATGAAAGCAGATGGGATGTGAAATACACTTAGCTGCTATGGGCTCAGAAAAACTTTAAAAAGTTTCATAAATTAAATCCCCAGCTCTTTGATGTTAAGATTAAACCAGGTGGTTTACAACAAGCTTGAAATAATATCCAAGCTGCCAATAAATCCCGTATGGGAAGATCTTCAGTGAACTTTAAGAGAATGAGCCAATTTCTCGGCTCACATCTGATGAAGCAGTGTAGTATAAGAAGCACTTGCTAAGAAGTTCCCATGTTTTGCCATCTGCTTCCACCGAGCAGTAAAAGTTTCCCTTTCACCGCACTTTGGGGCTCCATGAAGTCCTGATGCTTTTCAGCTCTCCTAGCTCTACTTTCCTTTCTCAGAAACTTTAACAGAAAAAGTTTGACATGTTTAATTTGGACTTTGGTTTGATTTTGTTTCTCTGTTGTAGTAACTTGTTTTTTTAATTGGGTAGAAAGGCAATGAATTCTCTTATGGATCATTTATGTCTCAAATTGTGAGAGAGACTAATAGTCTCAGTAACACGGAGTGGCTCCTGCTGTGACAGCCAACCATCAGGATCCTGTGGCTTGGGAAATAGTCTTTTTGCTCTTATTTTCTGCTTTTTGCATTCTTGTTTAGTTGTAGTCTCAGCCATAGCAAACCTCTCCTTGTAAACTTGTGTATTATTATTCACTCAGAAGAAATATACAGCAGCAGGAAAACAAAATCGGTTTGGATTGTTCTTTTATTTGTCAAGCCCATTCCAAGCCCTTTATAAGCATATTTAATAATAAAAACATTAATACTTGAGGTGAACTTAGTTGCTTTATTTGTCCATGGTTTCAAAGGAGAAGAAATAAAGGAGAGATGAAAGAATTTCTTAGAGTATGTATTATGCTGGTTTTGCATAGTCATATCAAATCTGGCAATGATTACCATTGGATTTCTTCTGAATTCCACTGGGGTGGTGTAATTTATGGATTTGATGAGCTACACTTTACAATAAAGCTTCTTTTTAGTATAGAAACACTTGTATAAAGTAAAAGAGTGTATTTGCATTGTTTTGTATTTAGCTGGAGAACAGCCTTTCTCCTTGTTTCTATAATTGCCAGAAGAAAATTATAACCCTCTGTTCTTTTACCACTTAGGTTCTTCTGCCACTAGTAAAAAAGTCTTTGCAGCAGTCTCTTACTATGCAAATTGATGGAATAAACCTAGGTCATGGCAACATTATTCCCCAATGCTGACAAGTTTAAAATATTGCTGTCTTCGGCTTCTATATGTCAGAATTTATTCAAAGAATGAAACACATTCTGGGATCAAAAAGACTTAGCTTTGGTCCAAACAAGCTAAGAAAAGATGATCCTCAAGGCGTCTTGAAGTAGGAATAGATAGTAACTTACCTGAATAGCCTTTCCTCTTCTTGGTTAAATATTTACAAAACCAAAAAAACCCAATCCCTTACCCTTCCCAATAAAACCAAACCCACAGCTTTTATTATGGCCCATCCTGCTGTGGGGGGAGTGAGCAAGCGGCTGCGTGGTGCTTGGTTGCTGGCTGTGGTTAAACCACGACAGAAGATATTCTTTGGTCAGAGAAGATATATTGGTGCCTTCTTAAATGAAAACCCACACTTTTAAAATTCTCTGTGGATCACTGTCTGAAAAGTGATTATGTTCAGAAACTTCACATAGGTTGTTAATTTCAGAATTAAGTTCATCCTGGTTGATGTATTGGAGCCAAGGTCAAAAGACTCCGAAGATCCAGTTCAGCTCCATCTTCCAAACTTCAAAAAAAATTCCTTTTTTTGTAGCTTAAAGCAAACTAAGTAATTTCCTTAATGATTTCTTTTAATTATCTTCCACAGAATTGAAACTTGGTTTTGGCTTTCATTTCTAGTAAAAAAAAAAAAATTTTCAAAATTCCCAAATTTTCTACAGAAGAGAGCCACTATCTCTGCACTGTTTCTATCACCTACATCTATTGCAACTACATATTTATATTTTAACTTTATAGCACAATATTATGATGGCAAGTCTCATACTAAGGCGTCACATATTTGTTTTGGCTGCAGCCTGTAAGGTGGCTGGGGACTGAAGTCACAATGTTTCAACTGCAATTGAAATCCCAGGTTATAACTTTGTAGCTTTTAAGAACATAGACTTTGACAGTAATCAGCTTATTTTTTTCAGCTTGGGGATTTTTTTTTTTTATTGTGTTCTTGTTTTGGAAGTTGTGGTGAGCTCTCTTTCTGTCTTAATGTATAAAATTTTTTACATCATGAAAATAAACCATACTGTGATATGAAATCACTTATTTAGTATGTATGCTGAGATACATCTCGGATAGTCTTATCCTTTGTGCCAAAGCTAACAGTTTTAAGCTCATTAAGTAACCTCATTAACATGCTGAGCCTTCATTGAAGCTGCGCACTGGATATCTTTTATTGGAAGGGAATTTGGTTTAAACATAAATAAAGAGTGATTAAAGAAACTTTGGCATATTTTAGGAAGGGTAGTTGTACCTTAGGAAAAGGGAATCAAAGTTGAAAGCATGGATTAAGTCATTGGCGTAAGAAAAATATGTATCCTTACAAAATGGATAGAGATAAGAAGTTGAGACAAGTAATTTATATTATTCCTCTGAGATTGTAAGCTTCTTAATGACAACAGTTTAAACTGTGTATTTTGCAATTCATATATTTTTATGCATGATGGGCCGTAGAGGCATGAAAATTTATTTTGTGGTTATGATAAACTCTAAGGCTATATGGTTTATATTCTTCTGTTTCTTCTTTCTTATTAGATTTTTGTCAATCAACCTCATCTTTTTGTCTCTGGTATCACACCTCGGTGTTGGGAATGGTCTTGAGGGTAGAACAGTTTGAGCTGTTAGCACCATAGGAAGTCAATTCCAGTGGTTAGAAACCACGTAGATGGGTAGATGGACAAGAAGTACTATATATTTCCTTTTTTTTTTTTTTTTCTTCATACCTTAAGTTGTTGTGTCCAGACTCCTTTAGGGAAGGCTGTGTGGCAGATTTGGTATCACTTTTCTCTGTATTCATGCCCTTCTTAAAATCCTTCCAATTACCCTGCTGTTGTTTGTGCCATGTCGTTTTCCTTGAGGTTTGCTGCTAAATCAGAGGAGGCTTTGTCATTGAAAGGGAGAATCAGGTCTCCAGGGAGCGGCTTGAAGTAAGGAATGATGTGAACTAAACCCTTAATTCTAGTATGCCTGAAGGTTGATGAAATTTCATCTTTTTAATCTGTCCTATCTAATGAAAAAAAAAAAAAATGCTACCTTTTAAGACCATTTAACTTTTACTTATTTACTTATTTAAAGTAATTTTATACTCATTGAAAAGAATTTCCAGGTTTAAAACTGTAAACTTTTCATCCCTTCTCAGTAAATATCATCAGTACTAAAGATGACAACCAGTGAGCCGAAGTTTTGTTGTTGTTATTACCCGTAAGGACTAGGGTTTGTTTTGCGGTTTTCCAACACCTTACAAGCCAGAATGATTTAGAAGACTTCACATATTTCTTTACCTTATTTCCTTCTATATTGAGGAGTAAATGGTTAGAATTATATATACACTTTGTATGATGAAGAAATTGATAGTTCTAGTCACATGATATATTATCAATGGATGAAGCAGATTTGATGAAGAAATACGTAGTAGTGTGTGTACGTGAAGAGCAGGGACATTAAAGGAGAGTTAGTCCAACAGACAGTAAAAGATTCTTCTCTTTCCAACTCAACATAACTATTTCTGCAGTCACTGTTTGACTAACTTAAATATTTTAAATAAAGGTTTAACCTTGAATCAGATATTCCTTGTCTAAGACTACCAAATTATTTGTAATCTAATTCAGTGATTTTTATTGTTTGAATTATTTTCGTGGTTCTAGATGGAATAATTTTGTAGTTGGTGATTCTTTCATGATGTGATTCACCCCACTCTGAGTTATCAGCAACTACTTGAAAGAACATTTATGTCATGTTCAAGATTGTTGACAATATTAATAACATATACTTATCAGCTACTTCCCCAGAAAAGCCTATTTATGTCTTATCTAGTGGTTGAGGGAAAGTTCAGGGATTTGTATTTGGATATTTTAAGAGACTGGTATCCAAAATATACACTTTTCTATGGAAAAATGGTCTTTTTACTTTTTTTCAGGAGCGTGATTTCAAAATTCAAATACTTTATTTCAAAGTAGATAATTCAAGTGAAGTATTTCTTTGAAATTTATTTTTAAAACTTAAAATTATATTTTATATTTAGAGGAATAGCTTCATTTCAAATTTTGTTTAACTGAAAAACATAAAAACTGCTATTAGGACTCTATTCATGTCCTAATATTTTTTTTAAGTTTTGAGCAAAAAACAACCTGGGAATTTTCTGTGGGTTCTGCTTTTCCACTTTGTGTGATCCTATTTCACTAAATAAAAATTTATTCAACAATGATCAAATTTTCAAATAACAAATTCCAATTTTAATCAGTGGCATCAACTAATTTGAAAGCATTTGAATTCTTTGCCTTTTTTGATTGGTTTTTACTTCATTTTCTTTTGAACAGTTACTTTGTTGAGGATCACTTTTACATCCTTGTGTTAAAAACCAACATTAAATATACATACATTTGTATCTATTTGTATGAACACATACATATTTTAGAATGGAAGTATGTGAGGATTTTATTAAATAAGAATTTGCAGCATATTTTTTTGTGGCTTTGTATCATATCAGCAAGGAATGGGATATACACTATAACTTAAAACAAAATTACTTCACATGACAGGGTACTGTTACGTATTCCTAAATTATGTCTAAATTACTTTCACGGCCACTTTTATTTCACATCTTATTTCACATTGTAAAACTACTCTAAAGGGTCATTGATGCAAGCCAGAGTCAGAACGAGAGTTTCATGAGAAAAGAGTAAGGAAGTTTGAATGACTCTTTGCATCGATTGAAAATTTGTTTATTTCTGTCAAAATTTGCTTACATCAGCAAATCCTAACTCAATTTTCTGCTACCATTATTGTTCTTCAGGACATTAATTTGTTCAAACTCTCATTATTTGAAGACGATCACAGAAGATGTTACGTTACACTGTGCCAATGAACGTTCCTGATTTAAACGACTCTTTGACAGACCTTATTGCACTGTTACTATATAATATGAAGCAGCCTTCCTGTGAACTGAAAATTGAATTGAGTATGTTGGGTGTACAACTACTGCAGTAACACTAGGCATAATCAGATATTGCAGTTATCATATCTTCTGAATGACCAAAGTCATCACTAGCTCATGAGGGTGGCAATTCAGCCCTAATTAATTAAAGAGGTAACATGCTGAATAACTTTCCATTCAAAAAGGTTTCTTATAAATGCTACTACCTTAGGAGCAACCATGATATGGTAAATTATCATTGTCGAAGTCCTAACTTTTGTTATAAGTACGGGATAAGAGATTTGATAATCTGTGAAATGAATACTCTTAAAAAAAAAAAGATTGAGGGATTCAATGGAACTGAAGAGGTGGTAGTCTTATTTTTCAATTGTGTTTCAACAAGTGGTAATTTAATACATTGTTAAAAAGAGATTAATCTTATGTGTCTTTTTAAGATTAATTAACCCTTCCTAATGTGTGTGTTTTATGACTACTATTAATGTGCTGGCAAAAAGTAATTTTACTGAAGCAGGAAATGCAAAATAGTCAAAATCTTAGGGTCAAGAGAAGCACTTTAAGATATTATGAATTTATGTATTAATTTATTTGCTTACTTATACCTAGGAAAAAATAATATCTTCCAAGAAACCATGCTTTTACTTTTTCCTCAAATAGTCATCTGGAGTTAGGTGTACTTTATTTACTGATGAAGGTTAAGGGGGTCCGCTTGAGTGGAGAGGAAGGTGTGGACATAGCATTTAAATTCTGTGCCAGGACAGCATGGTCCTGTGGAAATACTTTTCTTCAGTGAGGACAGCATCATGGGTGTAAGTCTGCTCCAGAGCAGCAGTAGCACATCTTATTGCTATAGCATATATATATGTGTGTGTGTATATACACAGAGATGAGATATGTGTATATCATATGCATGTATCAATTCCATGTTTTCTCAGATAATGAGGATTCTGAGTTTCAGTTTCTAGCTTAATGTGAATAAATATCTTTTATAATAAAGGCTGAATCTAATTGGCACAATACACTTTTTTTTTAGCTGTCTTAGCATACTGACAACAGCTAAACAGGCATTTCACATTTTTAAATGCATTAATCAGGTAGCATGGTTGGCTATATTGTGAAACACTGAACGAAACAATACCTACCGCTCAGCCTGTTTCCATGGCTGTCAATCTGGCAACATATTCATTTCACAAAGAAAAGCAGCACCTTTTCATAATATATATTTCAAATTTAGCCGAGTACTGTTTCTTAGCAACAAGAGCTCAGTAGCTGGTGATCCTGAGATGAGCCATTGAATAGGGGTGAAACATGTGCATGTGCTTGTGAACCATAGTGCTTCAATTAGCAGGTAACTCAGAGGAAACAAAGCTATTCTGATACCAAATTTCTCTCAGTGATTTTTGTTACTTTTACTAGGAGACTAAAGGAGCACTCAACTGACCCCAGCAAAATACTGGTCCTCACCAGGAAAAAACAACTCTTTTCCCTCCTTAGTGAATAGAATAAATCAACTTGAATTGCACAGAAACCCATATGTGGAATAAATGTGACCTGACTATAAAACAGATGTTTTTTATGAATAGAACCTCAAGAAGTAATTACTCACGGCTTGTTTTAGAGACCTACTTTCTTTCACTCTGAAAAGAAAATGTGTGCATGTGTCATACTGTAACAATAGCTTTGAGTGCTACTGATATTAAAGAACTTTAAAGATAGTTGAGTACATTCTGACAAGTGGCATTTTCGTGGACTCCTATTTTTACTCTGTGGCTAGTAAAGGAAAGCAGCGTGGGGAAAAAAAAACCACTGAAAAAAGATAAATTAGTCCAGTCTTATAGCTGTCCCCATGCAGAAATTTCCATCCTGGATCCAGATTTTACTACTTTTCCTTTTTCTGAAGTGTTCCTTACTGCTTGAATATACACATTTGAAATCAGTGGCATTTATCACGGATCAGCATATACCAAACCTATGCAAAAAGCTTTAGGAAATTAAACATAGGTCATGTAAAGTGTCCTTCCATATGGATGTTCTATAGAACAGAAGGATACATGAAATGATGTGAAATGGCTGTTTAGATTAATTGACTTTTGCAGGTCCAAATGGCAATGGCAGAGATGATAAAAATCTCCAATTCTTACCTCAAGAATCCTGTCTGGTTCCTGTGGCAAGACTATAACACAAATTCAGTATATTACTGGGCATATTCCTGTGTTTTCAATGGATTTTAGATTAGCAAATAGTGTAGCAAAATAAAGCAAAAGGAATCAGGGAGTCTTCCCTTGGCTTTTATGATTTTTGGATTATATTCTAAACATGTAATTCATATCTGAGAGAGATGAACCCATAGATAATTAACATTGAGAAATGAATGTCGTTCCTCATCTTGAGTTTCATTTCCTCAATTCATGTCAAAATCTTAAAAATACAGAAAACAGCTTTTGATTGGAAAATTGTTGTCTTTCAAGTCAGCTGAAAGGGAGAAGTAATCAGAATCATTAAGTGATTTACTATTTTACTGTCCAATTACTTGTGACTATTTGCACAGACCTTTAGCTTTGCTTAAGCTTAGTTTGCCAAACATACATATATGTCTTAAATATTTATCTTGTTCATTGTAAATGCTATCTAATATTTTTTTGTAAATAGTTACTCTTCACTAATCGGACAATAATACTTGATGTGGTGGTTAATACTAGATAACAGGATCCATTTATAATTAAATAATCCTAGTGAAGTGAGAGCACTAAACAAGCAAAGGGGTCAACTACCAAGTGTTAACAAGTAGTGCATTAGACATTATAGTTATTACAGTAGTAACTATCATTCAGTGATACATTTATAATGTTAAAAGCATATTCACCAAAGACATTCTTTATTGAAAAGTCAAAGAATTTATGCAGGCAGTAAATGTCTATTGTATATTCTTTTAAAAAAAAAAAAAATCCTTATTTTCTGCTCTTTTTTTCTGCTTTTCTGTTCTATCTACTAAAGTTCTGTTAAATGTTACCAATGAATTATTTTATTGCAAGATGCAAACTGCTGTGTAATCTGTGTTTTGTTTATTTGTGCAAAACCTGTAATTATGAGGGGCAATGCCATGAAATATTAAGAGACTTGCCATCTGTTTGTGCAAAGATGTTAGGTGTGGCTGTAGTCAAGGCTGATTGCTCTGGAGTGGGAGTGAAGTTTTTATATTTACATTCCATATGGTATAAGCAAAATATGGCAAACTGATTATTTTCAGATTGCATACACAAGGTGAAATCCTGGCTTTACGACAGTGCAAGCCAGATTCGTTACTGCTTTCAGTGAGTACAACTGTTGGTTTGTTGTCTTAGCTATTAATTTCCCTTAATTTTGAAAAGACTTATGATATTTGCACTTTAGCTACCATTATCACTTTTAACAAGTTCTCTGCATTTGCGAAATCCAGCAGTTCACAGCAATAGAGCAGAAATTCACAAAGATTGACAGTGGAAAAAAGAGCAGAAGTGTCTCGAGCAAAGACTGCAGAAAGAATCATAGTCATTGGCCACAGTGGCCAGAATGTGTTAAAAAATAGCGTGTTTTTTTTTTCTTCAAATGTAACATGAATAAAAACATCACATTTTTATTAATGAAAAGGAAGATGATCTCATTTTGCATTTCCCTGTGTTTTAACACCTCTCTGCCAAAGGGAAGGAAAAGTACAGAAGGAGTGAGACCACCACCAGAAAGATCGTAAGTCTTAGGAAAGGAACTGAAAGGGGTCTCTTACATGATGATCTATGTCATTACAATTAATTGCATGAACCGATCCAGCTCCATCTTTAATCTGATTTTTGTACACTCAAATTCCCATTGAAAAACTTATCCAGACTCTCATTGCTCTCATTGGAAATTTCCCTGTATGTCCATCCTAAATGTACTTGTATTTAATTATTTGTTCTCGTGCTGGTATCATCCTATGCCTTTAATTATTTTGCTTTCCTGATGTCTGGCCACTGCTTGGATTTACAGCTAATCTCACAGACGTTTTTCTAGGTGAAGTAATCATTAGATTTTGAGCGTTGCTAGCTTTGACTTTCTGAAGCCATGGTAGAGAGTGATGCTACTTCCAATTTCTCTTCAGCTCTTTTAATAACCGATTACCTATAAGCCTATCTCTTATTATGTGGGTGGTTCACTTTTGGCTAACTTGCCTTTAGTGCTTCCTGCATGGATGATGAAATAGCTAAGTAAGGATCTATCAAGATCTAGGAAAACCTATCCATGAGTTTTACAAAGGACTTAGCTGATGGTATTAAGACCTTAACATTCATTCTTCCCAGCTTAGATCATGGCACAGTGACCAGGCAGTGCAACATAGATTGTTTCTGAGAGATTACTACAAAACTAGGCATGGAGATTGTATTTTAATTTGAAATAATAGTACTGTGAGATCTTTCTTGCAGTCACAAGTATCTTTAAATTTAGATTTTGACCTTATTGGAGCAGGGCCTGTCTCTAACAATGTAGTTTAGTTAATATGCTGCTCATCCCAGAAAGGATCCCGATTTATTCCCGCTATTACCATAATAGAAATAATATGCAGCAATAAGGTGAAATAATGTGAAAATAGAGAGCATAGATTTTATTCAGCAGTCTTTAGAAATGTTGTCTTTCACATTTTTCAGTTCCGTGCTGACAGTTTACTGAAAGAATGAGGGCAATTTACATTTTAAAACTTAGTTTACAAAATTGGCTTGGCTCATTAGAAAGTCATGTTTGGGTTTTTACAAATCTGTCCCTTCTCCCTGCTTATGCCATCCTCTGCCTATTCATGTTTAATCTCTGCATACATGAATAGCATTCCCATCTTCCAATAAAAGAGAAAACTGCTCTTAAACTCTTTATTACATAGACATCTTCAAACAGCCTTATCCTGCAACCTGAGGAAGAGATTTCACTGATTCTTAGACTTATTTGTCAATGTCCATTACCAAGCAACCTACGGGATTATAACTGCACACATATCAAATTCATACCCACTTCATTTTCAAACAGCATAATTGAGAATTCCATTTAATCTAGGTATATTCCATGCTGATTTTTACATCTTCCTGAAGCTTCTATTCTCATCAAGGATTTATACGGTTGTGTTACCTGCTTTTCCTCTCTTGCTTTTTCTTTTTGTGTCAGCTAATGGCTATTCAGAATGCACATTTTATATGAAAAAGTGTTCAATTATTATTTTTTTCTCCTGGACAATGTGAAAAACAGGAAAGCAAAATGAGCATTAAAAGCTTGAATTCTGACTTGCACACAGATAAAGCTCAATATTCAGATTCTTCTGTGGGCTGCTTTCATTCTGGCTTGTATAGGGAGGCATAAATTAAGCCCTCTCTACGTAATGGCCTATTTTTCGATTGGAGTTTCATCTCCATGAAGGACAAACAACTTTATGTATGAGGTTTCCTGCGTACCTGCTGTTCAGATGGGATGCAAATATTTCATACCACAAGCTTGCCTTTAAATATGAGTAAGCTAGGTCAGCAATAGGCATCATCCAGAACTGAATCTGATTATGAAGGTACATCTGGTGACAAGTTGCATGAGGCTTTGAAGCGCATGGGTTGCAGAGTGGCCAAGTAGGAGAGACAGTGAAGTTGATCTGAGGATGCCTCTTCATTAGCTTTTAGTTTTGATTGAGAGGGAGCTTTTGAAATGAATCCTCCAGCTGTCCCCTCTTACTGTGCTTTGCTTCTGATTTTGCAGTAGGCTTGGAGATCATGATCTGGACTTCTTTTGAATGAAAGCAAACTGAATGGTGTGCTCAGGAGCACACCTTTCATACTCGAGCACATCAACATAGAGGAGCTAGTGCAAGAGGTGCGGAGTGTGGGTGTCAGGTCCTCATCACTGACTTGTGGCTCTGTGGATCTCCTGTTGGCCCATCCTGGTCTCTGTGCTCCTGTTGCTTGGACAATAACATCATGTATCACACCACTGTGAATAATTATTTGTTCTCTTATTAAAGATACGTTCTAGTTTGCAAACATAGATTCCTTTATTATTATTTAAGGGTTCCATAAAATGTAATAGAATCCCCTTAGGTCTGCAAAACTGTGTGTGAAGTTTTTCTACAATTACGGGAGAACTGCTAAGATTAGGACCACCCATTCAGTAATTCAGCTTTTTTTAAGGTATTAAATAGGACATTCATATCTTCTAAGTTTCAGAAGCAACCTGTTTTCAAGAGAGAGATTTTGCTTCTGGTTTTAAAAGGTTCATACATCATCCAAACCAGAAATTAAACACTTAATGTATTGCTGTTTACTTTCTTTTTATGTGTGTGTGGATAATTTTCTTGTTCTCCCTAATAAGAAGTGAAGAAAGTTGTTTGGGCATATGGGTTTCCTGTTAAATATACAAGATAAGTGATCATCAGAAAATAGGCCACAACAGAGTATAAAAATGAATAAACAGCAAAATATATTTTTTTCGTTACTCACAGAAACCTCGCAATGTATGAAAGTGATTTCACTGAAAGTCCAAGAGTCCTCCTTTCCTTCCACTTGTCGATTTTTCATTTCTTTGTTACAAACATTGATCTAGAGAAACTTAGATGAAGATACTGGATGGAGACTGAAAAGTTATAAAGTAAAGCTTTAAGAATATATTTGGGTTTGCAATTTGGTTAGTTTCTCCACTTGCTGTTGAAAACAGTGAATAACAGTCAGGATTTTCCAGCTGTCAATAACTCTTTCAGCAACAGAAATGTTGCTGATCACAATGTAGTTTGCCAATCATGTAATAACAGTGGAAAAGCATAATACGTGGTCCAGGCTGATCTCTACTGTACTATAAACTGGTAGAAGTATACACTGCAACAGTGGAAAGCTTGTTCTCTCTGTACAGAGTTCTTTGACACTAGCAAGTTTTCAGAATCATTTTAGATTCAGATCCTCAAATGAAATGCAAATGTTCAGCGGGCAAAAATCAATGCATGGTGTCACTGAATTCTGGGAATTGCAAGCAGTAACACAATTTTATTACAATTTTAGAGTCTTATGTGATTTCCCTGACTCCTAACATCTGCATACAAGGTCCACATCATTTCTTGAAGGATCATTGTGTACACTAGCATCTGTGATCTTCATCAAAAATCATAGCTTTTCAGAAATTAGAAGGTTAAAAATAAACTGAGTTAATTTTATTAATTGTGAGTGAAGAAGTAGGCATTGGTTTTTATAGTATGTTCTTACTGTTAAAAATAAAGAAGGTATTGTAGTAGCTAAGTTGCTAATACTGGGTATGCTTATAGGCTGTATTAAGCTTGAAGTGGTTCCATATGATGATCAATTGTTTAAGTAGCATGCATTTCAACAGCAGTTAAAACTTGTACTCATATGATTGACACTAATGATTCTGAAGGAGACACTATAGTCTGTCAAGTGGATAATTTTTTTTTTTTTAAATATAGCTTGAATACCTGTTTACACGGTAGACTGTAACAGCGGGGGAGATTTTGTGACAATATAGCCAATAAATAAGATGGTTGCCATTTTCTTAAGTATCTGAAATACATGCCAACAAAATCTGGCATGGTGGCTGTGAGGAAATGAATATTTGTATACCTGTAAAATTCTGTAAAGACAAAGCCATGTTTTTGGTCTAGCTGCCTCTAGTTTTTAATCATCAAAACTATTAGTAGCTTGAATATTCCAGTGGGATAAGCTTCAGTAAATGGGATCATGCTATTGTTGCATATATCTTCTATAATGCATTTATATAAGATATTTGTTTCATTTCATGAACAGTTAGTTCTTAATGAATTGTTGGCCTGATCTGAACACATGTGGAACTTGTGGGAGTTTAAGCAAGGCAGCATTTGTCAATATGGTTGGTAACAGTTTGGTCTTATATCTGTTACTCCACTTCAGACCTGGATTAATCTAAATAACAGATAGTCATCATTAGTGGGGAATAAGTCACATGTGGAGTGATATGAGGAATTAGTATAGTGTCCTCGACATTTACTTCCCATTCCTAATCCACAAGTAGCTTTCCGTGGTAGAAAACACAAGCACTTGAGAGATGGATTCCTGTAGCATTTGATCCCCACTCCATCCAGAGGGCTGAATGCAGCCACCCAGGCAGTCACCCACCCTCAGTGGGCTTCAGACTTTGCTTTTTCTTGAAGGCCCCCTCTGAGCGTGTTGTGGACCCACTGATTGTAATTGTTGTTTGGCAGTCTGTTCTGCATGATTAATTTTGCAAGGTGTCTACATAGTAAAATCTGTGATGCTAGTAAGGGGTTTATACCCTGTAGAGCTGGTAGGATTTAGCATTGCTGCTATGTGTTAACAGTAGAAGTCTGCTGCCAGCATGAAGTAAAAGATAGCTGAGTCTGTAAGAGGCTGTAGGGCAAAGCAGAAATATTGGCCTGACCTGCTTTCTTAGTATAGCCTCCCTGGGTTTACAGCAGAAGGGTCTACTCTTTGTAAAGTTACCTTTCAGAAGGTCTCTTCATCCTTTGGACACAAAAGGAAAAGTAGAAGAAGGGGGGTGGAGGAGGACCTCAGCTTTTACCTTGTATTTTCTTGACTTCTCTGCTTTTAAGTACAGACCAAAGGATTTGTGTTCCACCTCAAACCTGTGCTAACCTTAATGAGAACTGTGCACATTCATCAGTAAATGCTGATGCCCTTTTGGAGACTTTATGCAGGGAGCTGTGTTTCACCCACATGTTATGAAGTGCAGATGATCACACACTAAGGGCACAATTGGTTTTTTACACAGTTCCCTCTCTTCCCCTTGCTGTTAACTGGTCTCATTATTTAGTTAACAAATGGAATAAAGGAGGAGGAGCTTACACATGGCCTTTACTAGTACTTTGCATTAAGAATTTTATATACTTCTTTCTTAGACATAAACTGCAGGCTCTGCTCAACCTTTGATGCATTAGAAAACCAGATTTAAAAAGATTACAACTTCAAGCATCTGATACTGGCTGGTTTTTCAATTTCTGAATAGTAATCTTTTGTTTAATATTCTTAGTGAACTAAATCTGCTTGAATTCCAGAAAACGTTAATCTGTATATGCAATATTAAGAAACACTGCTGTTGAAGAGCTGAATGCTTTGTTCACACATTTTTAAGTTTCAGGGACCTGTGTTGAGAATACCAGAATGTCCTTTGTAGAAGATTATTTAGATCATAGCTTTATTGACTGGTGAAATAGCGTTTATCTTCATAATAAGAAAATGCAAGAGCTTTAAAGCAGAATAAAGAAAATCACTGAAAAGAAGTCTCCTTCCACTCCAATCTCATTTGTTGAAAGAAAATGCATATTAATTAAAAATTTAGACACTTCATTTCTGTTGCAAGGCTCCTTGCAAAAGACAAATTATTTTATACATCTAGTATGTGTTAGAACTGACAGATGAGATTAATATGCTTCTTAAATTACCATTACCAAGGGTCAATTAATAAGTGAACTAACCTTGTGAAAGTCATTCTGAAAGACTAGTTATGGATCTGTAATGGTCCCTGTCAAACTATGCAGAATTGAGAAAATGAGAAAGCTGTCAAATAAATATGATACTTACTAATTACATTCTGCATAAGGTAAATGAACTTTTGTGGTTGTTGGTGGAAGGAACAAGAAATAAGTCTAAGAAATGTTACCGATAACTCTACACAAATTTGGAGTAAAATTTACTTGAGGGAACATGTATGTACAGAAACCTGTCTTGGCAAAAGAAAAGTGCAATTTCTTGGAAGTCACAGAATAGATGATGTGAAGGTTGAATGACAATTAGAGAAATATTTCTTAGGCTATTGTATCAGTTATCACCTTGGTAAATGCAGAATTCCCCTATTTTTTTTTTCATTCTTTGACTGATGCACTTTTAGTGGGCCTCTTGATCTTCAGATGTTAACTTATACAAATAAAGGTTTTGTTATGACAAGAAAGAAAACAGCCATGTATGCTATGTGACTGGACAAAAATGAATGCTGATACTAGATTTGTCTCTGTGGAAAAGATTTTAAAATATCCTTAGCTCCATACCTGCAGGCTGACCAAGTGTCATCTTATTCAATAATCTTATTTCTTGTGATCAGGTTACAAAAGTACAGCAGATATAACAGCAAGATCACAGAAAAAATAGTTTGCGCTCTTCCAGGAAATACTGAAGATCTAAGACACTTCCAGCAACAAAATCACTGATAAAACCATTTTCAGGTAAAAACTGGGCCTTCACAGCTGTTAGCAACTGCAAATAGGTTTTTGCACTACAGATTTCAATGTGAGCTCATTTCTAGGTTACTCAATTGTGTCTGATAAATTATCTAACTACACCTATTACTTAGTAATTATTATTATACAAACATTAAATACTATTTAAAAGTCCAAACTAGCTGTATGATGTGAATCTTGAAAAACAGCAAGTCAAACGCTTTTACAGCAAACACCAGGTTTGCTGTGATGGCAGTAGTGGCTGTTGTGGTGGGTTGACCCTGGCTGAAGGCCAGGTGCCCACCAGAGCCGCGCTCTCACTCCCCTCATTCACCAAACAGGGGAGAAAAGGCATAACGAAATGCTTGTAGGTCGAGATAAGGACAGGGAGAGATCACTCACTAATTGTTGTCATGAGCAAAACAGACCGAACTTAGAGAGGGAATTCATCTGATTTATTACTAGGCAAAACAGAGTAGAGGAATGAGAAAATAAAATCAACTCTTAAAACACTTCCCCCCACCCCTCCCATCTTCCCGGGCTCAACTTCACTCCCGGCTTCAACCTTCCCCCCCTCAGCGGCACAGGGGGACGGGGAATGGGGGTTATGGTCAGTTCAGCACACGGTGTTTCTGCCGCTTCTTCATCCTCAGGGGGAGGACTCCTCTCATCGTTCCCCTGCTCCAGCATGGAGTCCCTCTCACAGGGTGCAGACCCTCAGGAGCAAACTGCTCCAGCGTGGGGTCCCCCACAGGGTCACAAGTCCTGCCAGCAAACCTGCCCTGGCGTGGGCTCCCCTCTTCACGGGTCCACCGGTCCTGCCAGGAACTTGCTCCAGCGTGGGCTTCCCA
This sequence comes from Grus americana, assembly GCF_028858705.1. Classification (NCBI taxonomy): domain Eukaryota; kingdom Metazoa; phylum Chordata; class Aves; order Gruiformes; family Gruidae; genus Grus; species Grus americana. The sequence goes on along the minus strand of NC_072864.1, from coordinate 4,719,651 downwards.
CGGGCCACAGCCTCCTTCAGGTGCCTCCACCTGCTCCGGCGTGGGGTCCTCCACGGGCTGCAGGTGGAATCTCTACACCCCCTCATCCTTCCTCCATGGGCTGCAGGGGGACAGCCTGCTTCACCATGGCCTTCACCACGGGCTGCAGGGGGATCTCTGCTCCGGCGCCTGGAGCTCCTCCTCCCTCTCCTTCTGCACTGACCTTGGTGTCTGCAGAGTTTCTTACATCTTCTCACTCCTCTCTCCGGCTGCAAAAGCTCTCTCTCTCTCTAAGTGTTTTTCTACTTCTTAAATATGTTATCACAGAGGCGCTGATTGGCTTGGCCTTGGCCAGCGGCGGGTCCGTCTTAGAGCCGGCTGGCATTGGCTCTGTCAGACACAGGGGGAGCTTCTAGCAGCTTCTCACAGAAGCCACCCCTGTAGCCCCCCCGCCACCAAAACCCTGCCATGCAAACCCAACACACTGTTCATGCATCTGTTTTCTAATAATGAGAGTTTAAGAAATTTGGTATTGATATGAATATTTATAGATTAAAATAGTAGTAATACTATTGGATAGGATAATCATACTACCATATGTTGCCATGAAGCTTTGAGCTGGAAATTACTTATTCCAGCCCTATAAATGTTTATAAGGGAGGTCAAGTCAGAGTGTACCAGCAATGCCAAGTGATTGAAGAGATCAGTCAGCACAACTATTCAACACTGTATTCAAAATCTAAAGGGTGAAATGTGTTTGGTTACAGCACTTGATGGATAATTTTGAGATGTATGTCATTCTGAAAATGAACCTGTTCAGAGAGAAAGTAAAAAACCCCATTTATTCAGTTCTGCTTTCTATGATCTTCCACTAGGTAAAGCAGAACATAAAGCAGAAAAAACCCCCTTAATGTCACTTTTCTTGTCTGTTGTTTCATTACCAATAGAACATTTTTCTAACATCAACAATCCTATCTAGATCAAGATATTTTTGGTAAGCAACTTCAGTTTAGTTAAACTCTTGCACGATATAATTTACCTGCTGTCAAACCCAGTTGAAGTGACATAGTTTGGTACTAGCATATTCCAGAACATGTCAGGATTTGATGAGCTATGAATATTGTGTTTGGGAGTATACATTTTTATAAAATTTTTCCCAAGATTCTACTAAACAGACAGTGCATCCTTCTCTGAATGTCCTTTTTTTCTGCAGGAAAATGTTGCTGTTGTACAATTTTGGTTCCTTGGTGAAGAGGTAGTCCACAGACAGGCTTATTTTTTTGACCTTTTAGTGAAAGATGAAGGTCTGATTACTTGAAATATGTTTGTCAGGCATGTTTTCTGTGGTTAAAACTTCACTTTCTTTCAATTACTTAGTACGAAGCTCATTTACCTTCTGATAAAGAGTAATTCTTTTCAAGTGGTGTGTGTAGTAAAATTAGGGCAGGTGACAAGACTCAATCCACTCATATGTCTCTCAGCCGTCTTTATTTAATGGTATGTATAAGATATTTGTAGAAGAACATACAGTGCCATCTATTGAACAGTTTGAAAGGAGGTGAGACACAACCATATTTGTAAAACATAAAACATACAGAAAAATTAACAGCCTACTAGAGATTTTAGAATGTTTCTTTTAGTTTTCATTTCCTCCTCTAATATAAAATGAAACAAACACTCTCAAAGATAATTATTCTTGGCCAACTTTACATTTGAGAAAATATTTGGAGATCTTTCTGCTGTCACAAGTAGACCTAATAATTTTAAGGTTTTTTGCAGCTGATTCTGCATTCCGTATGAAGGAGTTTCTCCCAAATGATAAACTTGGCTCAATGATACCAGTTCACGCAACACTTTTTTGTGTCTTCAGTATCTGTGTTCACTGAACAATTTTATATGGCAAGTGATCATATTACAGTGATCTATTGTTTGTTACTTCCATATTTCTTAAGATACTGTACTACGTATACATTTGCTATACAGTTTTAGGCACTTTTTATTATTCAGATGCCATAGAATTTACCTTGTGTCATAGTAAAAAACCTTTAGTTCTGCAAGACACCTCAGTTACAAACAGAGTAGTTCTACTCTCTTTAATAGGCTCTGTATGGTTGATGGATTGCTACTGATTTGAGCTCAAAAATCAAACTCTTGGTATCGATTGAACTGAGTTTCAGTATGTGTTTTGCATTGAGCTAGCAAGTTACTTAATAGTGATGGATTTATAAATAGGTTACTCCAAATAAAAGAAATTATCTTATATTTGAACCAGCAATATATTGATGAAAAGTGACCTTGCCAAGTTAAAAGAGAAGAATGCTTTTTGGTGATGTAGCAGAACTGAGTGAAGAAGAACTTTTATGAAATTTGCAACTAATTGTTATTTTATTGAACAGTAAGTTGCCAAATATGTAAAGTTTTCTTTTTCAATGCATTTTTTTCCCCCAGTTGAAGCAACTTGATTCAAGCAGTGAAAAAGTAGAGATCTGCAACGTAATAATTTTCCTTGCAAAAAATGTTTTATTTTTGGACTTAACATAATTTCTGTTAAGATTTGTAAATTATCAGAGGGTTTGAAAAGGGTAAAAAAAGACAAAAGATGACAGTTACTTGCGAGTCTTGGAATTCAGGAAATTGCTCACATGGGGTTGTCATAATTTTCAGTTTATCTATTTTATCTCCAGAAAAAAATAGATATAGAAATGTAGCATAGATAAAGTCCTGAAAGATAGTGAAAAATCAGTAATTCAGAAATCTCTAGATTTGGTTTGAGATCTAACTTTATGAAAATGTAGCACAGGAATTGCTGCTCTTGTATGTTGTAAAACCATCAAGTGAGAGTTCAAAATTAAGGGAAAGTGGTAGAGCATATAGTTTACTGAGGAGATGCCTTTACTAACATGCTCAATGCAGTAATTTGGAGTTCACTGAGACCTAAAAAAAAAAAAAAAAGTCTGGTGAGACACACTAGAACTGTCAATTATACCTTAAGATTAATAGTTTTAACACGTAATGCTGTCATCAGAGCTGAAGACCAGTGAAGCATTTCAGAAGGTTCCTGGGCTAAATGTGAGCAATAAAAATAAAATAACATGAAATAAATTCTGTCTTTTGACGTGTCACTATGTAGCAGACCCTTGTTGATCCTTTGGGAGCTACATTAGAACTGTTTGACTATTCAGAAGAGACTATTGCCATGTTAATTTAGCTAATTTGAGGCTCTGACTAAATCTTTCTTTGTTGACAATTAATGTAGAGAGATGGTATAGCATGTTAAGAGTTACAAAGATTAGTTTTAGAGACGGAAAACAGGTAATTAGAAACATATTTCAGATCAGACTGCCCTCAGCATATCTTTCCATTATATACATGTCTGAACTAACATGGAAACCATTCAAATATTTCCTTTTTTCTGTATATGAAATATATATCTTTCCATTGTTGACAAAGGAGGAAAAACAACTACACTGTTACACTGAAACAGAGAAGCTGCTAAATGTTTGTGATTTGCGATGTGCTAATCTCTTTAGATGTTGTTACCAGGAAGATCAGCTGTCTGAATTATAAAAGTATCTGCCATAGACATCCTCTTGGAAAAAACAACCGGGCATAATGTGAAATTCAATAAAGCTGACTCTAGACAAAATCAGCAAAAATTCATTTAGTTCAGAATAACAGGGAAAGATAAACAGTGCTTTGTTACCTTCAGTGCTCGTATATCATTGTAACTGCTAAGGCTGGGCAAAGAATACAGGAGGGAAATGAAAGCAAAGTGCTAACTGTGAATACTTCTGTGATATATTTAGCCAGTCAGATGTCAAAATTCAGCCTTCATAATCTAACAGTTTACAACCTCTTTTGTTGATCTTGAGGAAGATTGATAAACTCTCTGTTACTGACATATATAACCAAACATACAGTAGGTAGCGAATCGTGTAGATGGCATTTCCAGCACCCAATCCTTTTATCATCAGCATTGAAATATGTTATCTTTGGCTTAGCCAACTGAATCAACAAAGTGTAAAACTGTTTAGTAGAGAAGGCTATGTTGAGGAAGGAGAGGTGTACTCTGTGGAAGGTAGTTCAGGTCTGTGGTCAAACAGGCAGGTTCCGGTTGGTAAGGCAGGTGTACTGAGTACATGAGAGGCCGCCAGAGACTGAGAAAGAATTTAGAATTAAATTTAGCAGCAGAATAAAAATAAGTTAATAAATCTGAAAGTGACTATATAGGTACAAAAAGAGGACACTTAACAGTTTATCATCATGGCACGCTATGTGCTGGAAAAAGGGAATAGCAGATGTTTTGTACCATAACACTACACTTCACAGCAAAGACTCTCGGCAAGGGGGGTTTTGTAGCTCTGCAGTTTGAGTAGGTTTCATAACGCACGGCCCTTCTGATTTGCAGTGCAGTACATCTAAATCCTATAAAGCAGATACAAATAAATCTCATCTAGTTCTCTTTATCTGACTTCTACAGACTAAGCTTTAAAAAGGTGAAATTAAAAGAGACAATGGAATTGAGTCTTTTGAGGCGGTAGCAAATACAGTATGTAAAATAGACTGATACTGTTTCAAATTTTGGAGAGGAGAGCAGTTTGTTTACAAAATAAGCAGATTTCTCAGAAAGAGAAAGTTCACTAGGAAAACCTTGCTTCCAAATTATCAAATTTTTCTCTTCATCAAGACTTAGATCCCAAGCACTCTTACTCCCTTCTTGGGTGGGGCTCTGAAGGACTCCTGGCTGCAGCTCATCACTTGAAAACTGACAGTGTACAGAGGATGAGATGTCATCCCAGGAATGCTGACAGAGCCAGAAACTTGGGCAGCAAGGCAGCAGTATGCTGCATGCCCTCCAGTCCAGCTTGTGAAGTCCTCTGTACAAGTGCTCTTGTAATTCCTTGTTTTGTTTCTTCAAAATAGAGAAGCCTGGTTGGTTACATCTGTACTAGACTGGTATAAGCTTGAATGATCCTTGACTTCTAAGACCTTTTCCTACTCATTTGTAGGAAGAGATATGTTAAGCAATAATAACAAAGAAAAATATATATGTGTGTGATATATACCTGACATTTACACTGACCTTTATTTCTTATGCCTAACTAAGTCAGTTTTCTTGTCACCGATGCATTTTAGATCTTGGAATTTTGTTGTGGGTCTGATTAGTTATGGGCTCTCTCTGACCCTGTTGCTTCTTGAATCCTTCTGAGAGATGAAATTTGCTAAACTCTTGCCACTTCCTACATGCCATTTGGAGTTATTTTGAAGCAGTAAGAATGGTGAGCAGTGCTTGAATACTGCTAGGAGCTATTTAAAAGTGCAAAGCCATTTCTCTCTCTCTCTCTCCTTTTTTTTTTTTTTTTTTATTATTGTAGTAAGGGTCTTTGTTGGTTTTGTGGTGCAGCATAGAGCCTAAAAATTCTGGCACAGCTTATGTCTTAATCCTTTATTTCAGTCCCATTTCCTCTCTTTTTGATTTTCTTTAATATTTTTGTGGTGATTAGACTTGATTGCTTTAGTGAATCCTGATCTTCTCTCTCTCCCCCCTCCCCACCCCCCCCTTTTTTTGAGGGGCTCAACATGTGTTCTCTTGTGATATGGGAAGATTTTAATTAGTATTTATATGATCATCCGTAATACTTTTGGTCTGTGTGAAGTACACATGGCTGCCTTTGAAGAGCTGTATTGCTCCACAGATTTGAGGGATGTCCTTTACTTCTCATTTGTTCACTAAGGTTATTTTTGGAGTGGGCATTTTAATTTCAAAACTCATAGATAATATTTAACAGGAAGTATGCTTCAGAAGTAATTTGAATTCTATTTTTGTAGCTATATGAGAGACCCTTAGAAATATGCAGCTTTCTGTTGTGAGGATGCAGAAAATTATTTTCAGTTGTGGTTTTGTGTCTATACAGCTGTCGAATAGTGCTTAATGGGGGGAAAAATGAGACACTGAGAGGACAATCAGGTTTTCAAAGCTCTTTCAAAGGTGTTTTGATTTTAATAGGATATATTATCCAGTCTTGTAAGGCACTTTGAAAAATCACACTGTGCACATGTTGGTAGCTTAATAACCTTTGTAAATCTAATTTTACATCACTTGCTCAGCAAGAGATAGAATTTAGCTATCAGTCTTGCATTCGGAGATCAAAAAACCTAGATTCAAGCTTGATTTAAATTTTTGTCTGGTGTACGGCTTTGGTGAAGTCATTTCATCTCTGTTTCTTCTCCCATCTTTTGCCTATCTTATTTATGTAATTGATTTTCTCTTGAAACTGATGCTATATTGCATCAGTTGGTTCCATCAGTTCTATCATAATTAATGAGGATAGTTACGATCAGTTTGAGTACCTCATACCTTCTTTATGTCCACATCTAAAATGAGGATGGTGATTTTGACCATTTTTGAAAGTTATTATGTTGCTTGCATTTCAATAGTCCACAGGCGCAGCAAGGATTGCATGTGCACTCAGAGTTTCTCTAGACAGTGACATTTATCAGAGACTGGATTTTAAGAGGGGTGGATCTAGGGCATAACATGGACTGAAGCTTTGAAAAATTAGTAATTAATAGCATTTGATCTTATACATAAAACTAAATATTCTGTGAGTAGCAGAAGGAATCCACCATGTGCAAAGAATTACTATTTACAAATATTTAAATATTAATTTAAATATTAAAAATATGAAAATATGAAATACAAGAACTCACAAGAGTAAATCTTGTCTGTCCCAAGCTGACACAAATAAATGACTTGATGACTAGCTTTGATCCTCAGGAATAAGTGATAAAAAATATGAGATTAAGTTATCCATTTTGGGGTTTAACTTTTCTGTTGACATACAAGAAAGTTTCTACAAAATCCAAAATTATTTATTTTATTTTCAATGAGCTGAAAACCTCAAAATAATTTTTGAAATTGGGTTTAGTGTTGTCCTGCAGAAAAGGCAGAGTTCACTTTGGTATAAGCTTTCTATGAGTGTATATTTAATGTATTCTTTTCTCTGAGTTTTATGCCATCATTCTCTATATTTTTTTTCTGTTTTCCTGCTCTATGATCTTGTTCACAGGAAAGGGACCATTTTATGCTCACAGCAGAGAAAAATTTTCAGGACTTGAGTTCTACAAGAAAACAGCACCCTTTTAGCAATATTGTGACTCAGAGACACACAGCTGTGGAAGAAAATACATTTGCTGTGACACTAATAGCATTACAGTATATACATTCAATTAGTGAAATCATAATTGCTTAGTTTAGTCCTATGGAGGAATTTTAATATATTAAAATAAAATGCTATACATTTAATATTTTTTTAGCTTCATTTTGCAGCAATAAGCATATTTCACTGATGGCATCTTCTAGGCATATTCTGTAAAGTGAACTGCAAATGAAGAGACATGTTGGTGCTAGAAGACAGACGCTAGTACTGCCAGTACAGCATAAAGAACCTGGAAAACTCCAAATACTGTTATCACTAGTTTAGTCACTCAAGATTTGTTTTCTTACACTGAGGAAGATCCTTCCCCCAAGATGTAGTGGCTTTTCTGGATCACCAGTGCCAGGTTTTTCAGAGAGATGGACTATTTCTGATGTTATCTCAAGCCAACAGGAGGTGCAGGTGCAATGGGCTTTTGGAGGTTGGCCTTTACTGAATGTAAACTGGCAAAGACAATGTTCTTGCACTTGCCTGCTTCAAGGGAAGAATGAACAGCAAGATATTCACAATAGAAAGATTTACTGCACAAAAATTAATGTGGAAAATATACAGAAAGTTATCATTTAATTAAGGCAACTTTCTTGACTTGGGCTGGTTTTGTTTAAAGAAAAAACATTTGAAATTATGTGGGAATCTTGCTATGTCTTATAGCCACATATAGATAAACCTCTCTGTTGATAGGTTCAAATGCAACTTTAGCTTTGAGAAGGTTAAGGTTCTTATTAGTAAAAAATGTATAAACTATGAAGATGCAGTTGCTACTTCTGTTTCTCTTCCTCTGTCCCTTCTTTCTCTCTCAAAAAAAAAAGAAGGAAAAAAAAAGAAAAAAAAAAAGAATTGTTAGACTTGACAGCTGGGAAGGACACAGCTGCAGGGACCAGTCAGAATTGCATTAGGTGGGCATGACACAGCTCCTGCCACCAGTGTGCTACCAGACAGCTTCCTGTTCAACCATGGGACAAGAGTCAGGTCAGTTCTGAGGAGTATTGCTGAATTTGAGTCAGCTTAGACAAGGCCTCCTAGGAAGGGTTAACGGTATTTGTCATCATTTCTTCTTTCCTCGCATTATCTTTTTTTATTACTTCGCTCTTATGGCTTATCTCTCCACTCCTCAACCCCCTTCCGTTTCCCAAAAAAACCCAATTTTGCTGTCCAATGACATTCATCTTCAAACATAAATTACAGCACAATTAATTTCATTAAACACATTTTATCTTGTTCTTCTATTGATGTATGGTCTTGTTATCAAGCATCAGACTAGTCTTTCCAGCTTGTTTTGCTCTCACTTCCCCAATGAAGAGTTCTGTACCAGTGTGAGTGCATAAATTAAACCCCCCTTTCTTCCAGTTCTAGTAGGCTAAGTAAATACACATTCATACTGTCACTGGGTTTTTTTGCTTAATTAGGCTTAGTTCCAGGAAATTAAAAAAAGTTAAATCATATAAAGAGTACCAGTTAAATATTTATTCCTTGGTACTTGCTCAGAACAACTTGATATGTTACATTTCACAAACCAGATTATGACGTTGACATTGACCTTTCAGTCTACTTATGTGACTAATGAATAAAAATATTAAGACCACAGCCTTTAAAACTAGTGAGAAAAGAACATCTTTGACTGTTTATAATGTTAAATTCTTCTTCCCTTTCACAAAACTTCTATTAATGTGTCTACAATGCCTTGCATCTGATTTGATCAAAGAAGATGAAATGACTTTTACCTAATGAAGAATTCATCCTTTGTGGTTCTTTTGGGAGATAGAAATCTTGTGGATTTTTAAAATTTTTTGTTTAATTAATGCACACAGTTAAGAGGTAGTTGAAAATAGGAACTATGAAATAACTGCAGGGCAATTCTAGGATTGTAAGATAGGTCAGTGCAAACTTTTATTTTAGTGAGGTCTTTGCTAAAGCTCTTCCATCTTTCACCTGATTTGGAGATGCAGAACAGTTATAGTTTGATGGGCCATTGCAAATTGTATGGTGCTATCTAGGAGAATACTACTTAAAGGTAGCTGGGGGGAATGTCCTGCTCCAATGAGCCTTAATTTTTTAATTTAGCTTTCACTTCTTTCTTTGAATTTCAGTGGTTCAGACTTGCTGAGTAGAATTGGATAACAATGCCATCATAGAAATCATCTGATATTGTAAAACCTAATGTTTAATTTAAAGAATGCACTTAAGTGAATGTTATTTAAGTCATATATTGTATATGCATAAAGACCCCTACACTTGTTTGGAAAGAAAATCCTTTTCTCTATATTCGTTTTGATCTTTAATCTTCTTTTGTTAATGGAGGTTAAAAAAATAGTAAAAAGAATAAAATTATTTGAATGACTGGTTTGGAATCTTTTCCCACTGTTAATTCCTACAGTATTGCTTTCTTCAATTTGTAGACCATATGCAGTTACAGTCTATATATTGCCCAACTTACCGTGTTTTACAGAGAAAAATGTAAGCATTCACAGAAGGTTTGGTTGCTGTTTTAATTAGTTTTCTTAGTGAGATCCATAGAGTCCTGAAATTCTTTAAAGGCTTTGCAGAGATTAATGTTTCAAAATGAAATCTGTATTTTCTGTGATAGGAGCATCAGTGGTTTTGTGTAGTAGGGCAGGCATATATATATTTGTGCTAGGACTAGCCATTTGTACTATAGTAATAGTATGAAACTCTCTGGTTATTTCAACCAACTACATTTTGGTTATTTTAACTAGAAGTATTGCCTAAAAAATTCCCTTGTTTTACATAAGCCCATAGCAAGACTGGATCATTATGTTGCACTTTTCTATGAATTACATCACTTTTCAAATGACTTTCTGAAGAAAGGCATGAGACAACTAGCATTTGAAGGTTGATTAAAAAATAAGATATTTTGCAAATGTCAAAGAAAAGAAATAGGATAGAGTTTAGGAGCGCTTGAAGTGAGGACTTCTTTGTGATAAGCTGATGATTACTTTAAAGATTTAGTAGGAATTCAAAACAATCTTTGCATTTCTAAGACTAAAGGCTTTTCAGACATTGCATAGATCCTTGTTAGGAGAAGAATGAATCAGAAGACCTATAGCAGTCGCATAGTATGTAAAATGTTTTACAGCTTAGGCTAAGAGAAAGTCTGCATTCAGGAAACTCTCTAATGCTCTACATTTTCTTCCAATAGTGTTTTTCCAAGAAAGCATGTTAGAGATAAAACATATCTAATACAGACAGACATCTATCTTAAAATAAAAGCCAAGACACTGCTTCTTCACCTCTAGTCTTCATGAGTATGAAATGTACAGAAGAATACAATGGTACCTATAATTACCAAGGTAGTGCTTTAGCCTTTTGAAAGTCAACGTACTGAACGTTAACTGAAAGATGTTCAGTGTCCTCATACTGCAATGATTCTTTCAGACTGGAACTGCTTATATTTCACTTGTGAAGGTATTGTGAGATGGCACGTCAATAAAAGGTTACGTGACTATAGGAAACCAATAAAATTAGAGTAATAAATTGTATGTTGGTTTTTTTTAAGAAATCAGAATCTAAATTAAGTGGATGCATTAGCAAGATAAAGCCTCAGTCAGATGCTCATAGGAGTACTTAGAATGGCTAAATAATCCCTTCCCGCCTAGGCTCTAACTCTGAATGTGAAGCCAAATTCTCCCATTGCTGGTAATGGTGCCATTTTTTGCCATCATCTGTACAACCTTGCTGAGGTAATCGATACCCTGTCATCAAGTAGTTTGAGATAAAATTATCCATACCTATTAGAAGCAATGTATTTTGGTTTTATATCCTCTCCCTCCATCTATTCTTGTGCCATATAAAAAGTAGCTAATATTTTATTCATATTCTTAATAGCAGGAAAATTTAATTGTAATTAATTTCTATGTGTCTGAATTATTGTCTTCTCTGAGTTGTTTTAGGTAATTGCATCAAATTTTTACTAAAACCTTTCATTATAAAGAGAATTTCTTTACTGCTTTTTGTGACCCTGCGATGGTCAAATGTTTCTTTCTTACCAGGAAATTGCCTACGTGAAAGATCTGTAAGTCCATCATCTTTCTTTGCTGTCAATGCACACTTAAGAATTGATGATAAATAAACCTAACAAGTATTGTCAATAATAATTCTCAATAATAATTCTAATCAAGCTAGGAATAAATAAAACAAGCAGTGGTCTGTATCTATATAGATAACCTCAAACTGGAACAGGTTCCCCAGAGAGGTTGTGGCTGCCCCATCCCTGGATGTGTTTGAGGCCAGGTTGGATGGGGCTTAGGGCAACCTGGTCTAGTGGAGGGTGTCCCTGCCCATGGCAGGGGGGTTGGAACTAGATGGGCTTTAAGGTCCCTTCCAACCCAAACCATTCTATGAATCTAAAATAACTGGTATGGGGGCAGGTAGTGGTATAGCAGTCTTTTGTAATGATACAGTGCTCCTTTCAGATTTCTGAGCGTACTCCAATTCCAGGATGATGCACCTTTCCTTGGTCTTGGTCAAATTTTACTCATCTGCTTTTCCTGCCGTGGTGGGTTGAAGCACTGGGATGAAGAGCTCACGGGTTGAGGTGAAGGCAAAACCCCCCGTGCAGCGTTCTGCCCTTTCTCTCACACGCTTTCCCAGAGGCACCACCAGTGTGGCTGAGGGCTCAGCTGTGCCCTGTGGGGGCGGAGCTGCCCAAAACTGGCCGGAACCGGTTGGAGCTGGCCAGAACCGGCTGGAACCGGCTTGGGGCAGCCCTGACCTCTCCTCACAGTGGCTCCCGCTACCAACGCTGCTGCTGGGCAAAGCTAGGTACGAGGAATATGTGGAAAAAACCAGCTGTTGAAACAACTGGAAGAATTCTGTGAGAAACATTCTTATCAGCAATGAGTTGGAAATTAAAATTAGAAGGCAGTTAATGACTAAAGAACCTATATTAGACTTTGAAGATAATTAAGTACTAAAAGATATTCCAGGTTTACTTATGAAAAACTTCAAATTTATGATCTAATTTTGTGTGGGCCATTGGCTGGCTGGTTGCAAAGTAAAAATAGACATTTATATGCATAGAAGGAAGGTGGCTATCCAGAATCATTTCACCAAAAGCAATAAATGAAAGGAAACAACTGTTCTGTGAAGAGAAACCTTTGAAATTACTTTAAGTAACCGTAAGAATGAGACTGGTTATCTCTTCCTGTAAATGTTGTTGCTGACTGCAGAGTGGAAAGGAATCAAGACTATATAAAATAAAGCATAGTGCTTAAAACAGGTTTGCGCAGCTTTGAATAAGTTTACTAAACTTCTGGTAAAATCCTTATATTTGGGGTGATGAGAAAGATCCTCACTTCAGATATAGTGAGGGAAATTAGATGGGAAGTCAAGAAGTCCCTTTTGAGAACGGAGAGTATTGAATAAGAGTTTGTCTAGACAAACAGCCTAAAATCTGTTACTGCCTGCAGTTTTCAGTTTTATATTGCTTTTCCCTGTTTTATTGGTGTGCTTAATTTTATCAGTGTTTCTCAGCTATATTAGAAGCAATATCCAAACTCGGCTTTGTATCCTATCATAGAGACGTGTTGTGAGGTGTAAGAGTTCTCATAAACCCTTGATTATCCTTTGTAGTTTGCATGTATACTTTTGTCAAAATGGAAATTGGGATTTAGCCTCAAGTGTTCCTGACAATATGATTGGTTAGATTATAATGAACATACCTTCATCATTATGAACATAATTTCATAACTTTTAAGTTGGAACGTTAAAAGCATAGTCGATCTTATCGGGTTTTCTCATAATAGCTACAGAGTTCTGCAGTATTTTTTTTTTTTGTCAATTTGCCCAAATCTGTCTCTATGCTTACCAATTATCCTTAGAGTTATGTTGTTATAATCAGGTGGGAACTTAGATACTTTCTGAATGCTCAATTACAATCTCTTGCTATCAAAAGAATGAATGCAGCATCTTTCATGTATCAGTCAAGTTTTACGTTAAAACTAGATGGGCTTTCCTGCCTTTCTTCTATATTGAAAGACTGAAATCTCACTCTTCTGATAGTTAGGCACAATCTAATTTTCCACCTGATGTTATTTACAGCCTGTTCATAGTAATTTGGGGTTTTTGTGCCAATATTGTCTTTTACTTGAATGCTTTTTTTCCTTGCATGTGTTGGGTTTTTTTAAGTAACAATATTTTTTGTTGCTGTTTTTTGCTGCTTCGCTATGTTATTTTTTTGTTTTGTGGATGGTGGGGCTTTATGGATTTATTTTGTGGGGTGTTTTTGGTTGGGCAATATAAGATATAAGGCAGCTTCTTTCACAAACTAGTTGTGTAAATATAGATGGTCATAATTTCAGTGCTTCCAGGCTTTTATTTTGAAGAGTGGGTTTAAAAGCAGCTGCTGAGTTAACCCATAACACTCAGGACAAGCCTGGAAATTATTGTACAAAGACTAATAAAATGAAGTCCTCTGTAATCTCAATAAAATGAAACAGAGATTATGTAACCATTCCTACAGACCTGTTCTGCCAACTTTTTTGGACAGTTGGTCTCAGACACAGTGGGTTTGGCAATGATAAAGCAAATCTATTTCAGTCATTAATAAGAATCTTCTATTCTCTTCCTTAATCTGTGAAAGTCTGGGAGAAAAACCCCTAATGTTAGATCAGCCTTTGCTTTAGATGACTTACAATTTTGATAAAACAGCTGAAGTAGTTTTTTAAATTTAGCAAAGCCTTTGTTCTTTCCAGTGAGCAGTATAGTCACTTAATATTGAGAGATAGATTAAAAGCAAATTATCTTGAATTTGAAAATGAATTTGCTGGAATTTCACAGAGAAATACTGCTATTCTTCCATTTCCCAAAGCAATTAATATAGTTCCAATGAGTCAACATTTACTAAGATAAATCTTTTTGTCAGCAGTTTCCAACTGTATCTAAAACTGGATCTAGCTTTAATGTAGTTCAGTAATAAGACTGCATTTTCCTTCCTAGTCCCCATTATATCATATGCAATCCTAAGATTACTGCATTGACTTTAGAGTACAAACAAGCCCTGGAAATTGAAGGGATGTGTGCCCCCATAAAGATTCAGCTGTGCCAATGCGACATGAATCAGTTGTCTTCACGTCAGAGTATTTGTTTGCTTTTAAGCTGCTAAGATATATAGTAATAAATAAGGCTTGGAAAAGGCTTGCAAGAACAATTGCTAGAGAAGTCAGGATAAGCAGTGAGTAGATGTTAAAACGGACTGTGACACTATTTACAAATAGTGTATGTGAGAGAGTGTCTACTCATAACAAATACTCCTACTCACACCCAGCACACTGAACTATAAAAGTGGAATGCATAACAAAATACAGAGAGATGTGATAATAAGCCATCCATTTTAATAAGGATTTAGAATTCTGACCTAATTCTTTCCCAGTAGGATTTATCACTAGCTTATAAATAACTTACAGGTATAAGACATGGCAATGAAGAATAAATTAACAGAATAAACAAAATGCTTAGAGACTTCCAGCCCCTGCTGCTAACACTTTCTCAGGAAAAGACTGGAAGAGGGCGATATTAATGTCTGTGCTTAGGTTCACTTTGTGGCTGGCTTAAATCCATTAAAGACTTGAGTCCAGGGACAGGTAGGGTACTTGAAAATGATAGCTGTGCCTCTGATAAGTTTATTGCTGTGTTTTACTGACGTCTCGGTGAGGACAGAGAATTGCAGTTATAGCGTGCAATTGCAATCTAAATTGACTTTTTCTGTTATCTAAGATGATTTGGCATGTTTTGCCCTAATGATTAAGTTTTGGTAGCTGATTGTGACTTTCCTTTGCAACTGGATTGGAGGGTGGAGCTATATGATACGATCTTTCTTTCCAGTTTTTTGAAGTAAAGGAAGTCCAAACATATCTTCAGCTGCATATGTCAGCTTTATGTTCAACAGGTGATTTCATACATTGGGATAAGAGTGTGCGTGTGTATATATATCTGCTTATATAAGACTGCATATGTTGTTCTGTCCTTCCATACCTTATTAGAAAAGCTGGAGAACTGTCAAAATTACCTAGCGTAGTACTTCATGCCATCATAATTGAGAAAATGTATTTGTCTAATGCATACTTGCCTTTTTTTTTAAAGAAAAATGCTTTTAACTGAGCATGAGGAGACATGTGAATTATACTGTGATAGTTCTATATGTGTCCACTCTAAATGTGCTTGAAAAAATTAAAGAAACAAATTCTAACCAGATCTTCACATGATTATCATCAAATTTACAGGAGATCTTTTTTCCTTGTACCCTAGTCATTTCCGTCTTCAGGGAATATGGCGTTTTCAAGCTGCCGAGGGGTACCTTGATTTGAATGTACATCTGTCTATCTCTTTTGCTTAGATTTAAAATCTGCTCTGAGCCTAGTCCAAAAGAACGGGCTGCAAGTGGTATCCTTGGTAGGGTCTGGTTACAGCAGCACTGATCTGAGCTGTATTTTTCTTACTTTTTGCTTACTGTGATAGTGAACTAATGAATTTACTCCTCTCTTTTTGTTCATACAGCTTGAAGTTGAAGTTACAGATATAAGTGGCAAAACCATTGATGGTCCAGTCCGCCTAGATATTTCTGTTATTGATCAAAATGACAATAGGCCAATGTTCAAAGAAGGACCCTATGTTGGTCATGTCATGGAGGGATCCCCTACAGGTAAGTCCATGCCAATCATATCTCCATAAATAACACCTGAACAGATTCTGTGTTGATAAATGCACTTCTGTATTGTATAAATTTTCTTGCTGATTTTGTGGCTCCCTGAATCCTTCCCCTGCATAAAGAGGTGGGAGCAGCCCTTTAGGACAGCAGGTAATGATTTTTAAAAAACAGTCAAGTTTCTGCAGTAAAAAAAGGAAAAAAAAAAGTAAAATAGCATAGTTTGGAATGAAAGCTTCCACTTAGGTTTACACTTTTTTATTCATATCTGGAATCAATGAAGACAACCCCCTACGTTATGATTAGGATTCAGACCAAATAACATGTACAATTTCTGTTCAGACTGGGAATTCCACCCTTTTCTCTCTAAGGTAAGTCTTGTGTAAATGCAGGTACAACTGTTGCAACAAAATAAAAGCACACTTTAGGATTAAAGTTAATAATGAAGATGTTCTGTTTGAATTCACTGTTAATATTACCTGATGATGAAATTCTATAAGAACATTTTCCAAATTTCAATTTCTGTACAAAGAACCATCCTAGCTAAACTCTTCCTGCAGATGAAGGCTGAATTAGGTTTTTTCAACTGTTGTCCTCAGCTGTTGTGCAATTTTGTTGTTATTAAACAGCTGTTGCATTCCACTCGAGAGGTATCTCCCTTGTATTTGAAAGCGGTAATTATAGGATCAGATTATGTTATGGAGTATACCTGGATCTTGTGAAAGAAATCTAAAAAAGTAGAAGCTCCCATTAAAATCAGTGGAGTGACAGCAATTTAACTGACATCAGAGTTGTGGGTTTTATATTTGTATGTGTCTCTATATATCATTGAACAGAAGGCCTTATCCTCCTTATACAGTTGAGGCTGTGAGTACAGACATAAGGATTTGGCTGTATAGGTGTACTGAAACATTTTGAAATGAAAGCTTGAATCAAGTATATTATCTTTTTATGAATATTTAATATTCATTGAAGCTTAATGCGGTGACGTGCTTTGTTTACTCTGAACAAGGATAGGCATTACCTTTCACTTCCTTGTATTGCATATTGATAGCACTAGAAGTTATTCTTTGTAGTTTCTAGAAATCATGTAACCTTTTTAGTGAGTTTTGCATTTTCACATAGGGTTTCCATGGTTTGAAAACCTGTAGGTATGAACTGCATTATAAGCTGATCCTTCAACAGGTTGAATGTTCATTTACCTTGTGAGAAACATGTAATGAACCAATTGACAATCTTCTCATTCAAACAAGAAATATGTTTCATGTTTGTGAGTATGGCTGCAAGTGGAACACTCACTCTTTTCTGTTGTAGGTCTGTAGTACATTCCCACTTCCCATTCCCCCTGTGTTGTCACAAGAGTTTCATGATTAACTGAGATTATATTGCTAACAAATGTCAGAGATTCCTTTGCAC
The DNA here is from genome assembly GCF_028858705.1 of Grus americana. Taxonomy (NCBI): domain Eukaryota; kingdom Metazoa; phylum Chordata; class Aves; order Gruiformes; family Gruidae; genus Grus; species Grus americana. Next base: position 4,702,380 of record NC_072864.1, on the reverse strand, counting down.
AATCAGTCAATAGTATGTAGCAGAGTGTGACTATCTAATTGGATCAAGGGACCAACTTTATTACGTTTTCATTTAACTGAAATCTTTTTGTTATACCCATTTAGGTACACATTCCTAGACCACTGAGTAGGAGAATGGTGTAGTTTTAGTAGATTCACAGACTCTAAATCCAGTATTTCAGTAAAAGAAAGTGGTGCCAAACAGCTCAAACTCTGCAGTGTTTAAGCTTTAATCCTGCTGGTAGTATATGAGCTCTGAGTTCCGGTAAGTCTTTCAGTGGCCTCATCTCTCTCCGTCAAAACAGAAGTTTACACCTCTGATGTACCACGTGCCCCTCCCAAACAATATTTAGTCTAATGTTTAGCTTTGACTGTTAATTCTAGCCTACGGGACAATATTTGTTACCTGCTATATGTTCTTTCTTTACTCAAACTCTACATCAAGTTTCTTTTCTCTGCCAAGGATTACTTTTTTTTTAAATGGCAGTTCCCTATTTTTGCTCATCTATAAACTATGCTTACTTTTCCTTTTTTTCACTCCTTATACGGAAGTTTATGCTTCTGATTCAGTAGACATGTTTCTCAGTCCAACTTCCAGTGAATTCTTCTGTAATTGTTTTCATCTGTTTTCTCTTGCTGCACTTCGGTATTTATCCATGCAGTGTTTGGCATTTTGATCGTCCTACCTGTTAATCAAAGTTTGAATAATTTTTCTCAACTTCATCTTTTTCTTATCCTTTCCCTCGTATCCCCCAGGTATTCATCCCATTAAACTTCATAACCTCATTTTCCTGGTGTCAAGAACACCAATACTTGCAAAAATATTTTGTACAAAAGTGAACCTGTAGCATCAGTGTTAGCTAGAATCTGTCATAGTTCTCTATGCACATGGCATCCAGTCAAACAAGATTTCATGTTGTTTACATCTGTTTTCCATCTTCAGATTTTATGGCATATGTCTTAAAATTATTCATCAGGTTCTGCTGTCTTGCTGCTCCCAATCAATAGCTGCACTGCACAGTTTGATAGAAATCTTTATGTGCGTGTGTTTGCATGTATGATTCCTGATTCCTTCTTATTGTACTCAAATTGTATTGTTGTATTTCTTTTCTGAAGTTCCAAAAGAAAGGCTTTGCATTATATGCGTAGTGTTATTTCCTATCACAGCCACCTTCATCCTCATTCAAGCTCTGAATCAAACCCATTCACTGAAACAGTCTTCCGCTGAAAAATAAGTAATACTTGTATAGGTATCTTGGATCTGTCCTCATGATCACTGGGTCAAAGTGTAAATGTCATGGATTCCAATAATAAGAGATGTTTAATTATGTAGAAAAAGATATAGATATACTGGACTGTGAAACTTGCCTGAAGGCTTTTGAGGCCTTGTTAAGGGATTCAGATGATATTGTTATCTTGCTTTAAGTTATTCATTGCTGGGTTCCTGTGTGTTTTCCTGTGGGGCCATAATTTTAGCATTCGTAAACCCAATGGAATTTTCTGGTGACTTTCCACTTATAGACTCTAAAATTGCACTTACATGTTGTCTATTATTCATCAGAAATATCAGAGGATTTACTAATAAATAAATCTTGAGAAACTTAGCATCACAAATTTAAATATATAAATCTTAATATTCAAGTGAATGTTTATACTGGACTTTCTTGATATTTCTATCAGATACATGTTCCAGCTTTATACTGTTTTCCAAAATGACTTTTTTCCTTAATGATTTGAAGGTTTAGTTCCTTAATTACACAGAACTTACAAGATTAGAGTGAAACGTTGTGCCAAGCCCCTTTTAAGGACTTTCCTTTCTCTGCCAGTGGAGATAGTTAGAAGTAGAAGAAAACAAAAGAAAACATGGAGATAGTGTGTATTTTTTTATTTATTTGATCTGTCTATGAATAATGAAAGAATCTTTTGCACATAGTCCCAGTGAAGATGTGGTTTGGTGGTGTTTTAATAGTGTCTGTGTTAGGCCATTTACCTTTTTTTTTTGGTGTGTGTGATTTTTGAACTCACAGTAAACACCACTGGTTATCTGGACATCTACAATTTGTGTGTCATAATAATGGAGAGGCAAATACCTAGTTACTCTAATTACTGAGAATATAAACTTGTATATGCATTACATGAATAAGTATTCACGTGAATTTCAAAATAAGGCTTGCCACAGCTTATAATTAATGATAAAAATACGTGAATGGTAGGTGATATAATAACATACTTCTTTCCTGATATATCTTTCCTGGAGAGATTTCATGATAGAGTTAGTTACAGTTAATTAGCTGTTTTCATGGAAAATTGTTGTATTCCTGGAAATAGCCTAGAGTCAAATTCTAACAAAAGTACACTCAAATGTATGCTTAAAATGACCACAGATGTTTCCAGATTTCTAATAGGAAGTCTTTTCCTTAACAAACTGTAAACTCAGAGGCTATTTAAAAAAAAAAAAAAAAAAGAGTAGAGAAATAATTTGCTTTTTTTTTAATTTATGAAGTCTCTGATTTCTGTATGAGACTGAAGTCAGTATATATTTGCCAGGAAAATAATAGTTGAGCCTGATTCAGTGAAACCTATAGTAATTTTTCTACTGACTGTAATGGGTTTTGTGTTTACTGCTGATTTCTCACGTTTTTGTTTTCTAAGTTATGATCCAGTTTATTTCCTATAGATCTCTGGTCTATCTAGCTGCCGACTCTAGGATTTAGGATCTGTGTCCTGCTGCAGACTTACCTCAGTACATTAATGAGAGTGACTATAATCTTCTGGATTACAAAGGCAGGCAGAAACATTTGGACATCTCACTCTTTAAAGGTTGGAAAGTGAAGGCTGGTTAAATGAACTTGGCAGCCATCTCATTTCACTTGCTGGAGGCATTTAGCAGAAATTATTTTAAACACATTTGACATTATGTGACTTGTAACAATATGCTGCAAGCCCAGTGGGGTAAAATCTTAACTACAGTGGTTGGGAGAATTGCTTGAGAATTGCATGTAAAAAAAGTAACTTGTTTTCCATGATGCACAATAGCCTGAATACATTGTATTCCAGCAAAGCAGCCCCAAACCAGGACTAATAGATGTCTATAAATAATTGCTAGAAATAAAGGGACATTTGAAGACATTTAGAGAAGAAACAGAAGGAATTAAGAGTAGCCTAGGGGGTTGTTCAGTATCATAAGCTAATAAATTGTAAAAATGGATAAAGCATGAGGAAGGGTCTGAAGCACTAAGTATTATTGATTGCTATGCATTGTGTAATAGTACATGGCTATGATTCAGATAAACAAAATGTTTCTAAAGATGGCGGCTTCTTATCAAGAACAACCTGCCAGAGTGGGGTTTTTTTAATACTTAACAACAACAACAAGATTAGTACATGAATGAATATAAATGAGATGAGATTGGGTATGATAGATGAGACTCAAAAGATACCAGGAAATGTAAACTATGGGCAGGCTGGCTCAGCAAAGTGGCAAGGATATATAAGGCATCTTTGTCTGATAGGCACCTGCTGTCATCCTTGATAAATTTCAAATATTCTGGTAGTATTTTCTGGACTGTTGTTTGTTTTGTTTTGTGTTTTTGTTCCTTGTAATCCCTGCTGGTTTATAGAATAAGAAGGTTACCAAAGCTGTAAAATGAAGAAAATATCATTGAATTTGGTGAAGTCTTCAGGCTTACTTCTTCCTTTTGACCTATAAATCCAATAACATGGAGGAAACTACAAGGGTGCTTTTAAGAATTTTGTTTTAGCCAAAAGATTAAAATTAAAAATAATTTTAAAAGATTTTTCACAAAGCGCCGTCAGAAGAGAATAGTAAAGGATATATCTTCTTTTTATCTAAGTAAAAGTAGCATCTGAAATTTCCCAGTGGCTTCTGATTCTGCCCTCATCAGTGTTAAGGTGATACTATTTCTTCAATCTTTTTTGTCATAGAAGTTACTATGTTCTGCATATACCTACAGTTGTTCTTTTTCTTTTTAATGCATTGCACATATTTTACAAATAAGAATACACTTCCTGGAAAATTAAATTGGAGAGGTAGTTCAGGATATCAAATCCTAAGAGGCACGAAACACAAAATGGTGTCAACATCAACACCTTTTCAGAGCAACCACTAAGTATCAGCTGCCAGTTGATGATCTAGGTCTGAACTAGGTTGTGGATTTGCATGTATTTATTGTGCTGATGATTCTTACTGTGCTGAATTTTACTCAAAGTGTGATGGGGAGATTTACAAAGTTTTTGAGAGTTCCGCACAGAAAATCTGCAATCGGTTTAGTGGAATGCGACCATTGAGTAAAACTGTTTCACCAAGCAAAATGCTTCCTAAGCAAAGTAGTCTGGGGCAAATACTTGAAAAACAGTTTCAGTGTAGATAGAGTTCATGACCATAATGAGAATAAAATATGGAATGTTTGAATAAGAATTGCAGAAAAATGTCATTGAAGCAAATAGGTACATTTCGATGGGTCTCAAAGTGTACTTTTAAGTAAAGACACATGCTTGAAATACTGCTGACACTAATGATGGTCTTAAAACAATGAAAAAAAATTAGTTCAAGACAGTAGCAGAAATGGTTTTCTGCTTACAATGTATAAGGAGAACTAAATACTCATGCTTTATGACATTTCTTGTAATAAGATAATTATAATGAACTCTTTGGGTTATTCAGCTTTTTAAAAAAAAAAAAAATATTACCACTGGGTTTACCAAGGAAAATAAGAAACAAAGATTCAATTTTTGTATGATGGAAGCTTGCGTATATGCATTGTAGAAATGCTTTGTATGATATGGGAATATTGATGCATTTTAGTACTAGAAAGTAAAATACTGCACTTTGTTGTGAATTTAATTATAGGAGTCTCACCACATCATAAATTAAACCTTAACAGCCTGCCCACTAGACCCTGTCTTTGTCCCAACTGGGTGGGCATGATCTGCTAACCCTGAGGAATGTCTTTCTCCCATCTTGGATGTATTATAATAGTATGATCCATTTTTTTTTTTTTGTCCCAAGCTTAGCAAAAGAAGTTTTCATCCTGATTTTTTAAATTTGTTCTTTTTCTTTAGAAACAAACAACTTGTAAAGATACAGTTTGTCTTTATATCTTATGTGTAAACCAGATCTCTGACTAAAAGAATTGTTGAAAATTTAAGTGCTCATTACAACTTTTCTTATGGATGGTGCTTTAGCAGATTTTGAAGATCTATCAATTCATTTTCACTTTCTGCCTGTTGGCTGCTAGAGGTTTGTAATGAGTAAGCTCATTATTTCAGATTAGAATATTCATAATTTTTTAAAAATCAGCAGTAGAAAACTTAGAAGTATATATAGATCTGAGCTGCAAAGCTGAAATGTCTCAGTAAATCCACCTCAAAACTATCCCAAAATTAAATGTTTGAACCTGTGCTTTTTTTGATTCAGAGCAATGTCTCTTGCAGCAGTACTTTGATTTTTAGAGGAGGTTTGAAATGTCAAATGTCACATATTTAATTATGAAACTTATTGCTATGAGCTGTTGTGCAAAACAAAAGTATAAATTGGTTGAAGGAATTTGATAAATCCAGGGAGAAAAATTCATAAGCGACTTTGTTGTTCAGCATAGTAGTACTTAATGAGACTGTGCCTAGGAAGCCTCTGTGAGTTAAAGGAAACAAAAGAATATAGAAAAGTCTATCTTTGGAAATACAAGCCTTTTTCACATACCTTTTCCTTGTCCCTCCACTGCTGGAGATGGGATGTTGAGCTTTGGGTATAACCCAGCATAGTTCTTATGTTCTTCTACATGTGTAGTTTTATGCATACTTTAAGAATTGTTGATGGCAAACTTTCAGCAATCTTTTCTTAGAATTAATCATCATTTCGGCAAAAATGTACTCACTGCCTTTAAGTTTTTTGTAATCTAGCCTATAATCTAGGTAGAAACATCTGTAATGTCAACATTTTAATTTTCAAACAGAAGCCAAGCAGAAGCCAGTTGTCCAGTTATGCACAGCTGCTTTGTATATACCAGTAGGAATTTTTTCTCAAATCTGTGTGGGATAAAATATAGCTGTATACAAATATGGATATCGTGTGTATGTGTATCTGTATATTTTTACTCATATATATATGTATTACAGACATTAATATATACAGACACACAAATACTCATCTGATCCTTTAGGAGGTCCTAGGGATTCTGGTATGTTCAAGTTACTGTGTAAGTGCATGATGAAAAGAAAATATAAGTATTTATTAATAATGTATTGTATTATCACAGACAAAGATGTACATCCAGTCTAATCTGTCTGTGTTTTTTTGGAAGAAGTTGAGAGGAATAACCCATTAAAGTATTATCCTGTAATTAACAGGTGCCTAGCCATGCAAGGGTAGTTAAACCAGTACATTTTGAGCAAATTAAAATAATCTCATGTGTAGCAATTAGCAGTTCACTCAAACTGAGTATGTGATATGAGTGTCTGGAAGCAGGAGTCTGCAGTTCACTCCAGGGTTCAATTATTCTTGATTTTCAGCAGAAATAGGTTAGACTCAAAAAAGGCTCCAGATCAGCTTAGGAGCACAGGTCAGAATTACTGGCCTGTTTATAAGGCATAGAAATGAGGAGCTACTCTCTTCTTCAGCCCCAGACAGAAAATTCCCTTTGACTTTCTTCTTATTACTGCACAACTGATTTGTTTGCTCACTATCCCTCCTGCAAAAATGAGCTTTCATCTTCTTTTCTGTAGTTACACAAAATGATATACCAAAAATTAGTGTTATGGCTAGATCAGCATTAATGCCTAATGTTAAAGGTTATAAAAGCATTATGGTCTCTCTACCTTGGACATTTCATGTGGTGAAGTATTCGTACTTCCATGCACAGAACAGTGAAAGCAATGATGGTTAGCTGTTTTGGCTCTTTTAACATTATAGTCCAGGTTCATTAAATAAGAATAAGCATGTTTCTTAATTAAAGAACAAATTATTTTTTTAAAAAAATACTGGAGTCCTTGCTGGGTACTGAAAAACAGAGACTCACTTGAGTAATTCAGTATGTAGTTCTTTGCAAAGGGAAATTTATGCATTAATATGTTTACCAGTGGCTTTTGCACCTGTTTTATGCATCTACTTCTGTCCTCTCAAAAAAGAGAAGGATGAGCTTTAAAGGTTCAAGCAGTTTAGACACAAGACCACCTCATCCACATAATCAATTAATTAAAAGATACTGGAGTGCCAGGAAAATGTTACCTGAAAAAATGCATTGCTGTATGGTGTTCTGCAGAGGAGGAGGAGGATGCCGCGGCCCTCTTGATGGACTTTATTAGTGGTATAAAACAGTTTGTGTTGATATACTTCTAAATCACCATTTCTGGATATTGCCTTCCCATTGCCTATTTGCAGGCCAGCAGCCCTGCAGGCGATATGGCGAGTTGTGCTTTAAGTCAGTGGACTGTCAGCATCCACACCGCTATATTTCATTCAGGCCCTTTAAAGTGCATGAAAAGGGTGATAAATCCTCACAACTTGCAATCATATGCCATAAATTTGTTCTATGATTTGGAGACTGATGGCAGTAGATACAGTAGTGGAAGCCCTACACCCCCTTCCTTGTCCTCTCATTCAACTGGACGTAAATCCTGGAGTTGTGTTACCAAGTATTATAACAATGGGACATCATTTCTTTTGACAGTAATGCTATGGTGTGGCCACTACTCCAAGTGTGAAATGGAAAAAGCCTATAAATTGTCAGTGCAGGCAGGATTTGTTTGCCTTAGTATGCAATGCCAGGATCAGTCAATAGACAGATCCATAGTACCTTTATTATGAAAGAGATATGTCACTGAATAAAAAAACCTCATCATTGTAGAATGGCAGGATTATTTATTCCTTTTCATCTGATTATTTTTCCCAATATTATTTGAAAGATATTATCAGACAGATAGTGTCTTTAAAAAAAAAACCCAATTATTTTTAAACTGTGGGTTTATATTTTTCTTTGCTTTGTCCTCCCATTTTTCCCTTTATTTCATGCCCTTACAGTCTTTCTTTTCCCACCATTAAATATAGCGCTTGGGGTTTAAATTGCAGTTTGTAGTCCCATGAAGTCAAAGTATAGTTGTACATCGCATTTGGAAGGCTGAAAGCAATTGCGACAGGAAAAGAAACCTTAGCAAGAATGACTGAACAGTAAAAAGTAAACAAAGTAAATAATGATAGGTAATGTATTTTTTATGGTATGAGAAGTTGTTTTTTTTTTTTTTTTTTTTTTTTACAAAAATATTCAAAATAGTTCACTTGGCTTACATATGTTGAGCAAAACTTCTAGAAAATGTAACTCCTTGATTTCTTCATTCAGTTACATTTTTTAAGTACAGAAAATGTCTACCTTTGCATGCAACTATTCATTTACACACATAGTTGCACTAAGTGCAAGCATATTTCTGTGTAGCAGCTTTCCATGGCTGTCTACCAAAAATAGATGGGAAATTACATTTATTTTTAGAAATCAAGTCCTGTTAGTGAGAATCACTAGCATGCTTGAAAGTAAGAAAGAAATTTTTTTTAAAATGATGTGTGTACCCCAAGAATATTCTGGTAAAGTTGAAAACTTATTATTGGATTTCTTGCAGGGGAAAAAAAAAAAGTTGCTGTCAGCTGGTATAGAAGATATGCAAAGAACGCATGACTGAGTTAGAATCACACATAAGAAATGTGATAGATAGGTTGAAGGTGAAACCTCACACTGGTACAGATTTCTTACTTTCCATCTTCTGCTGGTATATGTTGGAAACTCCCAGTAGAAATGTCTTTTAAATATGGATCTGAGAAAATATTAACAGATAAATTTTCAAGACAGTGATTTTTGGAATATAAATGTAGCTCATCAGTATTATGATCTAAGCATACGGCAGTAAAACATGGTTATCGTTATTGCAATTGTTATCAAAAGGGTATCCTACAATTTTTATGTGGTTCTAAGTTAGACTTTTATAAAACTCTAAACCTAGAAGAGAAAAACAGACAAACAAACAAAAACAACAAGAAACCCTTTAAGGATCACTTACTGGTCAAGAACTTGAGTTTTAATTCCCTTTGCTGTTTTAAGAAGCACTGTAATTTCTCTGGGGCTTAATACCTGATGACTGCTCTGTTGGCCAACACACAGAGGATTACTCTGAAAGTTGTCTCATGGCTAAAAAACATAATTATATTCACTTGAAGTATCTGAGAACCAGTTGGATGGGCGGACTGTATTGTAATTCTGAATACGTTTACCAGTAGTTTTACAAATGTTTTTCAGGAATACTTATTCTTAAAAAAAAAAAAAGGGGGGGGGGGAGGGGAAGTGCAAAACATAATGTGGTAGAATTTAGAAACCATTCACTTGTAGCAACTGCTGCTGCAAAGGAGATTCTATTGAACATCAAATGTATATATTGAACAGATGCCAGAAATAAAACATATTAAACAATGCCAGAAATAAAACATTGGAAGCCACTGCTTATATATCTTTGTGTCTGTTTTCTAATTATGAATGACTGGGATAACAGACAATGAAGGTCTATTTGAAAAATATTTTGGGTTTGAAATTTGTCTCTTTCAATTACAGTAAAGGCAAAATTGTCCTTGAAGACAATTGCATTGATAAATCTAAATTAATTCAACTTTAAAGTAATTTCAAAGCAATTGGTAAGAAAAAGTGAAAGTGGAACAGTTTTCTGTGATTGGCTTCTAACACCATGAATTGTTTTTCTGATTTTTCTCTATATAAAAATTCTGGGGAAATTCACCTAATCTTTTAACTCTAACAGAAGTGCAACAGAACTACATACTTTTGTTCCATAATAACTCTAATAAGTTTTCTTCACATTTCTCTGCTAAGGGTATTTATTTTGATTCTTATTACCTTTATGTGTCTAAAACACTGTAAGTCAAGTCACAGTGTAAGAAAAGTAAGAGTTAGGGAATGATAAATGTAATCTTCAAAAAACAACAACAAAAAACCCCCCAACTCTGCAGATTCAGTTGGTCAAACCTTTGTTACTTTTCTCAGATGAAGATATGTTGATTTGTTGCTCCAAGCTGTAGTCTCTCATCTGCAGTGCCATACAGCTCCTTTGGGCTTTGAAAACATTGCCAGTGTTTCATTATGTTTTTACAACTGAATTCCATGATGCTTGACTTAAAATTTTCTGTTAAACAATCACTAGTTTTCACCATTGGCAATTATAAATACAGTATCTTTCTTTAAACCAGTTTCTTATTTTTAAAACGGTGGTTACTTGAGACTTTTTCATCTGTCATTTCTTGACATGAACCCTGTGCTCCTGTGATGTATCTGAGAATTTTGGGAGGCATCCAAAACACTTAAGTTAAAGGCGGTATTAATGAAAGATGTCTTTGTGTTTTCCTGTTAAATGACAATTCTTTGTGTGAGCTGAGATTGGCATATTGTGAAATCAATGGATGTAGGAATGTCAATGAAATTCATGCAGGCTTGTTTTTGCTAAAAACCCATGTACTACAAATCTGAGACTTTGGAGACAAAATTTGCAACCATTACTGTTTATCATAGCAATAACCATTCTTGCTACATCACCACACCTTTGATTCAGAATACGGAGATAATGTAGGTCCGGATCTGTTGATGGAATATACGCAAATTTCAGGTCATCAGCATTTCAACTGGATTCTGTCCAGGACTTTTCTTTCAAAATATAATTCACTACCTTAATTTTCTTTTTTATTATGTTACATGAACTATTAATTAATACCATTGATCGTGTAGTTTGAATTCTTTAGCACCTGCAACACCTTTGCTGGGAAGCTTCGTAGCTAAGTACTGCTACCCAAAGCGTTCTCAGTAAATTCTCTGATTCAGCACCTAGGTAGCATTTTTTACTCTTCAGAAAGTTCTCCTCTAGGGTAGAGCACCAATTATAAAAATGCAATCACAGCAGTTGCATGATATTAAAATAAAACTTATGCAGTAGCATATAATAGCAAATCAAACTATTAAACAATATAGAGTTCCTTTCTATATGCAAGAATAGGTTCTTACTCCCACAGGCTATATAAGTGCTACAGTCAGAGGAATTGTAAACGTATGCAGGATTGGGCTGGTTTTGAGCAAGTCCTGGAATGAAGCCAGGGTTGAAAGTAAGATGAGGAAGCATCCTGCTGATCTGTTTTAATTGAACTTGCTTTGGATTCTTTCACCGACAGACATCAGTTCATTGTTTTAATCCAGAAAAAATGGTATCTATGTACTTGGTATCCAGGATCTACATGATAGTCAGATATAATAATGCTAGTACCAGCTCCAACTAAGTAAAAGTGGTTTAAGGTTTTCATCTGAGAAATTCTGTAATAGTTATATGAATAAGTTTGAGAAATACACAGACAAATCCAATTGGAGAGAAAGCTCATACCCTAAAACCACTATGAGAATTTCTGGTAGTTAAAGTGTGGCCAGACATTGAATGAATAGTCATATAAACAACAAAAAATATGAATAACACAGAAGGAATGTGATTACGTTAAAGGAGGTATACTGGGATACTGAAATGTCTGTGGTGTAGCTATGAATAAATGGATTTTGTACTGCCTGTCACCACCACTGCGTAGGAGCAACCTATACAACGTTAGTAAAACAAATGTTAGTTTAGCAAGCAAAGCGTGTGATAGCTTTAACAAAGATACCATAGGCAGTACTGTTCTTGTTAGGTCATGTTTTTGTGCAGATGTGATAAATGTTCCCCAAATCTGGTTGGCCAGAACTTGGCGAAGGAGCTCAGTTCCCAACTGAAGCAGAGAAGGGCCATAGCTGTGGAAAACAAAAGCGATAGAGGCACATCAGCTTTTTTTAACAGACAGCGTAATGGATCATGAAATTGCATACATTACTGTTTGGACACACTTGCAAACATTTTTTTGCAAACTTCTTGTGTTTTGTTTGTTTGTTTTTTAATTTAAACAGTTTTGTCTTGATTTTAAGCTGAACTCTGTCATAGTTTCTGTTAACAAAACCCTACAGTACTCAAAATAATTATAAAAGAAAAAGATAGATATGCCCCTTGGGCTTGTAATCTTGCTTATTTGGCAGTTTAATTTTGGGAGGTTACACTTTCAGCAGGTTTGGTATATGCTGCAGGCTTACTAAATAAGAACTAAAGAATTGAAAATTTGATCGTATTTTCTTAGCCAGGGAAAAAAGTTAATAGTATAGCTTTTCCATTCCAGTTTCATATTTTGAAGGTTTGCCTTTGCTAGTTAAGATAATATAGTTTATCCATCCTTTGGGCTCTTAATTTCTCATTGCTACAGCTGTATCCGAGAAGGTTGAAATGATCAGCTTCAGGCTTCATTGCTATTGAATAAAGTTTTAACTCATTTCTCTTTTTATCTTCCTTTCTTTTTCCTTTTTTCTTCAAACCGAAGAATCCTTTTGGAAGCAAGCAAACAAATATTTTAGTTTTCCCCTCTTCCTGATTTCCAGATTACAATTTGTCTGTCAGGTCTTTTACAAGTAGTGACTCGGAACTGGCAAGTGTAGAGGAAGGACATAAAAATTCAGAATGGTTTTCCTCCATCACTATAGAGATTAAAATGGCAGTTACAGTCTTTTTACCAGTGTGAACAGGTAAGTCCATGCTATGGTCAGAGAAGCCCCTGCACAGGGGCATCCAGAGCTACTGATTGTACCACCTCCTGCCATGCACTGCAATTTGGGAACCATTTGTCAAGGAACCTTTGTTCTTTATGGTTCACTGCTGAATGTAGATGTCTCTTTCCTAAATGAAATTAAATCAAATTTTCTGATAAAGGCAAGGATTGTTTTCTCAGACCTCATCCAGAGAGAGATGCTGTACTGGACAGATGGTAACAGAGTTTGTTCATTCTCACCATGGCTCTGTATTAAATATAGTGTTGTATAAAACGCGTTTTATTTTTTCTCATGACTGTTACATCCTTGTATTACTTTGGCCTGTCCTGAGGGTTTGAAACAATGTGTGCTAGCGTAGAGGAAAAATATCTTCCTTAACTCTGTATTTCAGCATTTTCATAAGCATGTCTGTGAGGATGGGTAGTGGTGAGGCTGCTTAAATACTACTAAATTTGCTTCAACTGCAGCAGCCAAAGTGGAAAACATAAAAAAGCATTAATTAAGAGAAACTGAATGAGGTAAAGATTTCTTTGTTATTGTAGCTGATTTCAATGCTTAAATTATGTTTTCTCTTGCAAATCTGGTATACCTTAGCTGTAGGCTAGTCCCTGACATGGTCCAGGAATTACAACCTGTTGAATGCTAAGTAGATGGTGTGGACCACTATTAATGAGGGTCTGTAGAGCAGTCTCCTTATTAATGCTAGCCAAAGGGAAAAAAGAAGGGTATTTCATGGTTTGCTACTCTGCCTAGGGATACCAAATTTACATATGGCCTAAAACTGCTGATCAGAGCTAATCTCCATGATCATTATAGCTTGAAGAAAGGCTTAATATTCAGGATTTTCTGAAGTTTTTTCTAAACAAAAATAGGCTGCATGAAAGTGGGCCATTGGCAAGCCAGGAGTGTGTGCTGCTGCCAAGAATTTTAATGGCTTGATGCTAAGAAGCGAGGACATGTGCTCCAGTAAAACTTTTTGCAGTTTTGTTCACAGATATTTGCTCTGTTTATTTTGTTTTCTTAGGTCTGAACTAAAGCCCACTTTTTCCCCAGACCTGACAGGTCTGCAGAGTACAAGAGATGGTGGAACATGGCTGCTTGATAGGGTCTTGGCAGCAGACATAGTTGTTGTGATTGCCATTGGATGTCCTTAAAGTCTCCTCTCCTTGACAGTTTTACTGGTGGGATATGTCAGTTTGCGGTTGACACTGTCGTCTTCATTTTTATTAGTGCATGGAAGGAAGGGGTACAAAGCTTTCTGGGGGTGGAGAATCCTTGTTTCTCCTCACTTTTGTTTTAAAGGTGTGCAAATTAATTACCAGCTTTTGGGTTTCATTCTTTATGATCCTGGGGCAATGACAACTGTAAGCTGAAGGTAATGTGCCAGCTGAGAATTGTGCTTGCTTTCCAACTCTGCGTGCTGTATCCCCAAAATTCTAATTTATGTCAAATTTCTAAGAAACCCAGAACCAGGTGGTTTACTTCTAAATGACTTCAGGGCAAATGGCAGGATTTAGTCTGTGGATCCATTTAGGATTAATCTATAGATGCATTTACAGATCCCCCGCAGACTTGGTACAACTTCTGCCATTTAGTTGGCATTTGGTCTTATGCTGTAGCTTAAAAATTAACATCTTTCTCAAGGATATGATTGCTTTATAGTGCAAAGGTGGAGATATTTTTCAGAAATGAGATTTCTGGTCAAAAATTGCAACTGAAAAATTTTGCCAGTTAAAAATAGCTACTTAAGGAAAGAAGACTAGGAAAAAATGTCATGTTTTTTTGCTGATTTTTTTTCCTGGGGGCAACAAAAAGCAAAAACTGAAAAAATAAACACTTACTTCTACTGTCCACTCACCACAGCCATAGAAGGACTGTTTGTAGATGCTTGTAGTGACTGATAACTCTGAGGAGGAGTTGATGGGGCCTCTTATGGTTGCTATGTTTGTACCATTCCAAGCAGACTTTGTTTTGTGGCTGCTTTCAGATCTCTGTGTAGTATCTTTTCTTCCCTTGGCTGTAGCAAATCTGGGATGCCTTATATCTACCAGAGCAGCATGTTTCCTCATCTTTCTGACCCTGAATTGCTTCTGCTCATGCCTTATTGAGGAATAGTTGCAAAGTGCTTCTGGGGTACCAGGGCACAGGCTTAAATGTGTATGTCAGGGATTTGCCTTCTAGTGCTGATCTTTTTTGCATCGCATATGCTATGTATTTTCTTATGTGTTAAACTGCAAAACGCAGAAGATTTATTTTTTAACTTTAGTTTTGTTTAGTTTATTTCTTAAAAGGTACAAATTTGGGCTGTTTTTTAAATATGTGTAAGGAATTTTGTCAAGTGAGCATCTTGGATGTATTAAGTGGCTTTGAAAGTCTCTCTTTGAAAGGCTTTGATGGGAATTGTAACCTTGTCAGTAATATCTGTGACATGGTAAGAATTTTATTGCCCATAAGCTGCCAAGCAATGCATATTTCTATGTGTTGGTAGATGGCACATTTGGAAATGCCTTCTCCCTCATGTATACACATATGCAGTTTCTTTTGTTGCAAATCACCATTGGGAATGGGTCCCAGTGAAGCTGGTCTGAGATACTGGTTCCTAATTTTTCTGAAGTATACTGAGTACCTGTAGCTTTATAGTTTAACTTTTAAGCACATCACTTGAGCTTTTCAGACCAATCTGGGAGACCACTAGCATAGGATACAGAAGTCGTTACTCCTACTTCTGACTTTTCAAGTTAATTTTCAAGAACATCAATTCTTACTTGCTAATTAATTTTTTTGCATGGTTGGAAATGACTGCCACAGTTGGCAACTGCAAGTTGCTATGGAGATACTTTCTGTAAGCTTTGAAAGGTGAATGATATTTATATGTACTCATCATGTACCTGGAGTGTGTATATATATTTACATCTTAATTCATAAATTCCTACTGTGTGGTTGAGATTTAGTATTTATTACAGCTAAATAAAATTACTTATATTCCAAATTTTGAAGATTCCTTTCAGGGTTGAACAAATAACTGCATTATCTGAATCAATTTAAAAATTATTATGAAGCATATATGAAGAATTTTTATGAAGCTCAGTCATGAAATTTCTTGAGTATATTCTTTATGTTTATTAGGGAAATGCAAGCAAACCACTGTGAAACTTTTTAGGTATTGCAATTTGTCTTGTTGCCTAAAATTTCACATATCATGTGCAACTGTTTGGCAGGGTTGTCAGCTGTGTTTGAAGCAAGGGTTCACACTGGGACAGAAAAGCAGCCTAGGGCCATGCTAGGAATGGAAAATGCCAGTAAGATGATGGGAGCTAATGAGAGTGACACTAAAACCTCATTTTCTTTTTTGACCACCATGCACATATACTGATTTTTTTTTTAATTGTGTATTTCAAAGCTGAAAGAATTCAGTGTGTTATATTGCCTTCAAATATAGTTTTCTGCTATTAATAACTTTATGAACCCAACAGTGAAAAAGAAGTATTTAACATTGCAGTCTTCAAGAGAATGCTTCCATGTTAAACTCATGCTTTACCATTCCTATTTGTATCTAAAAAAGCAGTGCTTGGTATAGGAGGAAAAAAAGGTTCATTGTTTCCCTGCAATCAATCATGTTACGCTATGGACAGAAATCATAAAGCCTTAAGATTTATGAACCAAAATATATTTGGGAGAGCTCCAGTGAAGAACACTCCCAAATCTTTTCACAATGAAAATAAAGGTCTATAGAAAAGGGATCGTTGAGGGATAGTTAAGTGGTTCTAGAAGAATGTTCTGAGTTTTTAAAAAATCATGTTATATTTTATTTTATTAATATATAATATCAACTCGTCCAAGAATCTCCATAGTGTCATGCAATAAGTAACTAGCTGCAATATTAGAATTAATGAAATGCATATTGTTCAGAATTCCTTAGTCCTAAAATGCTAAAGGCTACATGAATATTTACATTATGTAAATTGTTTGTTAAATACTGAATAATTTTTATAACTTTTAATATATAGAACATGCAGATTTTTGCAAGAAGGGAATTCATAATTCCTTTTAATTATTAGAGAAAGATGTGATACTTTATATGTGATATTATATGGGTTACTAATGCTTTTTTCTTTTTTAAAATAGTCACCAAACCCGATCATGTTGGCACGCATTATTGTTGTAATAGAAGCAATATGGAGATATAAAGCCTGCTCAAGAGAAGTTTGGGATTTATTTTTCTCTAAAAATTTCTTTCACTCCAAGGTGAAATACTGCTTCTAATGAGTACATTGGAAGCTTTGCTGTCAAACTCGATACTCTAAAGTTCAGTCTTAGAAATATTTTTAAAATTACCTCAAACTTCCAAGTACAGTCAATATCCATCCACCAAAACAAAAAAAAAAAAAAAAAAAGCAAGCAAGAAATTAAAATGTGGAAGATCCTGCATCATACATTAACATACCTCTGCAACCATCTTCAAAATAAGGCAGAAAAATAAACATAGCTGTAAAGTGGGAGGATTTAGCTAATGAATGAGATGTGTATTATAGCTTGGTCCTCTACTTCCCTCTAGAGTCAGTGGGAAGAAATAGATGTCTCTAAAGGGTGATTAATCCTCTAGTGAGCTAGTGTGATCTCAGAAAACTACGTTGTCTAGTTATCAATAAACTAAATGTCACCCCAGATAACTAAATGTCTTTAAGCTGGATATCATCAGGCTAAAAGCAGGCAACTCCTTAAGTCAAATCAATATTTGTAATGAAATTGTTTTTCACTGTATAGGTATCTGTCATATATGTATGTTTAATAAAGGTAAACATTCAGTTGGTTATGCAGACTTTTAATTAATGTGCTACTACGTCATGGATATTCCAGTAATGATCACGTTGTGCTAGAGAAGAATAAAGTGAAACAAAGAAATGGAAAGTAAAAGTTCAAATTCTCTCTATTTGCTCTTGATTCATTTTTGGTTTGCTCATTTATTTGCTTGTTTTACTGTTATTACTGGAAGCTGTGTACACAGCAGGCAGGATCTCAAATTTGCAGTTTTGGCACACTGAAACTTTGCACATTTTATTAAATTTGAAGACTAATTTTAACTTAAAATAGGAAAAAATAAATGAGCAACAATTATTTGCCTTCACATTTTGAATGACAGGTCTGGGTTTAGAACATTACATTTATAAAGTATTTTTTTAAATTTAAAAGGAAAAAAAGTCAGTGTTCAATGATGAGAAACATTTGTATTCACTTATGAATTTCTTTTAATTCTTTCATTTTGTTAAGATAGTTGATGTTATCATTTTGAATACTACTTTTTTGTTTCAGCAATGAAGAAACATCCTGTAGTTGCATGTGCTGAACAGTCTAAGTCTTACTTTAAGCAGATTAATTTTGGGTTTGACTTGATCTTTTTTCACTTACTGTAAGCTTGTGTATGCTTTCAGTTTAAGTTTGTTTTTAATGGATATTCTTTTACTTTAAATACAAAACTGTGCTAAAAGGCATGAATGTTCATACCATAAAAAAATCACCCATTTCTGCAATGAAAAACTAAAAATAAAAATGACGTTTTCCTTTCTATAAAAATACCTTTACATAAAGTATCCAGTGTGACAAAATTTTAATTGATGCTCAGAAGGCAGATTGGCACTGTTTCTGGGTCTGCCTCTTAAAAAAATTATGTTGCTAATACTGTCCTTTACACTCATAAAATTCAAACCAAGATTCTTAAAGTTCCCTAACTTAACAGTTGTGACTTAATCCACTCTGCATGTCCTCTTAAATTTGCTTTCCAAAGGCTCTTCTCTTTCAGATGCTACAGAAGTCTAGGTCTGGAATAGAGGAGGGCAGCTGTGGTTGGATAGGCTATTAAATCAAAAAGCCCAAGAAATTATAGGGGATGGAAGAAATACTTGATGTTGTGGGCAGGAGAGACGAGATTGCCCTGGCAAAGCCTTCTCTCTCTACGTAGCATTGCTGCAGCAGAGTCCTCTGGTGACACTTGGCCAGGGAAGTTCATTTTCAGGAAGATGAAAGAGCTCTTCAGAAGGGCGTTCTCATCTGGATTCTCCAGATAGAAAGACTATCAGGTCCAAGAGACTTAAAAAGAAACAGATTTTCTTTCTTATTACTTTTCTACTAATTTTGGAGGCAGTTTTGATAGTCTTTAATGCTAATCCAGTGCTGAATAGTGGGAAATGGAATGGAAGGAAACTTAAAGGACGTTTCTTCCCTGAAGAGCCATCACTATGAGTTTTTCTGTGAGGTTACAATTTGTGTTCTAAAATGGAATTTTAAACATAGCTTTGCAGTGCTTGAAGGATTTGATGCTCTCATTCTGATTGTTATTCTAAGTGCATTTGTTATGGTGCTAGCAAAAGTTGGTAGGTGAAAACTGCATAGTCTAACTAGCACAGATTATTTTTTCCCCTCGCTATTCAAGAGAAACTGCACTTGTAGGAGTTGTCCTTGTGTTCTGTGTTGTCACAGCTGTTGTTCTGTCCTACCTAGGAAGCTGGGTAGGACTGTCTCAACTTTCTTGCACACTGGGTTGCGACAGTTTGTACCAATCAGGAAGGTGGATCTTTATGCAGTTGTCTTTGATGAGATTGCTCAACTTTGAGTTAGTGAATTTAACAGCGGACAATAACAAATCTTCCTCCTCATCATCATATGATGATTTTTTTGTTGTTGTTGATACTGCTGTAATTTTTTATCTATCAGTTGCAATCAAGAGCCATGGAGTAAAAATAAATCTAAACACAAATTTCGTTCATTAACATGTACGTCAGACTCAAAAACAACATTGATTGCTAAATAGCCATTAGCCATCAAACTCATGTTCCTTTTCATGAGAGGAAAAAAAAATTATGCTTTATCGGTTGTGGGGGTTTTTTTGTTTCAAAAGAGTGTAACGATGCAGTCATTTAGCAGGCCTCCTAATCTCAGTTCATTCAGATGACATGATTAGTGACAAATTTTACTGTAGACTAACTTGAGTGTCAAGCAAAAGGAAAAACACAACTATATGTCTCCATACAGTAGCATACCATTTTAATAATAACATATGAGTACTTATCTTTCTCAGAAATAATTGCAAATATGTTTACATTTTGCATAAAAAGAAATGGCCAATCTAATCATAAAATCCACAAGTCCCAGAATGAATCTGTTTCACAGCCTGTCTCCCTTGTTAATCTTCCCTGCAGACAGTTAGCTTGGCAAAACAAGTTAGCAAGTGTATCTCTAGTTGATTCCACCTAAAGTTAAAATGCGGAATAGAATTCTATTTGAATTTAATTACACTTTATATTATCGAAATACTATTGCAGGTATCTATTAAAAAAGAAACCTGCTCCTTCTCTTAGTCCATAAACTCTATTATAAATACTAGAACATAAGCATAATCTAATCTATTTCCTCAGCTGCCTCCCTAAACCTTAAAGTAACATAAAATGCCCAATGATCTGGAACTCCTTTTCCTTGAGATCTCTGGTAGCAGGACTTTCAACTATGGCATTGGATAAAAGGAGTTATTGGGAGCTCTATTTTATGGAGTGGAATTATCAAAGGGTTGATTATAATTGATTATTTCTCATTTCTTGGTTTTAATATGTTAACTCATCCTGGAATTCTTTTTAAAATCAAAATACTGGGGGTCCAAGTTCTTTCACTGTGACATGGACAAAGCTCTTGTTAAAGATTGCATTCAAACCTGATGTCACTAAGTATCAGCAGGGATTAATTTGGCCCATTAATGTAAATAAGACCCAGATACTGAGAAAACCAAATTCAGACTTAGCCTCCTCTTAGGACTTCCTAAGTGAGAATTTTACTTCTTTGGATTTTTTTGGTTTTTTTGTGGGGTTTTTTTTTTTTTTTGTTGCTTAACTGTTGACTGGAACAGAAGCTGGATTAAGCTAACAAGCCAGTTTGATGTTGGTTTTGAATAAGTATGCACTTTGAAAAACTAGATTGCAGCAGCCAATCTTTAAAACATTGAGAGTTTTGAAGAAATCTTTCATTTAATTGAATTTTTAGGAGCTAGGGAAAAAATTACGTTATCACTCTGTCTTCTTTTTACAACATTTTTGCAGAAATGGTACCTTTTATAATCACACAGGCTCAATACATGAACTTGAAGACTTCTACAAAGGGAGTTTTTTCTCATTGGTTTCTCATTGCTTTGATGTGCTAATTTTTGATAAGAATAGTTTAGGAATAATTAAAGCATCTTGTGAAATAGACCTCTAGAGAGGCTGGGAGACACCTACTAATGATATTCAAGAACTGCTGAAGGTGACATCATTCCAGTATATTAAATATACTGAAAAGTCATAGTGTTAAAACTTTATATGTTTTTTAATGCCTCACTTAAACTATAAGTGAGAAATGAAAAAGAATACCAAAAAAGAGGGACATCCTATACATTTATGGTTGTGGGATTCCCCTATACAAGCATACCCTTTTCTTAATTCCTCTGTCTCATCAACCCTTTTTTCTTGATGGCAGCTAGTGAATTGCAGACAGCTAAAGCTTTCTATAAGCTTTTTAGTTATGGGCTTGCTTGTTTGTTTTTTCCTTCCATATATATTTAAATCTAGTACATCTAGTACTTTTTCTGCAGAGGATCTTGGATGCCAAATGCATTTATTAATCTAATATAGACTTTGAGTTGTTAAGATGTTTCATAAAGTAGAAATGCTTTACCTTCTGGACTGCAGACATAGCACTGTGCATTGCCGGTGGGGTTTGGTAGATTGCTCCTATGAGGGCACATGGTTTCCATACCCATAGGATTTGACCCAGCCTTGCCAGTTTGTTTGGGTTTTGGAGTTTATTTCTCCTCTTGCAAAGTATGTGTTCAAAAGGAAATGCTAGTCTTTTTCCAGTACTCTTGCAACGTTTTCATCTTGGTCAACAAGCTTAAAACGTTCATTGTTTTTCTTGTTTTTCCTTAATTTCTTAACTTTTTAGGGTTACGTTCCAACTGTATAAATGACAAAGGATATCTCTTGCTAAGTGTATTGTATGCACTAGATCCCCTACTTCAGTTGCAAATGACCATCCTTTTTTTAAAATAAAAAATATGTTGCACAGCTTGTAGCTAATGGAAGCCCAAGAAGATGAGTTCTCTATTGCAGAACAGATGTATACTGCTTTTATCATAAGGAATAGATTTACAAGAGAAAAAAATTGTAGTAACCCTTGAAAATTCACAGCTTTTCTGTCATTCCTTGCTGTCTATTATTACATGAAAAAGGGCACGGTGGTAACTGAGAGTCAAACAGCAATTAAATGAAAGTTGAAAAGATACATACTAAGTTAAAAGTATTAAAACACATTCATGAGGAGTAATTCAAACAATTAGGCAATTGCCAAATGCTACAGTAGAGAACTTACAGAAAATTTATGATCACAACAAGGTGTGGGGTTTGGTTTTTTTGTTTGGTTGGTTTTGATTTATTGTTTTGTTTGTTTTTTGCCAAAGCACTATCACTCCCTCTATGGCTACAATGTCACAAGTGCCTGGAAACCACAGGATCATGTTATGTTCATTAGAGCTAGCAGAGTGCTCCAAGTCCGTGCTTTGAATTCACATTGCCTCCAACAGCAGGGCGGAGCCATTATTTTGCCTTTTTTGATAGAAACAAGAGCTAGACATATGGTCCATTCCCTGTTTGGAATGTTCTCTCAGTTCAGCTCCGAGCAGCAGGTTTTACAAACCCGCTTTCCCCCAACACCATCAGCAGACCAACCATGGAGCGCCTTCCGCTTGTATGCCTCCAGCACAGGAACAGTCTGTATTTTTTTCTTTTTCTGCAAACTACAGCTGTAATACCCTGATTGCCAAGTTACAATATGAGTTACCATTTATGACAAGGAGAGTGCATAGATGTTGTTTGAAAGAAACATAGCTGCTAAAATATTTTGTCCTTATTTCCTGTCCTATAGAAATTTTACCCTTATTTTCTGCCCTAATTTCCTGTTAGTAGCAGGTAAAACCAGTGAATCATCATGTAGCTGTCTGTCACAGTGTCGTACTGTACTTCCCTTCCAAGACTTTGTAAATCAAGATAGAACCACAGCCACTGGGTCCAGAGCTCTAATGTGCCATTTTGGTGCTAAATTAGCAGTTATCTGAAGGACAGAGAGACTCAGAAGCAGTGGGGTGTAATCATTTCCTAATTACTTAATATTTTGGCATGAAATTGTACATTGGGCTTGGAACTACAGTAGGCAAATAAAGATAAATCACAAAATCATCTAGACTCATGAGAAACACCTTTAATAACAAGTAATGTCAGAGCTTTTTACAGCTTTTCAGATTTAAGGATATCGTTTCAGGATGTATGTTTATTTTGAAAGCTGCATTTCATCTGTAGTGCTCAAATCATTTTAGAGCTTAGTGTTTTATTTTTAATAGTACAATGATAATTTTCCACGGTCTGCTTAGGATGCATGATTTGAGATGCTGAAATTACTGCTAAACTATTTCAGTTTTACTGTAACAGCATTCTTCCCAAGTCATGCATTTAACGTATCTTAAATTAGTGTGGTCAAATAATAAAAAAATTCTTTTAATAGATCTTTCTCTGTTTGCATTCTGTGCTAGTTTAGCAAGAGAAAAAATACATCTGCTGTAACACTGGTGTTTCAGCTCTCATTTGAAGTCAGCTGGTTAAATCCTGCACCTGTGGATTTCAGTGGTGCTTTGCATGGTCTTAGCTGTGTTTTGCCCTAGATTTCATTAGCCTGTTGATCATGAGATATCTGCGATTGGCTTAGTAAACTTTTTGGATGATTTTAGTGTCTCTTGAAGCAGCAACCTTGTCTAAACAACTTATGTTTTCTTTGGGGAATTGGTTGCACAGTTTAATAATTGGAAAACATCTCAAAGAGATGGAAAACTTGCACTTCATATATTTTAACCAAGCTCACAACAGCTTGCTGTGTGCAAACTAGTTAAAACTTTGCTGAAATGTTTGTAGCAGCTATGGTGTTGAAACTTGCTAGGCTTCGTTATATGTGTTTATGGACTCTGGCTTTCTGATGATGAATTGCTTTCAGATTTCTTCTTCCGGGAGAGCTGTCACTCTGAACCATTTTTAATTATAATATTCAGAACTTGATGCTAATGATGTCCTAACAACCAAGTAAATCAATATGAATTGAGCGTAGTAATAAAATATGGACAATATACAAATGTCTGTACTGTTTTCTGGAATGCATCTTTTATTGGGTTTTAGGGAATCTCATGACTTTGTCTTGTTTGAGTAAGATTACTAGGCATGGATATGAACCCCTCACAATCAACAGGAGCTATTTTACTACGTGAGATTAGTGCAAACCCTTCACACAGTGTGCGTCCAGTAGAGGTACAACTCACATTCTGAAGTAGAACTTTCAAGAACAAATCCACATTTAGCTCATGTTACAAGAAGTAATCGCAGACATCAGTCAGTGCCAGTGCCCTTCTCCAGTTACCAGGAATGGGAGTGAAAAGCTTTCAGCAATCACAGTGGATGATTGTGGAAAGATCAAGTCTTTTTGCAGTTGAAGATGCATATGTAGCATTATATAATGTATGCAAAGACAAATTTTAAGTGCAGAATGACTGTTTATGTAAAAAGGAGTCATTGGTTTTTTGTCTCCCTTGTATTAAGATTGTTAGCTTCTGGTGCTTTTTTTCCACCCAGAATATCATTTGCCAAACAGTTTGAATCTCACCTTCATTATTTGAACAGAAACCAAGTGTAGTTTAATTTCTTTGCTTCGATATTCCTGCAGAACCCAGTGCTGACTGGTTTTTGTAAAGGTTTCTGCAACCCGTCTCATGCTGTGCTTTCTTTCTACATGTACTGGAGGTTCGTGTGGCTTTTGGCATATCACTTTTGCAACTTACTGTACAGATGTTTTGTTTTTGGCACGGCCTGTGCTACCTTTCTGAGTAATTATGATATATCAAAACAATGAGACAGACACCGTTGAAGGATGCTGCAGGGCAGGAAGAGATCTTTTTATTCCGTTTAGATCTAGCTATCAGCCACACCTTCATTAAGGAACTTGTTCCTTAATAAATCACTCCTTTGGTGCCATATATGCAGATCTCATTAAGGAGCAGTCTGATTTCTGGGCTTAATTTTTTGCTCACAATTTCTGGGGTTTTGTCCTTAGGTTTTGGGGAGGAAGGGGTGTCCTTTTTATTTTTTTTTCCCCCCATTTGTTTTGTTGTGTTTTTTTTTCTTAAACTAAACCTCAAGCTGCCAGATTGCTAATGGAATTTAGTGTCTGTTTCTTTCAGGATTTGTAGACAGACAAAGTTCACCAATATCTAAATTATCAGCAAAGTCTAAAGCCTTGTCCTGCTGTTGAGTGACATCTTTTCATTGCTTTTACCACTGAGGAGGCTTTATAGTCTCAAATCCGAACAATTTATTTTCCTGCAATTTTCTCATTTTCCCCGGAAGGCTCAGATCCTTCAAGATGCTGAAGTGCATCCATTTTACTCTGTGGAAGGAAAGGAGCTCAGCTTTTTACTGAGGTTGCCTTGCACCTCACAAGATTGACTTCAATGTTAAGTGAGAGAGAAATAGAGGTGATCTGGTGAGCGATTAGAGGGAATCGGGATGGTTGGTCTAGGCATGGGGATCAAAGTAAGTGAAGGCAGTGTGAAGGTCAGGTTTGCCTTACATTGTGGATGGTGGAAACCTGACTAAGAACAGAATTATTACAACACTAATGTCCCTGAATTCCATCTGAATAAAAATTTAGTTACTATCTGGTCTTGAGGACCGCTCATTTCATCCTCAAAGAAATTTTAGGGCAGCAGATGAACTACACTACAAAAGGGACTCTTGCTCTCCTTGGCTGTAACAGGACTATGGGTTATGGTGTTAGATTGTATGCTTAACTTTTCCATGGCTACAATTTGATTAGATTAATTTGATCATTACTATGCTGGGAGCTAGCCACTGTGCAAAACTAGAGACATGGATCTCAAACAAAGGGTTCATATCCAGATCTTCCTCTGGTATTTCAAGATGACCGTTAGGATTATGTTGGGTTTAGGTTAGATGCTTTGCCAGGAGACATTCCTCCTTGACATTTTCTTGTGATCTTTAATCATTTTTATAGTATTTATCAAATGACTTAAGAGCTCTGCTTCTGTAACGCTCCAACAGCAGAACTTTGTGGATGTGTGTTTGGGGACTGGTACTATATTCTTTAGGTCTCTCTCTGATTTAGCAGCTGTTATCCAGTACTATAGAGAATCAGCACTGATATATGGAGTTTATTGGATAAAATCATTGTCCTGACACTGATGTTTCACTTCCTGCTTTCCTAGGGGCTTTCTGAGTGTCACTTCAACAACAATTTTAAGACTGGATAAAGTGTTTAAGGCTGAATGTGGTTGCTGCCTCTAGTCCTTAGGAAAAAAAGTAATTCTCTCTTATTGGATATATTTTTTTATTTTTAACAATGTAATTTTAGGTTGATATTTTGACAGCTGAGTTGCAGAAAGAATGAATAAATTACAGCCACTCACACCTGCCACTTAGTAAATTTCTTTTTTAATGACATACAGCCAGTTGATATGCCAATAACATAAATGATTGCATGCATGCAATGCATTCAAGAATAAATTCTCCATCACATTTAGCCAGCTGACAATCACATGGATTATATAGAGTGTAATACGGAACCGTCATTTTGAGAATAATGCACTAATCGCTGACGGCGAGAAGCTGTGGATGATGGCAGCAAATTGGAAATTTTGACTATATATTGACCAATTGATAACTGTTTTATAGCAGGCTCTCCTGTGTCCTTAGAGAGAAAGGCTGCAAAAAGGTCATGAAAACTGCTACTGATTTGAACTACCTAACTATTCACATCTTAATTAGCAGCCTTGAAGTCTAGGATAGGTTTCACAACAAATACTTGCAGCCTTTGAGAGGAAAATACAGATAGTACGTACCGGGACGAAAAAGACTTTTTCTCCATTTCTTAGTACACTAGGATAAATGAAACATCACTTCCTGATGTTGTGATCTTCTGCAACAACCAATAAATCAAAAGAATTGAGAAAGTTTCATTCCCAAATGTAGATGGTGTCTAGCAACGTAGGTTCTGCAATCAATTCAAAATTCAGCAATACTCAAAAGAAACTTGCAGTCTTAGGAAATACTGAAAAAACTGCCACAAAATGTTTACTCCCATAAAAATATAAGAAACAGGAAACTATGTGTTCAAATGTTGGTCAGTATGTGAGGGCGCGTGAACTGTTAAGAACAGAGCAGGAAGTCAACACTTTCCCGTTACTAGCTTTTCTGTACAAATTTCTAACTGGAATCTCCTAGCAGCAATGAGATTTTCTTGTTACAAGCTTTCAGTGCATTTCCATGAAGTTTTGGCAGTTAGGCAGTTTTAATAGGTGATTTTTTTTTTTGTTATGCAGTTATCACTTGTTTGTCAAGGATTTTATTATGAGAAAATTATTTTTCTCATTACTTTATATTTTAAAAAGCTTTTCCAGCATCTCTGTAGTTCCTTGGTAAATACGTAAGGCAAGAAGATACCTCAATTCTAAATAATTGGGGCTTTATATTGTAATTCCATTTGTTTCTGCAAATATTTTAAAATTATGATTCACTGGGGATGAATTTCTACTAACCTGGTTTTTATTATCTCATTTTATACTACACCTTTTTTAATATAACACCTGCTGTGCTATTAGTCATTCCAATAACTCTTTCTCATTTTTCCCTATTGGCTTCTCAAGCTGCTTTAATACAAAACGATTTTCCTTTCTGTGGGTTCCTTTTCTGATAGTTGGGGATAATCTTGGGGTATTTGTGCCTAGGAGGAGAGCACCAGAAGCAAAGCATTCACGATGGAGGTTTAAAGATAACAGATCAACAGGAGTGATAGTTTTCCAGTAGTGGACCCTAATTAAAGCTGAGAAAGGATATGGACTTTCTATCAGTGTTGTGTTCACTTAGCTGTTCTTTGATCAGGTGAGAGACACAAAGCACAAGAGGTGAACAGGCACAAACTAAGTGTTTTGAAGAGAGATCTTGAGACTTTCGCTGTGTGTTTTATTACATTTGATTGATACGGTAATTGTTCATGATTTTTCTAATTAGGTATAGGTATTCTATAGGAAACTGGGTAAAATCACTTATGAAAGGGTGGCTGATAACCCTGAAACATTTGAATTTCACCTTTGGAAGCTTTGGGGAGCATGGCCCCCAACTTTCACCACATTGTCTGACTGCTGTTTCAGTCAGACTAAACCTGCCAAAAGAGGTGTTTTCCCACTTTTGGAGACTTCTGATCTTGAAAAGGTGATGTGCCATGAGCACTCTAATGGCGACTGCATGATTAAATGCTCCTTTTTATGTATTAGTGCTGTTTCAAACCACCAGTTACTGACATCTAAGGTATAGTCCTGAGCATCCCAATATTTCATTAAGAATGGAGCATCTAGCAGGACTGGACATACCTTTTATGTTTTTTTTCTTTCTTAAGAAAAAGTATTTTTAAGAAAATTGTGTTTTTATTGAAATGCAAATGAGAAAATGAATCTCAAATCCAGCTATGTTGTTTCACTTAAAATTCATCATTACCTTGATCTCTCAAGTCTCCAGCTGATCAGTATATCTTTTTGAAAACTTTGTGCTTTCCTTCAGCTTGATGATAAGTTACGATACCCTTAATGTATACTTGTTCATTGCTCTTATTTCTCCTGCTTTAGCTGAAGAAGTGGAGATAAGATATACTATCAGACTGTGATCTTTAAAATATGTGTGCTTTTATTTTGGTCTTGGGTTCTTTTGGTAACATAGGTGTTAGAATTATCTCATAGTTATGTATAAGGTATTTATACTTCCAGTGTGTTTATTAGAAAGAGCATTTAGGTCTACTGTAGCTATATTTCTGAATCAGGTCTTGATTTCTGACAGTTAATACAGGGTGTTGTGGTTTTACCCCAGCCGGCAGCTGAGCACCATGCAGCCGCTCGCTCACTCCCCGCATCGGGATGGGAGAGAGAATTGGAAAAGTTAAAGTCTCCCTGGTGTTAGGTTGTCTTCATCTACCTCTGTATCTTCATAGTATAGAGAGGTTTTATTTTTGGTATACAGTAAATGTAAATATACTGATAGAAATTCTAAATGGTATTTTAAAAGTTTTAAGGAAAATCAGAAGGACCTCAAAATAAAATGTGACCTTAAAGGAAAATATATTCCTGACTGTTTTCATCTTTAATAGGTTTTGTAACCAAAGCCTCATTCATATTAACACACCATCCTGGAAACATCATTTGATGTTAGTGAAAATTCTTCCTGTAAAGTCTTACTGTAGAGAACTAGTCCCACTGACCACATTAAGAACTGGACGTGTGTTCAAAAGCAGCAAATGTGGGAGACTCAATACCAGGTGCTTTAGAGAGTTTGCCTTCCTAAGGGAAAGTTTCAGTGTAGTGTGAAAATCCAGCTCTTTGAAATTATTTCAGATGGGTCAATTTTACCTTTTGAGTTCACTATTGAAAAGTATTCAAAAAAATACTTAATTGAGTCTACACATTGGCTGACAGCCCACCATCTATATTGTCCTCACGTGTTGCCAATATTTTACAAATAGGGAACCAGAACAATAACAAAAAAGATTATACCTTTTTTTGAGGTCACATTGAATGTTTAGCAGCATTACAAAGATCCTCTTGTTCCCATTGCAATGCTATATTTAGCTCTCAAGACTACCCTTTTTACTTTTCTTCTGTCTTTATTTGTCAGACAAGAGCTGCTCTGATCATACTCATTAGGAAGAGAACTTCATAGAAGTGTACCTTTATGGAGAAAGAGTATTTGGCCAAATATATTTAAATCTTTGTGTTATCTGTTTTTAAGACTGAAATCCTTATTTTCTTTAGCTTTTTCCCTTAGGCAGTCAACACATTGGTGTGATAAATATTGTATAGCTTTTAATGCTAATCATTGTTGATTCATGGTAGATACGAGCCAGTTGTAAAAGGATATCCATGATGATAATAAACAAAAAGTATTAAAAAGCATCATAAACAAATACAGCTGCTTTTCAGTGCTCCAATAAAGCTATTATAAATTAAGAAAGTGTGTGTATGTTTTGCCAAGTTTACACTGTATTCAAAGAAGCTAGCTTTTGTGAATCCTCATGAGAAACATAGAGATGATCCTACATGGATGAACCCAGTAAGTCCATCCCCCATTCTTTATCTGTCTGATTTTTGTCATAGATCAAAAGCAGAATTTGGATAGTTCAGTAAATTGATAACTTATTTGGCATTTCACTTTTGTGATGAAATGTCTTTTGTTTTTATGTGTTTTAGCTAACACATTTTAAAGTTACACCTTTCATTAGGGTTCTGTTCCCTAATGTAGTGTAGTAAATGCAGGAGTGCCCTGTTCTGACTTTAATATTGATGCTGTTTTGGGCTCTTGATTATATCAGCTGAATATTTGGCTCTTATTTTGTACTGATCAAAAGTTACACAGAAAAGATAGACCACTCTAAGAGAGTATAAGCTTCCTACAAGAAAAAAAGTCACTCTTGTGTCTGTTTTTCACCTTTCTAATGGAATACTTTAAGGAAAAAAATAGGGGCCATCCATGTGCACTTGATGTCAAACGGCTAACAAAGAGGAATGTGTCTTATGCAGAATTATAGGTGGAGGGCTTCCGATTATCACTTCTTAAATCTTTGTACTTAGTACTGTGGAGTTTGATTCTTACAGTCTTTCTTCATTCTTATTTTAATTCCTTTGAAAACAGTGGAGCTGGGTTAGTCCAGGGCTTTGAGAATATGTGACTGCATTTTGCCTGCTGATGTTGGTATTCACTGTTCTCTAGGGTCCCTCTTTTCTGAATTTGGAGGAATTTAGAAGATACCATTGTAACATTTTTAATCACAGACAGTCCTCTTGATGGAATGGGTTTTTTTGCTATGCTTATTACAGTCTGTTTTCAAAGAAATGCTGTTGATTGACAATCTGTATTCTTTTTGACAGAATGATTTAACTTTCTTTCAAGCACAGTTTATTATATGGCATTGAAATTATAGCACTTAGTTTTTAAAAAATTAACTTCTTGCTGTATGCTTTCAAGTTTGTGTAGTTTCTTTATCCCATAAGATACTGAGGGCAAAATATTAGCTTTTTACATTAGAGGTAAACTGAAATGCCCTCTGGCTGTGCTAGCAAGTCCTAGAGAGAACCAGGACAAAGTACATGACATTTAAATTGAAACAAACCTTTTATTTACAATCTACTTCCTACTGAGTCACCTTTGAGGGATCGCTGGACTACCTGCACTGGGGACATGTATCATAGGTGAATACACCTCCCTCACCAGGAACTTGTTAATATTAATTGCAAATTCGTGACACAGGGGATGCAATACTCTGGTATCACTGCTTCCTATGGACCCAGCTAGATCTCATTGATCTCAGTGGAAATATTTCCATAGGTTTTGGTTAGGGTTGGATCAAACATGAAGGAAAAGGCCTCTCTGCTGGGGTGAGCTGAAGTCTTCGCAGTACAGTGACTGGGTGTCTTTGCTCAAATGCTGGTGTTTACATCAGTGTTGTATCATGTAAAGGATTATTCTTGTAAGAGGTAGGCACATTTTCTGATGTATTTTAGTGTATTTCCCCATAATAAGCTGCTGAGAGTAGTTGACTGGGTACCAATGGAAATGTGTTTGGTCCTGAGAGAGAAAACAGTGTCTGGCACTTCAGTGTGAAAATAATAAGCTGCATGAGTATTAAAAATGTGCTTTTTACTGGTTTAGAGGGAAGCCAAGAGTGAGACTGTCTACTCACGAGAATAGCTCTTGTTTGCAAGGGGATGCATGCAGTGCCTCTTAAAAGTAATATCTTCCTATTTCTTTCTCTTTCCTCTCTGTCTTTTCTTTTTCTTCCTTACTTTATTGATCTGATATGCTTTTGCCCAAATTGATCCCTGAGGTTATAGATCAGCCCTTTAAAAAATCTCCTTGATAAATGTGGAAATTGGGAATACCCATTACAGTGAGTATTTGGTGAATTTGTTTACTTACAATGTGTGCAAAACTTGTAGAGGTAGAATTTGAATGTGATCTTCAGAATATCTCATTACACCACGGGAGTGAACAGGTTTAAAGAAACCAGTACAAGACCTGCTCACCTGATGCTGGGCAAGTCATACAGCAAGGCAGAACAGTTGCCTTTATACCTGGAATTTCACATTTCAAGCTTCATGTACTAAATATTGGTTACAGAACAGTGTATTAATTAGAGAAACCTCTGATGTTTTCTCAGTACTAGAAGATTCTTAAAATCCTTCTTTTTTTTCTTCTTTTTTTTCTCCAAAGATAGGATTAAATTAGACATTTCCAAAAAATGTTTTAGAAAGAAAGATAATAAAAAAAAAAAATTGAAAATCTTTAGTGCTGTTCAAGTGCTATTAGCACATTAATATGTAATTTCTCTGCTGTTTTCCCTTAAATTGTCACTATTTTATGCCTGTGTTAAATGAAGCCATTGCACATGCCACAGATCCATTCTTATTACCAAGCTGACTGGACGGTTAACTTTACACTGACTGAAACATCTTTTTGTCTTCAACCAGCCTTTTCATAAATGTATTGATTCATTCACAAGTAAGAATTTGCGTGATTCATCAGCTTATCTTGCTAATGAATATTTATTGCATTTAACCTCTTGGTGCCACAGAGGGTGCTTAGATTGTGAGTGGTTTGTGCCCCAGACTTTCATATTGCTGCTCCATCCTTGCCAGAGAAGAGTATTTTGCCAGTGAGCTGTGCTTATTTTTTTGCCACAGGCAATTTCTTCCTTCAAAATAGTACATAAATAAAATATTTGTTCACTCTTCTCTCAGAGCGAAGCATACAGAGGAAAATGTTTACTCACTTATGCAGAAAGTGATATCTGTTGCAAAGAGTAAATCCTCATTTTCATATTTAATGAAGCTATAATCAATGGTAATGGAAGAAGATTGCATTAAAGAAATCTTAATGTTCCTCTCAAGGGAAAGTAATTTTACTGGAAACAAGCTAGTTAATCAGCCTCAGAAAAACTATATATGTTTTATTATACAGGCAGGTTTTCCAAGGACAAAGTAGGAAATGTAACAGAAACATTAGTCAATCTTCATCTTCAGCAATTTATTACATACGGCATTATGTAGATTTTCTCTCTGAAACACACAGTACTAGTCTTCTTGTTTAAGTTTACAAACAAAAAAGACTGACATTAGTAAAATATGTATTTCTGCCCTATACTCTGTGTGATTTTCATGCAGATGCAGTTAAATTTCCCCATTAAATGAATCTTGATAAAAGAGCTAAGCAGGAAGAGTACAAAGAGCAGTAGCCAGTCAAATATTTCCCTCAGCTTGTGTTATATAGTTACATCAAAATTTAACTTCAGTGGTTTTATCCACAGACACTCCATAGAGGTCTATGCAGTGTGATGCTCATGTGCATACCAAAATCTTCACTGCGTAGGGAAAATGAAGATCAAGAATTTGGCATGATCTGCTGGTTGGCAGAGTGTTAGCTGCTCCCTTCATGCCACTGCGTGACTGGCGGACTCATGTGGAGAGAGCTGCCTGGATCACAACCTGGGTAGGAAGAGTCTTGCAGTCAAACACTTTTCTGTCTGCATTTGGGCTGCCAGTCCTATCTTTCCTGTGGCACAAGCATGCAATTATTTAACGTGAACCAGAAACATTCAGAAATTATTTTACTACTGATATTCTACTATAGGACTGAACGACCATAGATTATCATCTATTGTGCCTGGCTTACAGTTGAAGGGCAGGACGTGTTTGGCTAAAGACTTCAGTATAAACCTCTTTTGTACAGTAATAGTCTCTGGTTGTGATGGTCTAAGGGTGTGAGTAGCATAGGTTTGTAAGGGAATTTTATTATTTTTTTTAATTATTTGTCCAACAGAATTATAAACAGAAGACTACCTTTGGGGCACCAAGCCTTTTTGAAAGGTACCCTTGAAGTAAGAGATACGTGCACAAAAGCTTTTCTGTTTTCTTCAAGTTATATATTATTTAGTCTGTTAAAAACAATACTGATTTTCTACAAAGAAAGTTGGTTTGCTTTGGAATTGAATGGGAATTTCAGTTCCTACGCACGCTATAGAGGACCTCTTAGGGTAGAGGAGTTACCTGGTCTTGGGTTCAGAGTTATTCAGTGAATTTGACAGCCAAAGACTCCCCTCTGGAGTAGCTATCACTATTACATTACAAGGAATGTTTTAACGGTATCAACAGGCAACACAGAGGTTGTGGAATGCCACAAGAACAACCGATGGGGCACCTGGCTGCATGGAGGTTGCTTTTGAAAAGCTTTGCTTGTTCCTTTGACTGAGGAAATGCAAAGACACATTGCATCTTCATCTCCTCCCTCATTCCTGGAAGACCTTTAGTATTAGTTTGATACAGCTGAGAATCAAGTCCATTTCTTTTGCGTTTGGAAGAAAAGCTGAATCAGCCTTTTCAGTTGATATGTTCAGAATGAGCCTCATTTCTTATACACATTTCTTGGAGCAGTTTGTATTATGTATACATAAGGAGAATAGATTGTTTTACAGTTTCGTAATTAAAATGCAGCTGAAAATCATTGATCTGAAAAAAAACAGTACAGAGAAAAAGAAACATTGCTTATGGTTTCAAGCTGAAACTGAGAATAAAACACAATCTATAGTGCGCTGGGGGACTGCCACATTTCTAGTGAGCCTCAGACTATTTATAAATGCACTACCTGTTGGTCACTGCTGCATGCTGTAGAGAAGTAGAAGGAAGGAAAGGAAAATCTGGACTTAACATCAGCAAAAAAAGGATATTGGAAATGCCTTTAAAAGGAAATGTTAATGTTCCCATGTACATAACCTGGAGAGAACAAGAAAGTAACAGCATAATGACATAGACTTGAACTTGATGATCTAATTGGTTTTCTGATGCTCTCATTTGTATGATTCATTTTAAGAAGTCTTTTCAAGCTTGTGTAGTTGTGAAATAAATAGAACAAATTGGAAATGTGGAAACTAAATAAATTATGATCTGCTCATCATGTTAATATTACTGCTGTCAGCAGTAGTGACATTTATTTAACAGTTCTTCTGCATTAATACAAATGTATGTATAATAAGATATAGTCCATCTTTCAAAGAACTTGACGTCAGCACCTCTCCGAAGTCATCCTCCATTCAGAGAAAGGCTTATACATAGCAGAAGTGTCACTATCCTGGAAATATTCATGTGGACAGTACTTGGGAACCAACTTGCTTGCTAATGTGGATTTAAATTTAGGACCTTAAAATTCTATGGTTACTTAATATTTGAAGAAGGTTGAAACCTGCCAAAGCAATACCCCTTCAGTATATCCAAGGGCAAGAAAGATGGTGACAGGTTTATTTTACGTTGGTCTTGCGCTGATATATTTCAAGAGGTCTGTATTTCCTTCTAAAACCTCTGGCCTACCCTCTCTACATAGGTTGTACATAGCAAAATGAACATTTTTCATTTTATGTAACTCTCCAGCAGTACAATAAGAGACCACTAACCAGTTGCGCAGTACATTAAATTGCAGTGATTCATAAAACAGTATGACTCTGCACACCCCTTGAATTGATCACCATCAACAGCTTTTCATTCACTCCTTTTCTAAGTGATGAAACAATCTCTGAAAATTATGCAAGGAGAAATAATTTTGACTTTCAGAATCAACAGTAATAGATTTCCTAGATTGTGTTTTTAAGTTTCCCTGCTTTTATTTCCATTTAGTTTCATCTGTCTTGAGCATATTTCTGTAGTTCCCTCTGACTCTAACATAGGAGGGCTTGGGCATAACTATGAGAGCTCTTGCTGCTAGCTTAGCACTAACTGTACTTACTTTACCCACAGTCTTTCTTTAAGGGCAATGCTGCAGCTGTTGGAGTAGTGAATCAGAACGACGTCTCTGTGTCAGCATCTTTTCCTGTGATATTGCCATCACAAGGATTCTTGATGGATTCAGAGGTCACTCACTTCTACCATAACTCTAGGGCTCTTCAAACAGCTGTTTTCTGCATGATTCCCTCCGTTGTCAGCAAGTAAATAATATCTAATATGGATGAGGGAAGGATAATGGGCAAATCTTAAGTTGTCTTCTAGCAGCAGGTGTGATGCCATGCCCCCTTATGAATTGCCCAAGCCTGAACAACAAAACACTGTGCAAAAGTCTGGCCCACTGGCGCTGTATGGGTAATGGGGTTTTCTTAGCAGCACAAATTAATGAAGTAGTGGCTAGGATCATGCTTCACATACACTGCTGCTCAGGATGAAACTAATTGGATTCTTTTGTTTTGGCTTTGATTTCTCTTCAAAGTCCTTTTGTCTGTTCCACTAAGGACAGGAAGCATAGAGATTGCAAACCAGTCATTTTCACAGTTTCAGCCAGTCTAAACAACATTTTAAGGTGGTTGGTCGTAAGCACAAGTTATCCCCCTCTCATGAAAACTCTCACTTGCTGTATTACAAAAGCATAAATCTGTTACCGATTATATGGATTCTGTTTAAAGGAAGGAATAGTTTTATCTTACAGCAGGATGCCAGGGAAATTTGTACTGCAAGTCCTCATTTTGTGGTTTAAAAAAGTGTTTCATTATGGAGTGTAGAACTTTTTATATTGCTGTAGGGAGTTCACTGATCAGGAAAACATTCCAAAATATCATAAAGGGAAATTAGACTTGTAGGAGATTATGCAAATGAAGCTGTTTTCTTACACAGGGAGAGGGATCCTTAAATCTGCTTTTGTTTAGGTCTTGTATGTTTGCTTACATGAAACAAATTGGGGAAATCAGAATTTTTTTCTCTCTCTAAATTCTAGTGCTGGTTAGTATTCTGTAATTACTTATCTGTTACTGTGTTTAGGAATTGAAACATTAAATGGAAATTTTACTTGTGATACTTTCTAATGTGCCTGTGAGCATAAAAGTTAATATCTTACATTTTGTAATTATTTATGGCTGTTTGCCTTACACATTTGTATATTTTCCAAATATTCTGATTGATTAAACCTTGTAAAGAATCAATATAACCAGTTTTGTACAGTAGAGTTGTGAAAATATAGCCTTTTTGAATAACAGATATATTTATTGTAATGTCACATTTCCGTTTCCAGGCATTTTAATGAAAGTATTTTCACAGCAGGAGCAGAAATTATGTTTTATTTCTTCTGTGTCTCAACATATATAATTTTTCATTAATACTAATTGCTTTTGATGCATGCAGCAAAACATGAATAATATGAATGCTTTATCTTCATGGATTACTTTTCAAAAGCATATGTATCTTTAATTGCCATAGTTGGATGATCGCGTAAGAGTTCAGGTCTTGACTGGTGCCTTTGAGTGAAGATAACATTGTTCCTACTTCAGAAAATGAAATCACAAGGACCCAAATTTCTCAGAAACTTGATGGACTGTGTAATCTTCCATCTTTAAGCTCACTGGTGCAAAACCATATCAATAGGTCAATGTGTCAATAGTGAAAAACTTTGATGCCTTTCTGGTAACCTATGTGAAATTAATTTGAGATCCCAGTCTTGTTCCCAAAGTCTGCATCAGAAGGAATTAAAAAAAAAAAAAAAAAAAAAAAAAAAGGAAATTTGGAATTGATGAATATTCAGCAGAGTAGTTGAGGATTGTGTATGCCATGGGTGATATCATTACTCCAATCCGTCCAGAGCGCTATTGGCATGCGTCAAAAGAGCATGAAAGGAGAGCTTGTGGTGTTACCTTCAAATTCCATAACTGCTTTTTCCATCACTGGACAGTTATATTTTCTGGTATTGACAGTACAGTACTAAATAAATAGGTGCCTGAAATATGAAAAACAGAAAAGGAAGCATGTTGCACTTTGTAGGAAGAATGAGCACTGGTCTAGATACATTCTTTTGTAGAGCTGTATGAGTTTATGCGATCAGTTAGCTGCTGGGCATCTTTGCCCTGCTTCCTGTGCATGTCTTATGGGAAGGACATTGGCTGCAGAAGGTAAGAGATGATGCTAAGCTGCTTATTTCATGAGGGGTTCTTTTGGTATTATTTGAGTCAAGCCAAATCAATGTGGATAATTCAGCAGATGAAAATGTCAATGAAAAGAATCCAAGTCTGAAACTCATTTGCACTGAAAGTAACTTCATTAAAATATCTTTATTTTATCTTTTTCCTATATCTATATATATTGTGTATATGTTATACTAAGTATATGTGTGTGTGTATAATATAAAGTTAGCTACATTACATAATTAAATAGTACTATTCAAAATGAAATCATGTCAAAGAAAAACATGCAATTATAATTGTACACATATTAAAATATATCTCTGCTTCAGATCAGTACATTTAAATT
Organism: Grus americana; assembly: GCF_028858705.1. Taxonomy (NCBI): domain Eukaryota; kingdom Metazoa; phylum Chordata; class Aves; order Gruiformes; family Gruidae; genus Grus; species Grus americana. The sequence continues at coordinate 4,664,287 of NC_072864.1, read as the reverse complement.
GATTCTAGTTTTAAGAATGTATGTACTGTCAGGTCTTAAAGTATTCATTTGCTTTTATGAGCATGTAATGCTCCTGTACTATTCTTCATAGTGTCATTCCAATATTGAGAAGTCAAAACTTGCAAGAAATTACCACATATCCAGTATTGCAATGTCTCCACATGCAGTAACTAGGACAGAAGATAAAATGAAAGTACTTTATAAAGTTCGCCCACAAAATTGAAAGTCATCGTTTCTACTCTGTTTCTATATAAATGCCTTATAAATGGTTAACCAGTTTTGAATAAATCTTTCATAAATGTTTAATTGAGGGTCAATGGGTTGATTTTAATTATGGCTTATAAACATCTGTAGCATGCTTAATTTATAATCTAATTTGTAGATATGTACATAGACCTCACTGCTGTAGAAACATGCACACAACTAGAGAATGAAAAATTTTCTTAACTATTTTTTGCTAACTGCTTTCCAACTGCTGTACATTGGTGTCACTTTGTAGCATTTCCATTCAAATCCTGATGAAGCAATGCCTTCATGATGTCCTACATGGAACAGCTCACAGGCATTTTTATTGAGTGCCCAGACTTTGGCATGTTAGTAAACAAAGCATTAGTTTAAAAAGAAAATTTTTGAAACGAACTGTAAGAGTATAGATTCCATTACTGATATGCCATCAGAGCATTTATCAATTTATTTTCTACTTGTAAATGTGATAAAAACCCCTCTGAAATTAGCATAACTAGGTTGTTTTGCAAGTAGGATGCAGCTGAATGATATTATGAACTACTGCTAAGAGTGGTAAATTGGACTAAAAACTTCAACGGTGCTTTTCTGCAGCCTCTACTACCAGTTAATTTTGCAAAAGAACAAACTGATTTATGGACAAAGTGCTTTGAATGGCAGTGCTTTTCACTTTGTTTAGTACAGAACCCAGGTGGGAATGTCGCTTCTAGCAAAATTACTTTATTTTATGCCCCAGCACCACCAGCACATTCCCAGCCAAGGGTGGGGGAAGGAATTTTTGGCTTGGACTGTGTTTTTGGGCACCAGGGTGTACATATCCCAGTCGGATATAGGCAGCTTAGTTGTTCAGCTAACAACTGCTTTATGTTGTCTTTGCACACACACAATGTCAGTGGAAATGATAGAAATACTTTAGCATTATCGCTTGCCATCAAGATAACAATTTTGTAATTGTCATTTTTCATGAACAAAAGCAGCTTTCTTCATGAAATGAAAATCAGAAGGATACTTAACAAGTCTTGATAAAGTTGGAACTAAGTGGAAGGAAGTCAGCCTACAGTGCAGTTTGCTTAGGACCTGTTTCTGGGAGCCTCCGCTTTCACTGAAGGAAGTTTATAAACTCCATTTTATTCTTTGCTATTGTGTTTGATGCCAGCAAATAAAATGCTGGTTAGTAGACTACAATATTTCATGGTACATGAAACTGAGAGAATGGCACGATACGAAGGCAGTAATGTAATGCATAAGTTGTTTATTTGTTAAATGCAAAAACTATATGGAACATTAGAGGAGATTTTTCATTCTGGGAATTTTTTTTAGCACAAGATCTGAATGCATCTAGAAGTTTCGAGTGAAAAACATTGTCTCAAACAATGATTACTTCAAGAAAAATATTCCTGGTATTCAATATAGAGAAATGAGTGTTTTCCTACAAAGTCATAATATGTATTAATAAATATATGCTATTTGGGGTAAGTGTTTGTGTATATTTTAATACAGATGGAGTTGTATTTACCAGGGAAAGTCTGAAGAATTCAAAAAAATATATACAGAAGAAATTGCATGCCTGATATCTTTAGAGCTTAATTTCTTTGAGAACATTACACTCAGCACCATGCAAAAAAATGGGGTATCAGCACCTCCATTTCTGTGCTTTTGACAACATAACCATATTGTCACCAGTTGTGTAGTTTTAAAAGTCAGTGCTTGCATAAGCATACATGACTGTTTTGGGTTTTTTTTTTTTTAAATCTTTGTTGGTATTCTGTGTCATTACAGTGTAACTGGGAAACTTGTAAAATATGCCATCTTTTATTTCCTTTAGAAATTATCCATTTGGTTTAATTCTTAGTTGCACTATGTCAACAGATATATTCAATGCAAAGATGTTCATTATCAGATCTGGTTGTTATAGGCATAGAAACTACAATATGCTTAACAGAATGCTGCTGGGATTAGTATCAGTGGGTTATTTCATAAATGGCATGCAAGTGAATGAAATTACAAACTATTCTCTCTTTAAAGTAGTATATTTGAATAAAAAGCTAAGGGAATTCCCTGAACAAAAGAGTTTGCAGCTATCTAATGCATGTTTCTGGTAATGTAATAAAAATACATAATAACTTCATTTGACATTGGTATATTTCATTGGAATACGTATCTCCTCTTAGGCTTTCAAGATCTGTCATGAATGTATGATTTAAGCTACAATTTTTCAAATTTGACATGTAATCCATAGATACAAATCATTGTGGCTCACTTATAACTGTCATAGGTATTTTGCTGTAGACAGACATAAAATAATTATAATTTAAAGATATCAAAATTGATAAATTTGGGGGTTTGTTTTCTTTAGCAGATATTAAGTTTGGGGGTGTTTCAGAAATTACTGGTCATGCAAAAGTCAGGGAATTTACACTATCACTGTAGTAGGGATTCTGTGGTCCTCTTCCCTTGAGTTTATATAAGTATCATGGGTAATAATATACTGATGATCTCATTAAATTGTGAAGTGCATGGTAGAGTCAGGGAAAGATATTAGCAGACATATCAGAGACAAAAACTATGACTCAGTACTGACCTTGACTTTGTTGACTTGCAGGGAGATTTACAACTTGCAGCCATATAAAGGATTTCATATAAGTTAGTGAAAAAACAAATTAATAAATCACAGAAGCACAAGGGGTATGAAGTAAAATATTTCTTACTTGATTTTTCTAATTAAAGTTTTTCATGGATGAAACCCACTGAAACTCTTAGAGATTGTATCCTGAAGGTTGATATCTTTGAAATTGTCATTCTCCCATATACCTTGTACCAGGGCTCCACTCAAAATTATAAAAGAGCTGAGGCAAGGGGGAAACTTTATGCATGTATTTGACACATTGTGTTTACAGATTGCCTTTAAACTTGGTGGTGCTACTGACATTTTCAACACAGGAAATTATGAAGGCAAAAGTCAACAGGGAACCCAAGACAGGGCCACTTGTGTCTGCTCCCAAGTCCCATTTGCTTTTCCATTTACTTCTAATAGGGAAAGAAGATTGGTGGAATGGACATTCACCTGTCATGGCTCCATACAGTGTATTTTTTACACAGACCAGACCCACCTTCTCCCCAAGACACAGTATTTCACTGTAGTCCTGAAATTGAAAAGTAAAAAGGAAATTAAAAGCTCAGCTGTTATTCTTTATGTGCCTGATATATGCCATTGAATACAATAGGACTGAACTACTAGTATATATTTGATGTCCTTGCCTACAAAAATAGTCCTAACTGAAATTAGAAGTTTGTTTTAGGACAAAAAATAATCCTCTTTGTGCAAGAATGGGTACAGAGGTGACTGAACGGGTTGGCCATATGACACTATGCATGTTTCTGGTGGTCTTTAGCTCAGAAAACAGTCTATAAGTCTCCCATCCTACAGTTAGGACTCAGCCAGGTATAGCACCACAATATGGGAAAATAGGAAAAAAAGTAGTCAACATGGATACTTAAAGACAGTTTCATCCATTTGCACGCCAGGCTGTCCTATACTTGAGCCATCTCCACACCAAAGACCATGTTGCCAGGTTCATATGAAGGTTCTCTGTAAGATGAGCAGCTCAGCTTCAAAACCAGGGAGAAATGAACATCATGGCAGAAGGAGAGCTTATCAGCACTCTTCAGATCTGGTTTATAGCTTCTGGACTTTATTTAGATACCTGCCAATCAGCTTGGAGAGTGAAGGAACAAACCTGCTTTTGTCCTCAGCTAGACAGGACATGATGGAGAGACATTAAGGAAAAAGACCTCAGTGAATTAGGAGGGTTTAGCAGTTGAAATCAGTTCACTGCAAGCCATGTCACCCACTTGAATTTTAAGTGTGTCCAAGTTGAGGGCTGTGTACAAGTACTTGATGGAAAGGTAGAAGTGTGTCACCATTTAAAACCTGGTTTGGGATCTTCCTTCTTGACACAATATAGCACTGACTGGTGCTTGTTTTCTTTGGGCCTAAGAAAGAATATGTGCATATGTATAAATGTACTTGAACAAGCCTGTGACTTAATGACACTATATTTGCACACAGCTCTGCAAATCTTTATGATCTCTAAATACCCAATTGCTGACGGTGGATATATTGTGAGCAGTTCTGTGATTAATTATTAATTTTACATTAAGGAGTTCCACAGTCAATATTTAGATGTTTTATGACATACAGAGCCTTTTCCATACCCATTTTTTCTCTGCAGGGACATAATGTAGCCTTTTCAATACTAAATCAATTACACACAAAGTTAAAGTAACTTGATTTGTTGCTTGAGGTCCTTCCCTAACATGATGCATCAATTCTAAGGGAATAAGAACAGTGATATCATGGCCTGCTGTTAATCCTTGCAGACCTCCACTTTTCAGGGGTCAAGTGTCAGCGCAGACCCTAAAGCTGTCCAGCACAGAGATGGGGCAGGTTCTAACGCACTTCCTACAAGGCATGACTTCCCTTCAGCTGTAAGTAGTCATGAAGTGGGAAAGAGAAAGTCTTTTGGAGCGTGTGATGCTACAACAAAAGTATGGGAGAATAATTTTTGACGAGCAGAATTAATAGGAGTGGTATCACCTATTTTAAGTGCCAGGGAGTTTGATATCTTTTCTGAGTTAGATTTCCTCCAGAATAAGGCATCAGTTCTAAAGATGCCTTATCTCACCTTTCTTAAATATTTAGCTTGGAATGGGATGAACTGCACCCAAAATTGCCAATCCCTTTCCAGTGACTATTGAGAAACTTAAAATACCAGATATCTGAGCCTAAAATGGTTGTAAGTGCGTAAAATTAATCACACTGTCTAACCCCAAACTTGCTGAACTTAGTGTCTTAATTAATGACTTAATTCAGGAAAGAATATCAAGACCCCTACTGAAAACATATACCATACACTCCAAACTGTATTCTTGTTACATGGATAGAGTTTTTGAAGCCTGTGATTTATAAGATTTATAAGATTTATAAGATCACTTCGAAGACCTGTTTTAAAATCATACAGCATACTCTTTCAGCATCTGAGTCATTTATTAAATTCAACTATCAGTGGCTTTAAAATATAATTTAACTGAAAAGAGGATTTTGAGTAGGGCTACAAAGATTTCTATATGCAGATATTTCAATCTCAAGATGGGGAAATGGCTGAAAAACATTCCATATTCTATTATTCTACAATGTTGTTAGGGAATGAGTTTTGTTGCTATGGACTTGATTTAAAGGTTGAACAATTCAAAGTGTAGGTTTCCAGAATAACTGATAGTGTTTATGCTTCCTCACTATGGACTCCTTTACTGTGGGAAGCTATTGAACTTGGTTCAGAAGAATGTGTGTGGGAAGAATGAATCCTTTTTAAGGGAAAGGATATCTTTCCAAGCCATGCCTTATGGTCCTCTGTAAGGATTTGTTCAATACTAAATTTGAGAACTTACAATCAAATATTCCACTTCTGTTTGTAGTTTTAACAGGAATTACTGCATCTTTGATATGATTTATCTAGAAAAGTGCAATGGACTTAATGCAATTCTCTGGATGAAGAACAGGGAGTAGTTGCCTAATTCATTTATTGGGTATAGCAGTGAACAAGTTCATTATGAAATATTGTCTGGGCAGGATGAATTTTAATAACTTCAACAGAGCAGAAGCTAATTTATCCAGTAGTTCATCTGCAGGAGGGGGGGGGGAAGAAAAACAAAACTCACCTAAAAAGATCCTCTATTAAGACAGAAACACTTATCCCTCAAACTTTCAGATGTTGAATAGATCAAATGGCTAGGACTTGACTATGAAATCAATACAAAGATGAACTGATACATTAAAATAAGTGTGTGCTCTGGTTCCTACAGATGAAGCTAGAAACTATGTAAGAAGATTTACCTCCTCATTATGAGGTCTGGTTCTTCTTTCCTTTGCACTACTTTTATAATATTGAAGCACCCTTGGCTTATATGGATTTTTGGATTGATTTAGATGATGAGAATCACAGTGACAGAATCATGGGTAACAAGGATGGGTGTTTCAATTGTATCCTCACTTGTAACATGACATTAATGCACAGCCAGTTCATATTAGTATGAGGCAGAGAATAAAGATGAGAACTTCTAAGCTGCAGTTACTGAAGAAGTGCACGTTGGTATATTGTTGTTATCCTATATCCCTGGGGGAAAAAATGATGCTTCTATAAGTTGCTGGTAGCAAGAAGGAAAAGGGTCTGATATAGAAGAGGCACAAAAAAGGCACAGATCATCTTTTGCTTTTCTTTTTCATTTCACATATACTGAAGTGAGAAATTAGGAAGGTAAAAAGGAATAAAGGCAATGTAATGCTGTGTATGCCTAATATAGACCTTCAAGGTCATTCCTGTACTCTGTAGCCTCATCTAATATCTTTGCTTTAGTAGTGCTGGGCTGATTTAGATCAACAGAAATCTGGCCCACTGTCTCAAAAAGCATTTCCAATCAGGGAAGATTGACCTTGCACTAAGAGATCTTATCAAAATGTAATATTATTACCTTTTAATCAGGAAGGATGCCAGTGTACCTTACTTGGACATAGAAGAATAGTCTAAAGTGGTTCCTGTAAAGTAATGACGTGTTTTTGATTAAAGCCCACTGAGACAGGGGAGTATAATTGCTGCCTTTCTTATAAGGAGTCAGTCAATTCCTTTACAAAAGTAGGTAATTCAAAGAATGAGATCTTCCATCTATGAAGTGTGGCCTTGATCAAAAGATTATTGAAATCTGTGAAAATATTACCTTCTTAGAAAAAACTGTCCATTTTGTTGTTGTTCTTGAACAAGTTCTAATGCACAGTATGCACGCAGACTATGTAGCTTGAGTTTCTTATTACCCATTCCACGCAGACTGTATTTTTGTGTTCTAAAAAAATAGACACTCACTGTCAACACATTACATTCCTTTTTTTTTAATTTTGAAATAATTTGTTGTTGAAATGAAAGGAAAAATATTCTTCTCATATCCTTTTCATTTTCAAAGTGTTATTAGATTTTAATATACTACTGATTTAATACCCACATTTTGCACTGATCTCTCTCATTTTCATGGATTTTATTTAACTAGTTTCACTCCTGCCTTACAGAGAGTCCTAGCTTAAAAAGAAAATATGACTGACAAACATCTCTGTGCTGGAGCCATTATTGGCATGGGATTTCTCTATTTAAAAAAAAAAAGTGTTACCTTGATTCTTTCTCAGCTAAGGTATGCCCTCACAGTCCGGGGTCTCCAGGAGTCAATATTGGTGAACCTATTAAAACACGTTGCTGCTTCCTCTCTACCAGTGCACCCAAGTTTCCAAAGGTCACTGGTGCTGTGAAAGGGTTGTGGGCTAGAATATGGCTAGGAGGTTTACCTGGCTCCAAGAGCTGGTAAGTGCTGTTAGGTCTCCAAATTCAGAAGCCTTCATGGCTTGATGGATAGCTGAATGTGAACTAGGTTCCCAGTGATTAGCTATGTTTTGTTTAATAAGGGCTAAGAGAAGAGTCTATACTTGTTCACGTTGCCGTTCCTGTAAATATTCAGAATACTAACTCTTCTTGACAGGGCTGGACAGAGACAAGGTGAAAGTGGCTCTGAAGTGAAAGATGGCCAGTTCTCTCCCAGAAGTTCAGAATGCATATAATTGCTAATCTTTTTTTACTAACCTAAGTGAAGTCTCTGAAACATCAATTTTCTTTTCTTCATTTATCTTGATTAAGAACGCCTCCCTGCTTAGAGGCTAGGAGAAACTGGATATTAACTTCTTTTTTGGGAGAAAGTTAAATGATTAATCTAATTTTGTCTGGTTTATTTTATGTTTCGAGGTTTAGGGAAAGATTTCTACCACATTCAAAAGGTAATTTCTCATGGGTATTTCTGGATATGAAATTTGCATCAGGCTTTATATATTTGTATTACTTTAAAAATTGGTGTCTAATAGAAATTCGCAATGCTCTGGCCAGAACTATACCACCCAGATAAACAGGGAAGAGTTAGAAGAATGGGAAACTATTAAAGAGAAGGTGGAGAAAAGCTGAAAGAAAACATTTGGATTATAAAACAGAGATAAGTACAGAATATGTATTTTTAGTAAGCTCTCTGCTTAGCTGTTCTTGACTATGAAGTTTGCATCTGCATTTAAACAGCTTGTATACGTCTGAAATCAAATTCGAATGATTGCAGGCAATTCCAATTTTACATGGGAACAGGGAAACAAGCATGGTAAATCATGTGAGTTGTAAGCATTGCTGACAAAATGTTTCAGCTGTCAAACAGTTCAGATCAAAGGGCTGAGTGAATGAGCAAGTCACTCTGGGCAAGAGGTGTCTCAGATCTTTTATCTCTGGTAGTTTTTTAAAAGGTGAGGAAAGAGCTTAGCATCCTCCATCTCCACTGGTGCAGTCATGGTCTAGTGTGTAGCTGCTTATTTTAGGCATTGACCTATCTCCTCTTAGGATCTGAGGTAGCTTTCTGGCAGGTGTTTGCCAAATGCACTTGTCATGGTGATAAGTTACATAGGGATTGTGGAAATTTCTCCGTTTGAGATTTTCAGAAAAGAAGCCAGTATTGTTCTGTATCTTTTCAAGAACGATCCTGCATTGTTTTTAGGGGGGTGAATTTAATGATGTTTTAATGTCTCATCTAGTCTTTATTGTCTGTGATTTTTCTGATTGACTTCTAGTGCCAGCCAGACTCCAGAGAGAATGTGGGTCCTCTGTGTTTTCTGAGTGCGCCTAGGGCTGAATCTTACTCTTTGTATGTTGAATAGCTATTCTTGCACACATAAATCACTGTTCTGTCATATTCGCCTGCTGTGAGAAGTTCAATGCATATCATCATTTACATTAAACCATTTACTTCAAGAGAATGTGTTATATTGCTTTATGAATTATGTTATCTGACATATAAGATTATGTTATGAATTGGCAGTTAGAACAGTGGGACTTTTTATAGCTTATGGTCATGATCCAAGAAGTAATTCATGCCTTTTCTTAATAGACTTCACTGGTCAAAAGGAAAGCAGTCATGAGTGTGCAACATTTTTACTACAGATCCAGAACTTAGGTAGAATCTTAGTTAAGTAAAAAATCTTTGGTGGTTTGCTTATATCTGCGGCCAGTTCATATCTAGAGGAAGGACATTGTTTTTTTCATCTATGGCTCTATTGTTCTAAGTCTTCTTTCATTAGATTTGTAAATCCTGGTCCATCTGAAGAGAGAGACTGTAAGTGAACAAGTGTGATGACTTCCCCATGTCTGAGCAAGGAAGATTTCCTGAAGGGGTAACAACGATGTTGAGTAGAACTGGGGGAACTGTTTAGGGGAAGACGAAGTTGTTGTAATTTGGTGAGGAGCTTCTAAAAGCAGCAGAGCAAATCACTATTCCTCTCCTCTCCTATTTCCCTTGTACCTGTGCTCTGGAAGCTTAGATTCACATTTAAGAAAGTATAAAGTTGGTTCAGGAACACATCAGAACACTTTCTTTCTCAGGAACCCTATGTGTTAAAATATTAAACACGTTTTTAAATGTGAAAAGTTAATATTTTTTTATAAAGTTGAGGAGTTTGACATGTACTCTGAAATAGAGGAGAACATTTCCACCAACCAGCCCTGTTCCTCTTACATAAAAGCCTTTAACAGCTATGTCACCGCATATCAAGGTTTCTGCTGTTACTTCTATACCTGTATATGTTCAGATGAGGGGGAAGCTTAATAAGTAGTACACTTGGCATAGAGAAAAAACAGCCTATTGCTTTCCCTTGATGGACTGACTGCTTGGGAACAGTTTTTATTTTTGAGTTTGAATATAGGTACACAATGAAAAGAAACAGGCACGTAAAAATAAGCCATCTGAGTAAGTTAACTTTTAGCATGTGTTTCTACCCATATGTCTGGCAGTCAGCCCCTCAAAACTTTTGAATTCCTCACATGCAATTTTTTGTTTTTGTGAGGGAAAACTGCACCGTGTCTAAAATGTAAGTTATCCCAATCAAGGACCATGAGTTTCATATTTTGTACAACACAAGAACTGTGATGGGGATCTTAGTATCATGAAAGAATAAATAATGATCTTTTTCTTTGCTTCATAATTTCCTGTATCTGCATACAGTAGAGCATAACTTTCAGTACACATATGCTACCACAAAATCTCATACCCAGGTATGTACTGATGATATATGCATGGTTTGGGAATCCTTGGTGGGGCTAACAATATTCAGTGTTTTCGCCCAACAATTTTACCCTAAAGAAAGAAACATTTGTAGCACTAGAGACAAAGCACAATATACCGAAGTAATATCCACGTCACATATCTTCAGCTAATGAAAATTAATTTACTGATGTTTCATATATCAATGTCTCACCTGGAGCAGCAGGTCTTAACATGGTTTTCAATCATGTGACACTCTGCCCTACAATATAGTAAGGGACAGTGCTGTATATAACTTAATTCTCAAAAAATCCCAGCAGTGAATAATTTATTCTACCAAAACAGCTGTGCTACTCATGAGAAAAAAAGGTTAAATACTAGTGTTGCTAAAGGTTGACCTGCCCATCCATCTTTACTGTTTTGTCATGATGTTCAACTAGGAATGGCTCATTATTTCTTACTCAATTTATGTGCTTTCTGACTGCATCAACTCTCTATAGATAGTAGCAATTCTTAATAGTTTTTAATCTCTACTTAACATTACTGAAGTTTCTTTTGTGTATCAACAGAAGTTTGTTTATTATTCATTCCACAATTGATAGTTCACTGGTACATGTCTCCACTCCCGCTGGCTGCAATATGTTGGCATGCCCAGTGTACTGATCAGTGGTGCCATCTAAACTGTAGTTCAAAAAACACACATATCCTGGATTTGCCAGACATCTAAATGTGAAAAAGTCCTGCAGGCTGGAATATTATTGCCCTATACAAATATAAGATACGCTAAAAGACTGAATTCATTGATTCTTGCTAAATGTCTTCTCTATTGAGCAAGAACTTCAAGTTTTTAATAACATGCATAAGTTAATAACTGTAGTTGCAATTCAAATGCACTTGATTGGAGCCATAATAGACCTTTCTTCTTATATTTGTTTTGCTTCCCTGGGACCTGTTGTCTTTAAAGTACAAAATGACAGTCAAACATGTAATCAGTTATGATGAGTGTAGTAGTCAGAAGGCTATCCTCCTTTGCTCTATTTTCTGAAAGTTTGCCTTTTTTTTTTTTTTTTCCTGTAGCAATAAATGTAATGTGCTCTAGAAATATAGGTAACCCTCTAGAGATATCTAGAGACATAGGTGGAAATAAGACTTGGCAATCCAATCATGTTAATTAGGAAAATAGACCCTTCCCTTTCTGTAGCACATATAGAAAACATTTAATGTACTGAACATACAGTAGAGACTCACAAAAAGAATGAAAATAACATGAGAAAACTCCAGTGTGAAGTTTTGGAGCACTGTACCTCTCATAAAGTTAAAACTGTTCAGTCCTTAAACTGGATAATATTTTAGTGTTAGTACTCAAATTCAGAGTTTACTTTAAAGTTTGTAGGTTTAAGGCACTTGTTCCTGTTTAATAAAACTAGAAATAAGCCTCACTTCTACTACATTCCAGTCCTTTCTGTAAACCCAGCAGCTGAATATAATAAATAAAGGGATAGGGGGTAGTGGTAATCTCATCCATCAGCTGAACTGTTCCCGATGTTCTCTCAGCATCTTGACAGGAAAGAAAAGGCACAAAAAAAAAAAAAAAAAAAAAAAAAAAAAAGGAAAGAAGGAAATAGAAAGGTTATTAAGAGGTAAATAACAAAATGCCAAAGAGCTTTTTCCCAAGAAACCATCTGCTCCAATCACCACAAAATTGTGCAAGCATTGTGTTTTCCTTCTTAATGCCTAAGGGGAGGTTTTTTGCCAATATTTCCAAGCCAACTTACAGGCCAAATGAGCAATTAACAGATTGATAGCTGCAGCCTCTGGAGCAATGGCTTGACGCATGGGATATATGTCTGATCAATGAGGAACTCTGGGAGGTGCAAGTAGAAGTTTTGAGTGATTATGGTAACAGTGAAACTGCCCAGAAGGTGTGACAAATAAACCATGAATATTGAAATACACCAAGGCATAACTGTACCTTTACTGAGAGAGACTGCCTCAATGAGTATCTGCACATCGTCAGCAGAACTATAAAGTTGCTGATTTTGCAGACATTTCTTCCGCAGCTTGATAAGTTAATATATATTGTTTAACATGATAATGTAGCAAGCTGTTGTTTTGTGGTTTGAAAGCCAGCTGCATTTGATTGATGCCAGGAATGGAAGTATTTATAAAATGACACTGAATTAGAAGTAGTCAGTTTATGGGTCTGGGGAAATGAATCTTTTATGAAGAATAAAACTTTATGATGAAGGAGTAATACTGAGGAAGCGTGCATCTTGAATTAAACTCTTTTGGACCGGATGTATGCTGTACAGCCTTTTAAAATAAAAATTGGTGTCACACTATTTTTAGGAAAGAGATCTCTATAAACATCATCTTCTACTGGTGGTCCAATCCCAAATGTATGGTCATGTATGTTCTCTCTGTGAACACACATCAACTAGAATAGGAAAGTTCTTCTCTGGAAATATAGCTATCAGACTTCTCCAAAAGGTCCCTGGAATATATTTTAGCTGCTGGTTTAAAGCTGTTGTGAGTTTTGAGGCATCAACCACAAATATATTCTAGCTTTTTTGTGTATGTGGGGGGTTTTTATTTGTTTTGTTTTACTGGAGTACCATATAGAGTAGGCACCACTGTGCTTTGAAATGAACGGACAGTGTTGCACTCTGTTTGTTTTGCAAGCCTGCTTGTGAGCACAAGAGCACAAAGCATACATTTCTGAGGACAAGCCGTTCTCAGCATGGCTGCAGAAGCCTCGCATCAACTTTCAACTCAGTGCTAGGGCTTCCTTTTTGTTTTCAGCAGCTCCTCTGGTTGTGGTAGCCATGCAAGCCTATAGGTGATATTTAAAGAGGTGTAGTTTTCTGTATTGATGTTCATGAACAGAAAACAGGTACCATCTTATATAGACTGTACTAATGCATAATGACATCTAAAGACAACCCCAAATTTTACGTGCGTTTTTTACATCTGTTATATGAACTTGGAGAATAGAATAACTTTTACTTAAATGTAAATGCCACTTTGATGGTAGCTAGAAACCAGTATCTCAACGCTTTTGTCAAAAGCAACATAGAAACAAATGGATGTAATTCTCTACAGCTTTCCTCCTGGGGCTAGCGTCTCTGTGCAAAATGAATGTAAAATTCTGCTTTTCTGAGTTGCTGGAATTTCTTATGTATGCACCAGAGGAATGATTGCACAGAACAAGATAATGTCCAGTCAGTTGAAAGGTTAAAGAATTGCAGCTGGCAAATCAGATTCAGCCATTGTATTAAGCCAGTTTTATGCCAGAGTGACTTGACATTTAGGGATGTACATCAGATCTTAAAGTCTACATGTGCTTTCCACAGCCTTATTGTCAGAAATATTTCAGTAGAACTGTCTAGAACAAATATATAAATAGCATTTGTACCTGAGTATATATTTTAATCAGTTTCTGAATCCCTGCTGAGCATCAACTCATCTAATACATTATTAATGGTAGTAACTGTATATTCATTTAAAATATAGTCTAATGTACTTGAGCATAGCATCTTATTAAATTGCATTTTTCAGGAGAGAGTTGTGTACTGAAACCCACTGAATTTCACTTATACTTGGGCACTCTTTAAGATCCCTTGAAGATTTGCCTTAATTCTTATTTATTTCACTAAAGTCTCGTGACTTAGCAGATCTTTGTGAAACACATTATCTAATATAAATAATCTTGTCAAAATGCAATAAATATAAAAAAAAAGCACAGTGTGTTGTACTTGTGAAAAGAGGGTGAATCTTCATTCTTCAAAACAGAAAGCTGCTCTTTTTTCTTTTTTCTTCTGAAGAAATCTCAAACAAAGTAGGTGAAAATATGAGGGCTAGGATCATCTTGTAATATTGGAAAACATGGCATGGTATCCAGTGGTAAGCTTCTTTTTGAGCTGTCTGACCTTTAATCACTGGTGAATAAAACCAAAATGCTGTCAGATCTCTGTTATTTTTCTCAAGGGGGTAACTCTGCCTGAAGTAGCAATGAAGCAAAACCTTTGAGAGCTTATAGTCAAGGTCACTACAACAAGAGGCAATACTTAGTACTCTGGGAAGTACAGAAAAAGAAAAGAAGAAGAAATATATCTCAACAAGCCAGTTGTGTTTGTTTAACAGTGAACCAGGCAGCTGTTGTGTCAGCCTATAAATGAAGCTGGGTTTGCTTTTACTTTTACCACAATATTTCATTTTTATTTGATTTTTAAGTGATCTGTGCTTCAAAACCTTCACAAAGAATATAAACTCACTATTTATCATTGTACATGAATGATATATATTTCTGTTCTGCAGGCACTTCCAGTGTAATGTCTCCGGCCTTGTCTGTACCAGGTTTTAATCACATGTAGTTATTTTGCCACAAAAGGCAATGTGGATACTGAGAACAGATTATGTGGTCTTACAGACCTGTTAAGAAATGATAATTTGTATCTGAAATGTTTTTTTTTATCATGATATGTTAAAACAATACTTGCCCACTGAAAGTCTACGGGGAGAAAAGAAAGGGTTCATCACCACGTAAGAATTAATCTCTAACAAAGAATTATAACTAACTTTGACATTGTGGTACACATTAGATAATATGGTTTCAGTGCTAAGCTACTTAAATGTAAATTGTATAGCTGACGGAATTTAAATTATTTTTTTTAGTTGCAATTTTTAGGCAAAAGAATGGAGACCTTCCCACATTTGTATAAGTTTGCTAATACCTCTCGCTTTAATTTGTTGCTTAACTTTAATTCACCATTGAAACTAGTTTGTTGATTTGATGATGACTTTTTTGTTATTTGGTAGGATTTTATTCTTTCTTCAGGTCAATATTACCAGAAATACTTTAGTTTTGGTGTGATGATATATTACTTTTAGTTTGGGGCTTTTGTTTTTTTTAAATAATGCTTATGTTTATTCCTATACATGAAATGATTAAGAAATTGTAATGATCTAGCAGTAAATATCTCACAGTTCAGCCCAAGTGTCTAATTGTTTCCTTTCCTTGGTTGTCAATGTACTGTACAAAGCAAATAAAAGAATGCTATGACAGAATCTTGTGAGCTATGTCAGCCTCTGGTGTGTCTGTCTAAGGGAGAGGAGAAGACTTGATCCTGTGATGCAGGAGTATGTGTTCCACTAACGAAGTAGAGAATTGTCACCATCTCAGTCCTCGCTGTATTAACAGTGATGTAGAAGTAGAGTAGGTTTTTCCTCTGTACATCATTTAGGAATCTGTGCAGTCAACAGCATTTGCCTTATTGCACTCTACAGCAGAACTGTATGCTCTAGGATTTTCGTGTTGTTAAAACCTTCATCACTCAAAGGTTCATCTTCAGCATAAATATCCTGTAGACTTTCTACCTGTAGAATTTAAAGTGAAAAAAGATACATCAGTAGTTGATTAAGTGACATGCCGTTAATATGGATGGCAACAAAGCATACAAATATGGGGAACTTATGTTAGAGTCATATGTCTGTTGCAAATCAAAACCATTAGTCTTTTGTGGTTGGCTCAGTAGCAAGTAAAAATAATACAAGTGCAGACTAAATATCAGGTGAAACTACTTAGTGGTCTTATAAGATAACTATGTATTGTACCCATCTGGTTCTCACATGTGAGGGCAGCGTAATTTTACATGTTCTTGCTAACTGCATTCTGTTGTCTGTCCACCTTTCCCTTAGGAACAACTGTGATGCGTATGACAGCATTTGATGCCGATGACTCTAGCACAGACAATGCTCTTCTGCGGTATAACATCCTCAAACAGACACCTACCAAACCATCTCCAAATATGTTCTATATCGATCCAGAAAAGGGAGATATTGTTACAGTGGTGTCACCTGTACTGTTGGATCGTGAGGTAAGTGAGCATTTTCCTATTGCCAGTCTGACACGTTAACATTTGTGCCTATAATCCTCTTCCATGATGTGAAATGAGGTTCAAAGTATTGCAGGGGTGAGGACTCAGGTGTTCCACTTTGAGGACTCTTAAAAGAGTTTTGTTTATTTCTTATTTGGGCATAAGAAGTTACATGCTCTGATCAATATTTATAAATGTAGTAGTTCATAATTTCTGGGCAGGACAGTGTTGGATGGTGAGAACAAAGATCTCAGGAATAAGTGGAATTCAACTTTGAGTTACCAGTTGACCACTTGGGGGGGTACGGGGGAGGAAAAAAAAAAAAGGCAAAAAGCCCCCAAAGTGTCCATATAGCTCCATAGAGCTTGCTATGAGATTGTAACAGTTTGGTGCTTTCAATCCTTCTCTAGAACTTTGTTTTTATTGAGTGGGCTTAGCAGATTAATTAACTTTGTGTACTCCATAGGCAAAAAATGAAAATACAGAAAAGGAATAGTAAAGGGACAAGTAGTTTGCATGTGGTTGTAAGGTGAATTACCATAGTGCCAAAACCTATGTTTATTACAGATCATTAACATAATGAGAGCATAAATTGATGGCAAAGAAAGCTTAGGTATGATCATTTCATTTTCAGAAGATAATAAAATAGAGCCAATCTGTTAAAACAAAGGTTTAGTTATCAGAATATATGAGATCTGGGCACCAAGGCAATGATGACCTAATCAATTACTCTATAAATCACCATTTCCTTTGATTATGGAGCCTTGTATGGTCTTAGATTCCTGGAGACGACCAAGCTCTTTTCTTGCAGGCTGTTTCAGGTACGTGCTGATTTACTGAACTTGTCTTCTAAGTTGGTTAGATTCAGGACTACCCAATGTTCTCAATATTCAGCACATTATTTTTCATATTAACCAGATAAAAATTATGACCATACCACTTCCCATTTTAAGTGAGTAGTTTTTCTGCAGGCTTTTCCAACAGCAGATAATTAATGGGTAAACCAGACATATATCCCAGA
Organism: Grus americana; assembly: GCF_028858705.1. Classification (NCBI taxonomy): domain Eukaryota; kingdom Metazoa; phylum Chordata; class Aves; order Gruiformes; family Gruidae; genus Grus; species Grus americana. The sequence goes on along the minus strand of NC_072864.1, from coordinate 4,646,989 downwards.
CACATAGTGCAGTAAAACTAAGGTCTGAGTCTGTAGATCTGTCTTTTTAAGTTTAGAGGGATTCCAATTCTTTCATACTTTTGTGGCAGGCCACAGAATCATGCCCAAGTTAAGATTTATATAATCGCTACCTTTTTGCCTCAAGTTTTCCTTCTAAATTCATTGTTTCAGTTCAAAAGCTTTATACTGTTTTCTAAAGTCAGTTTAGGTATTTTTATTCCTGATAGATAACCATTCCCCAGATTATACCAATTTACTCAAAATTAGAAAATCAATGGACAGGAATGAACATGCCTGCTTTTCCTAGTATCTTCCAAAGGTCACTGGTGATTCATGAAATAATGATGCTGTCTCCACACAAGAAGTCTGGGCTCAATCGAACGGGTATTACGGCTGGGTAGTATATCCTGAAAGCAAGATCTGAATTCCTCATGATTTTTAGTAATAGTTGATTCAGTACCTTTACTTTGAAGGTGACATGGCAAGCTGCAGTCTTGTTGAAACTGCAAAGTAATTTTTGTTGTTGCTGTGAATGCTGTATGTTTTATAAGCCAAAATGTAGGGCTGGGTAAAATTTTAACACTAAACCCACGCATTATCTGCAGTTAAAGTCTAGTCTAATATCGTCTTGTCACGTGAAACACTTGGGAAAAAGTATGTTTTCCATTTCTTCACAAGGCGCTCTGTGTTGTGCTCTCCGTAATCTTTGTGGCTTCAGCCTCTTCTCCCCCTTCCTGCTTATGTATGTTTTGTGTAGAAACTAGTAGTCATGCCTTCTTTTTTAGATTTATGGAGTTAGCCCTTCATGGTCAAAGATGTATAACTTCTATTTGGAACTGTAATAGCAGCTTTTAGGGACAAGTGGCCTAATGATCCTATTCTGAACAATTCTGGATACCAACATAATCTTGATACTATATAAATAACTCATGTATTTCTACGTAGCTCATGAAATTGAATTTTTGTAAAAGAATTGTCTGCCTCAGAGAGAGACAGGAGTAACATCTGGAGGAGGAAATGTCAGTCTAGCTACTGCTTAGGAAGTAAGGTATCTGCATGTCACCGGGCTTGAAGAAGTGACTTTTAGGGTGCTGGAAAATTGGTGGCTGGGAGGGAGTACTATTTGCCACTCCTCTGTAGGATATCAGCTGATATTAGTGCCTTATTGTTATTATATTTTCTCTAATGAACCTTTGCAAATCTTAACTGGTTTGGCTTTTTATCACAATCTTCTGTGCAGTGCGTTGTAGAAACACAGGGCAAAGAAACAGTCTTTCCCCCGAAAGCCTTGCCTAGTAGGTGTGTAACATCAGAGGACAAAATTCTAGATAGAGAAATTGAATGATGGTTGGACAAAGACCGTGTGAAGCAGTATTTGCAAACAGGAGAGAGGAATGCTTTTACCTCCTCAGTTCTTATGTTCTTTTGTTGGCATCTCAGTGGAGAATGTATTCCAGTAGATGCGCATAGGGAACAGCAAGCTTTTCATTAATGTTTTCCATTGTCTGGAAAAGAGAATGGATGTCAAACAACTCAGCTAATCCTTTTTGATGACTGGGATTTGAGTCAGCAGTATTTGCAGGTAATGGTGTAGCTCATGAAGGTACACGTGGTATTTATATAGGGGGGCAGGGAGGATGGGTGCATTTCTGCTGGGGAATTCCACAGCTCCAGAAACTGCAAAAAAAAAGATCCTGGTGAATCTCATTATTCATGACTGCCAATTCAAACCAGCAGCTTCTCCCAGATTTTACTTAAACTTTACATTAGGTCAGTTGCCTGTGATTTTTCTGTCTTTTGCTAGCTCTATTTATTTTCTGTTTGAATCTTACAAGCAAGTACCAGTCAAAAGTGCATTCTTCTTAGTTGTTTCTTGTAGGTGTACTGTTTAAACTTTCTTAGCTGTAGACACCAATTAAGAAGTTGAATTAAAGTAAAACTTTCTCTAGGATGGACGTGGAGAAGGGAGAAAACTATTTCTCATAAACCATATGTATGTGTACCAGAGGTTGATATGAACTGTTTTAAAACATGTTAAAACACTATTAAAATTGCTCATATTTTCCATCTCTTTTAGTAACTTTTACCACTGCTTGGATCTTGATGCTTTTGGGAAAATTTCCATTTCATTTAAGACAAATTAACAGAATATAAATTGTTTGGGGTTTCGGTTTGGTCTTTTGTTTATTTTTTTAAGTATCATTTATTTCATATTTGTGCATCAGAGGGAACAGGAGACTGGGGATATTGCCCAGTGGGAGGTACTGAGATGTGGAGATACAAAGCATCTGGCAGGTTTTGTGCATACTGTATAGTCTCTAGTCCATATTACTTTTCCATGCTTCAATGTTTTCAGAAAAGTTGCTATGGCACAGCCTCAGAAATTCTTGTTGCAGTACAAAGAATCAAAATACAGATATTTACCCTAGAGTAAGATGAAGTTTGGCCATCTAGAGAGCTCAGGTTTTATAACCAATTGAATAGATATGGGACTTAGCATGCATAAGTAAGTATCTAGGTTAATAATTTTAAGGAGATGAAAATCAAATCAAACATTTTTTCTGGTAATACTTTAGAATTAAAAGTAAATTCTAAGTAGACACTTTTAAAATAAAACAAAATTTAAAAGAAAGGAAAAAAGGAAAATTTTTTCTGGTGAACCTCAACTGTGCATCTGCTTGTTCTTTTAGCTACACAGGATCAGCTCAAAATGAAGACAATTTCATTAAATTCCTACAAGCCTTCAAAATTTCTTTTTCTGTGACTGGCATTTATTAGGTAATTTGCTAAATTTGAGAGTATGGAGATGGGAATGCTCCCTGGTGTGTTAAGTGGTCTCTCCTTCAAAGGCTATTCCAAAGCTGCTCTGTGCATAAGGCAGCAGAAGGAATACGTAATGTGAAAGGCATCATTGTGTCTTTAGGGTTGTTTTCTTTCTTGCACTATCTAGAAACAGGAAGGTCATCTTAGGTCTTTTCTTTGAGTTGCTAGTCTGTTTTCAGATCCCCAATCTAGCTATTTTATTTTTCTTAACTTTGGTAGCAATTGAATGGGTGTTTGATTTAGCACAGATAGGTGACACTGTGCGCTTTGGAGCTATTTCCATAGAATAGTATCAGCTGCAAAAGCATTAAGCAAAAAAGTCATTCCAGTATGCAGAGAAAGTGTATGTAGGAATCCCACAGATTACATCCAGCAAACTGCTGAGTGCTTCTGATTTCTGTTGACATCTGCTTCAGCCAAGTGCTTCATGCCTCCAAGGAAAGACTTAGCACCATGCAGGATTTGTATGGCCTGAATCTACCAGCGTCTTTTTATTTATAAATTTTTCAGATTCAAAATTGTTTCCAAAAGTGCGTGATCCTCAGGGTTTGTAGTGAAACTCAGATAATTTCTCAAAGAACATCCATTTTCATTTTCAGAAGGAAGGTAAGGACGTATTTGTGAAGATTAATGTGAGGTTTTTTCTTGTGGGAGATAGGCATCCTTGAATGTGTCAGCAATAAAGATTGAAGAGTGTTAGGGGGCAAATTATACCTCCAGATATCCATTGGAGAATACATTTTGATTCATAAATTCAGAGAAGAAGGATCTCCTCCATCAAACTGTACGGTCTAAATGACCCAAAATAGAGCACGACAGGAAAAAAAAATAGGAGGGGAGGGGAGAGAAGAAAAGAAGAAAGAAACCTTGAGGAAATGTCCTGAATTTTGTATTTTAGGGATGGAGAGTCCATTTCAAAGTGACACTTCCCTGCAGTGAAAGAAAAATAATGCTCCTCATGTGCATAGGAGGAGAAAATGCTTGTATTCTTGTAGAATCAACTTTTAAATTTCCTTTATGGATCAGTAATCAGTTTTTCTGCTTACTCGCAATGCTATTTTGCCAGTGTTACAGACCCCTCTGCTCTGCAGGAAAGTAGCTGTATGATTTGTATAAATTTTATATGACTACTGTAAGAAAGCTGCCACCACAGTTGCTTAAGTGAAATATTTACTTTACTTCTCACAGTTTGAGGAGTAATATGCTTTTGCTTTTGATAGGAACTGCTGTGCTTAATTTGAATTAAAGTTAACAAATAGTTTGAGATATTTACTGCATGCTGGACTATATGCTGTTACATATGTTTTTAAACAGTCTTCTCAAGAAAACCAATTCCAAGTATTCTGTGATTCCGAGAAACCCCGGGCTAGATTCAGTTAAATGAAATGTATGTTATCCGGGGAGACTGACGCTTGGTGTGCCTGCACAAGACACGCCATTTCAGTAAGCAAGTGCTATATTCTGTAACCATTTGAACCAATCTTGGGGCATCAGTCTACCATTATTTGAATCATATATAACTTTCTGTCTCTTTATTACTTGGAAACATGGAGCTGAAAGCCAAATGCCATAAGCGATGAGAAACCTGTAGTTACATTAGCCCATCCTGCTCATGTTTATGTGCACCACTGGTAATAACGTAATAGCTGGCTGAGCCTCCCGCTTAACCGGATGCCTCTAAGCTTTAAACAACAACTGCAACAAAAAGCAGTGTATAGCAATTAGCAAATACCCATTCCTATCCATACATTGATAAATGGTTGTACAGTGGCTAGCAATTTTTCAAGTCAACAGCAGCCCGCTGATACATATACACCAATACACTGCTCGCGTGAAGGAATGAATGCTTGCATAAATGTTCTTTATAGTATTCAACCAGTTCTGCTGTGATAAGTAAATCACAGCATTCTTGTTGACAGGGCTTAAGTTCTCTGAAGGGGTAGCAGTAGGAAATAGAAAAAGCTTGTCCACTTCTGCAGATGGACGCTACCCTCTTTATCCATATTTTCCATTTTGGAGATATGTGTCTTAAGCAGTCAATATACTTATTACTTACTCGATCTAAATGCAAATGCTGAACCAACAGTGCACTCTCATTTTTAATGAAAAGATATTAATCTTTTCAGCAAATATATTCCACATTTGATCTTCATATTAACCTCTAAAATATTCATATTTACAGTGATTGTGGGAAAACGTATTCTTGGAGCATATCGGCTCTGAGTTGGAATAATTGTATCATTTTGTCTTGTCTTCTCTGACAGAATTCCCACTTGCACACCTTTAACTTGTTTTGCAATAGTTGGACCTTAATTTCTGTGGTTTGGGTTTTTTTTTAGCGACAGATATGGCAATATATTTCTTTTCTGCTTAAAATACAAGATAAACAGCGCATTCATCCTGTTCCCTTGATTAATGCATTCCTTATACTATAGTTTCTGATGCCTGTAAATGTGAGCAGTGGGTCTTCAGCCAGGGAAAAGTGGTGGGTCTTTGGTCTCTTTTTGGAGATTATTTCATAGTCCATTGTATCTCAAACATTAGAAAAGTAGAAAAAAGGGGAGAAGAAAGCTTCCAGTTATAATGCTAGCTTATGAACAAATGGACAGGTAGATGGAAAGTGCTTCTTAGTGAGATGTAAACTCATATTTAAAGTTAAGTTGATGATGAACTTTCCAGCATTTGGACTTAAATGTCTGCAGTAAGAATTTCATTTTACTAGATGTACTAGTAATTCTTAGTTTGATCCCTATTATGTTTCTGATGAGAAAGCTCATTAACTCATTCTTAAATCTTGAAAGAGACTGTGCAAAAGAGGTAAATAAAGTAAGAACGGTATGTCAAAATATGAGTAGTATCATTCAGGTTATGAATAGTAAAGATTCCTATTGCCAGAACATTAGAAAAAATGATCATTTTTTTAAAAAATTCTGATCTGCATAAACCTGTAGTCGCAGAATTTCTGCAAATCTTTCATTACATTGTTATTATCTGTTTCAATTTTAATTTAATTCAACACATAGTTTGAGACTCTTTTTTTTCTTTAAGTAAAATTATCTGACAATAACAGGGACTAGATTTTCTTTTCTATAAAAGTCTGTGAGGGATGAACATATTACATCAGGAACCTTGCAGGCAGCCATTTCAGCACAATGTTACTGACTCTGGACAGTGAATATAATATCAAGATCACAAGGCAGTTAAATCACTGAATGGCTTTTCTTCAAAACAATAAGCACAACATGTAAGAATCCTACCTCTGGAAAAAATAAAACCCTTGGGTGAACACATTTCCTTTCTTTGTAAATGAAAAGCTCATTGAAGAAGCTACTGCTTATACTCTGTCTTGTATTTACCTTCCCTGCTCTGAACTGAGCATGACTAGCTGCAAAGCCCTAGTGACCGCTGGAGCTCCCTTCAAATTCTTGTGTTGGCTGCTCTGTGGGGGTGGTGGAGGCCACAGCAGGTTTTCCTTTGCAGCCTTAAGTCCGGCTTGTTGAAAACAACTTTGTAGGTAGAAGCCCCTAGCCATTACAGACTCTGGATTATCATCCTGCCAGATCTGCTGGCTGATGTCCATGTGTAGGTGCTCCTTTACAATTTCATCCAATATAAATTGGGATAATCACTATATATACCTCTTAAGCTTTTTAAATTGTAGATTGCAGGTGGGATAAACAACAACCACTTAGCAGGCAGATTTTCTGCAAGGCCATGTTTCCCTCCTCTGTGTAGGTGAACCGCATGAAATTCCAAGCCATCTCTCAAAGGAATCTTTTTCTGCTTGCTTTCTCTGTGTTTCCCTTTGACACTAACAGAAGAAGAAAAAGCATTCCCAGCTCTTCATGAGGATCTTGGATTTATTTCTTAGGTAGGCTACTGGCTATTCATTCTTCTAGTACATTTTCTACCATAGTATGAAAAACAGGTGATTCTCAACTATTGATGACTCCAAGCATAATTTTGAAATATATACTCCTATAATAGCTTACTTTCTGGAAAAACCTGAAATCTTCTTTCCACAAAAAGATGTGAATATGACTTTTCAAGCTTGCAGTTTTCTGTAGCTCCACTGAGAAATATTTATATTCTCCCTCTCATATTTTGGGTTAGGAGTTTTGGTATAACTAGCTCCCATGGCAGATAGTTTGCTGATCCTCTAGACATGTCACTCACCTAAACATCACAAGTTTCTCTGATGCTGATGTATTGCAGAGAGATTTATAAAAATATCATCTTCAAGATGCTTCCTAAGAGTGACACAAAGCATGATATCAGCTGCTCGTATGCTTTGAATAGAGGCTGATAACTGAAATGTTATCTTTTTTGACTAGAGTTTCTTTATTTAAAAAATTGAAAGGAATATTAGCTCTATGGATGATTAGACGTTAAAATCCCACTGTGACAAATGACAATTTAAGAGGGGAAAAGAAGTCGTGTACTTATAACAAAAAAACTTCAAGTGGCAGATTTTGCAGAGAGTGCTGGTTAATTACTAAATGCTGGCACATATTCCGCTAGTGCAAAGGGCCCGATGGTTACTAAAGTTCAGCTGCAATGGAAGATAGTAAAGTTTAGACATCCAGATCGGAGACATACCATGTGTTTTGTAGATGTCTGGGGCAATGGTTTCAGTTCAAAAGAGAGAGGATTGGAAGGGCCAAAATGTGAGAAAAATCTGATAGATTCTCACTGCTCGTGTTTTTCAATCCTTTCCTAGGGCCAAGGAGTATGACTATAAAAGGTAATAGTAAGTCTCTATTGATTAATCCAAATACACCCTCTTTTTCTTGTAAATATCCCTAGTTTCCAAACAGGTAGATTTTGCTGTCTGGATAAGATTAATTCCTCCTTGTTATAGAAGTAGTAAGGATGTATCACAGTTAATGCTTGAAAAAAAATTTTAAAACTTTTCTATCTTAAAAGTTTGATTTTTGCATCAAGTATCAATGCTTCAGAATGCTCAGTGCTTGAGAGAGCAAAAAGAAAAACATCTGGAAGTAGTCAGTTTACAACCAGCATGACTCAAGTAGAGTTAGTACCATAAAATAAATAGAATTACTTCAAAGTCGCTATAGGAATAATTGCTTAGCTATATCAGAGTTACAGCTCAGAGTGCTTGGGACTCTACAAGAGACACCCCAGAGATGCTCCAGGAGAGAAAGTTTTGTGTGCTTTAATATGAAAATCAATCACTATACTTTCTTTTCTCAAAATGCAATAAAGCTTTGGAAACTGAGTGAGTAACAATTGTACCTTTAGTCAAGAGCTGTATGAAATATATACTTACATTCCTGTGACCGTAATGAACACCTAACCATAATATTGTTTGAAATTCACCAAACATACACACATCTGTATTCTGTATTAACACCTTGGCTAGGGAGAGAATTACCCAGTGCCAGAAATTAGGATTACACACTGGTCATCTTCCCAAGAGAAAACAAAGAAAGGAAAACCCTTAGATTAATGTTTAATACCAAAAAGGAAAAAATAATCTAGCTATAAAATTGTGGTTTGGGTCCAGATTCCTTTAACCCACTTTTTTAACATAAAAAAGGTATTGTCAAATACATATATGGTTATTTTTGGTGTTCTACTAGCATAATTCAGATTTCCCAGTGCCATTATTGTGGGATAATTCCTCTAGCATTAATGGGACATTACTTTTGATTTCCCAAATGCCAATCAGATAACATGTTTATCTTTCTCATTTTATTTTCATTTTCTTTTATCTTTCTTGTTTTCTTATGACTTTCTATTTTTAGAGTGTATACAGCAAGTATTATTTAAAATATACTGTTTTGTCAGAGATTTTATCTTAACACCATCAACGAGAAAATTCTCTCCAAATTCTGCCTAATTGTACCTATCCTTTGTGCTGGAGTATCTAATTTCAATAACATGAATTAAAATAAGTGTGTGGGGAGGTGTGTGTGTCAGCTTTTAGTTTCAGTGTAATTGTATTCTTTTGACTTCTGTGAAGCATTAGATACCATTTCTCTAGTTGTGTCAACATCCCATAGTCCTCAGTCTGTGCTACTGAGTTATATAAAACTTTACTCAAGGTTAAAAAAAAAAAACCCTCTTAGACTACATGAATAACATTAGGTTTTAGTTTTCTGTTTATATACTCAGTAAGTCAATTAAAAGCTAATCTGACAAGGCAGAATGTGAATAATGTTTCTATATTTGATTGAATTATACCTTTTAGTTCTTGGAACAGATAAACACATGTAAGTGCATAGAAATATCCTGAAGAAACATCCCTTTGAAGAGACCTGGAGATAGATAAATTGTCGAATTAAGCAGGTGTAAAGAGTCATGTTAATCAAATTCTCCTCTGCGCTTCTCTTTTGGACTGGAGAATCCACTAGTGTTTCACTTTTAATACATTCATGTAACTTTTTGCCTATTTGTTTTTCATTTTTCTATATTAAGCAAAGTGTGAAAATTGAAATCTTAATTAAAACATAGCTGGAACATCCCAGAGAGACTAGTGACAGCCTTTGAATCGGTTTTTAGTTGTAAATGTTGGACATTACATCCATATTATGTATATATAAACATTTCAGAAGCTCAAAATCTAAAGCATAAATGAAGTCATTCAGTCATGTGGTTGATTACTGTAGAATTAAAGTAGTTCAATTTACCACAGAAGGGCTAGCCTTTCTTTATATAAGTTATAAACTTTTTTGATATAGCTATGAAACTTCCCTAAATGATTGATTTTTCCTTGCTTGAAGATCACTGAATTCTCTGTCAGTGATCAAAATGCTGCCATTTATGCATATAATTCAGTTTTGCTGATTACTTTTTATAGTTTGCTTTTGACATCTTTAATTTGATCTGTCTTGTGTCATGGATATTTTTTTTTTTTTTCAAGACAAACTCAATTTCCTTGAAAGGAAATCCATAAAGCATCATTCTCCCTGCAGAACAAGTATAAGTTGGCTCCTTCAAGACCATATATAAATCACTGTTAAGGGAAGATATTGCTCACTCAGAAAGATGATTTGTAAACACTTTAAGTTTGTGCCATATTATACTACCATCTTCAAATAGATACCTCCATCTAAAATATGAATTCTGCCTTATAGGTTGATGGTACCATGGAGCAATATTTATGAATGTTGACTTTTCTTTTTTGACATACAACATATGTTACTTCAGAGCGTGTTGCCAGACACTGCTCATTTAATGATTTTTAGAATACTGGACCACAGCCTTCCCTAGAGAGATGTTATTTTCAACGTAAGAATTGGATATCCTTGCCACCTTTTTTTTTCTTTATAGTCTTTATACCAGGATGTTGCCTTGCATAAAGTTTGAAACTACACTTAGATGAGCCAGGCAACGTATACGCTACAGATGAAATGTGTGGTAGGGCTGACAGGGGAGGAGAGTTATAGTCTTTGAAATGGGGGATAATTCCACTGACAATCATGAAAATATCTCAGCTTTAAGGGACTGTAAGAGAAAAGAGGCCCTAGAATCTGGCCTTTGCTTCTGCAGTGAAGACGAGGGGAAGTAAATTTTATTCCAAACGTATTTCAATTTAATAAACATCTGTCATGTATATTTAAAACTGCCGTTTCAGGATTGTAATTATATCATCTGAAAATAAGTCCTCCTCAAAAGAGAATTGAAGTGACAGGCTGAAGAAAATGAAACATGACGTTGCTCGTTCTCCTTTCGTCCTAGAGCTAAAATTTAAATTAATTTTCTTCTTCTTGTCAGAAAGTATTTTAATTGGAAATTATTTTTGATTGCAGTTTTCAGACAGGAATGGAATTCTTCCCTTTATCTGTGTACAGTTGTTGTTCAGTGTCTCCATAATATTTTACTAAATTAATCATTTGCAGATATTTTAAATAGTTGACAGCTGTACTGATAATTCTAAAGAAGGTTAAAAAATTAAAAAACCTGAGATAAACATCAAGATTTTTACTTTTTTTTGTTAGTTTTGGGGGTTTTTTTTGTTCCTCAGCACCTTTGCATACAGCCATGTTGTGTTTGTTGCTATAGTTACCTCCTTGTTGGGAGAAATGAATATTTGATATTAGCAGTAACTAGACTGTAAAAATTAGATATGCTGCTTCAGTTCAATTTAGGTTTATCACAATTTTTTTACAGTTGAATTTCCTTTAAAAATGTTGAAGGAAAGTTATGGAGCCACAATCTTACGGGAGGTACAAGTCTCTATAGTCCTGTAAGTTCATTCACACTCATTCCACAGTCCTCTGATGAACTAAAAGATCCTAATTAAATCTTTGTCCAATATACTTTCATTTTCAGCTTTCAGACCTCTTCTAATAGGAGTTTCTTCTTTTAATGTCTTAATTTAGATATCACAGAGAACAATGGTAGTCATGCCATGGTCATCACAGATGGTGCCTTTCTGTGCTGAAACAGAGTGACCCAGCCTACAAGGGATCAAATATAGGCGTTTGGCCTAATATCTCACTTCTGAACTATTTCTGGTTTGGCAAAATGCTTTTTTTGACACCTGATTCAGCTGTCACCAGACAGTGAAGCAGCAGAAGGTACAGGAATGCAGCTCTAAATAGCTATCCAGGTAACAGTTCAGTGGAAGGTGCACATTAGAGAGGAAAAAGGCCTGCATAGTAATAAAAAAAAATGTGGGTTTATTAGAAAAATGACAAGATTGAAGCAGTTGCTACTTTGACATTTACCTTAGCATTGGCACTTTACTGCATGCATGAAACTCTTCAGCAGAAAGAGTGACTAAAGGAAAAATATTGCTCAGAGACATGTTTTCATGCAAGTCTATCTCACCCATGAGAAGTGACAGAAATCCTGTTGACTGCATTATCTTCCATTACCCTGCTTTCTGTTGTCTTAGAAATTTCTGTATTGTCTCTGTGTACTTTCATTAATGTATCCTTAATAAAATGCAAAACTTATGGGAGAGACAAACTGAAGGGACATCGCAGTTTTCCTAGAGGATTTCTGCCTTTTAAATGAACCATGAGTGATATATGTAAGTACTGAAGTGAAAGAGAGAGTTTTTCAAATGAATTTGTCAAAAGTGTACCTCTAATATCTGGAAGTCCAGAGATTTACACTAATGTGATTAAATGTTTGAGAATACAAGAGAAAGACAGTAAAATCTGTGCTGATGGTAATAAAGGTCTGATTTAGGCTTTCTTGAGGTAACTGGAAAGTTGTTTCCATTGATTTTTGTGGCAGACTTTGTAGCAGGTCCAAGGCAGCTGTGCAGCTGAACAGGGGAATTAGAGATAGCAAGGCTTTTTGCTGGACTCTTGACTTCTCACCATGGCCTAATTATAACATTAAGGCATCATGTTCCTACCTTAAAGGAAAAATAATCCCCAGCTTCTGTACACTGTTGTTACTCCACTTTTAAAGGTAGCACTTTGAGATAACAATAGGTAAAAGCGTTGCTTTTAGCAATGTGGCTAAAGAGATGGTTGTAAGAGGTTCAGAGAAGCGAGCAGCGTGATTCAGTTAGAAAATTCCAGCACTTCAAAATAGATTGTTTTTTCAAGCCTGTTTTTTCTATGAGAACTGAAAAGGTCTATGTCCAATCAAAAAGTTTTATTGATATAAATTGTTCCTTCCTTCAAGCATGGGTAACACCTGGAAGCTTATTTAGAAACACAATATAGAGATTGCATTTAACAATGCTGCACCAAAATTTTCAACACTTCCCCAAAATAAACAAACTAACAAACTGATCAAAGCTTCAAGAGTTACGCTCCATTTCATCCAGCAGCAGAACAGCAGTTAAGACTGGCAAAACACTTTTACCTCACTGGGTAGCAGTTGTAATGTGTCTCAGATTGTGCTGCCACTCTGAATTCACTGTACACGGCTCTGGCTCTGTGAAGTGCATTGATTTCCTCCTGAGTAGAGAATGACACAGTTGAAGGCACTTTCCACCTTGTAAAAAATGCCCTCAGCACTATGTCATCACTGACAATATGGCCCTTCTTCCCCAGAGAATAACAAAAGAATTTGTTTCTTACATCGCAGAAAATTCCACTAGCAATAGCCTCAAGCCTGCAGCGGATTTTCCATCTTGCCAAATTTGTTAAGGGGTGGGTTAGTTTTTCCTAACAACTATCTTCAAGTAACAGGAATTCTTTAAAATTCAGTTCTTTGGGTGCACTGGAAGTAGGGAGGACTCAAAATTTCTTGGCTAACAGGGATCCTTGAACTAGTAATTGTGAACAGCTTAAGTGCATATAGATGCCTATATATGTAAATCTATATATGTACATATACATATACTTTTTTTATTTTGCATTGAGAGTTCTTTGAAAGACATTTTATAACGGGCTTGCCTTTTAATTGGAAACTGGGACAGGGCATTTCATATGATTGTGTGGTGGCCGTCGTATCTTAGCATGAAAGGCCAATCACATCACGTGGAAAGGTGTAGATACAATTGAATCAAGCTTTTACTAAAGCAGCTACAAAAATGGAGGCTCATAACAGGATTTGAGGGAGGATGTAGTCTTTAAAGAACAAAATTAAGATTTAAGGCTGTGTAAATGAGCAGAATTTCTTTTCAGCTGTAAAGCAGGTCTTGTCTGCTTCCAGGTGGAAGGAGCAGAATAATGAATACCTGGGTTCAAAAAGTTTTAATAGAAACTTCTGTCTTGTTAGTACTTTCCTCTAGCCTCAATGTATCAGCTTGTTTTTTTTCCCTGTAGTTCATGCATCATATTTAGTTTATCAGCCTCCATATGAGGCAAAGAGGATTTGATTACATGATCTGACATGTCGATGTTATTTTTGGGAGGCAAAGGAGTTTGATGATTTGATCTTAGTGACTTGGTAAGTTACTCCTACTTGAAGAGATGGGATTTAAATTAAACTGAGGATATTAGTTTCCAATAGATAAAGCAAGGTATGTTTTTCTTTTTTCATCCCTGAAATGATAGAAAGAAGTATGTAATTTTTGTTTCATGAAGATGGAAGACAGAAAACTGACACAGATTTTGGAATATAAATGAAGAATTTAGATGACATTTTGAGGAAATGGATAAGCAGAAGATGCCTTGTGCTTTAGTTGGAGCAAAACCTGTCTTTTCCAATCCTATCCAGGAAGATAAATTATATAGTATAATTCAGAATATTACTGATAAGTGTAATGGATCAAACAGAATATTCTAAGTTTCAATAAACTTTCTAAACACTTTCCTATTTTCTCTACAGCCCATCTCAGAAAATAATAGACAGTATCTTTAAAACAAATCATACAATACACTGTGGAAAACATACTAGAACATTTTATATAATTTTAAACACTCAGTTATAAATATTGGAGAAAACTGGAAAAGTGTTTGATACCATTTTGCATATAAATCTATTTCCTATTCATATATGAGCATAACAGTACTGCTCAAAGATATGATAGCTGATTTAAGACTTGTAGGCAAAAAGGAATCCGTTGCAAACAGAAGGTAAAGGCTAAGAAATGAACAGTTGCTCTTGTAAGAATTCTAGGAGAAAATGATGAGTGGAGAAGAAAATAAGTAGCAAATACAAGTTGTTCAAGAAATTGTGAAGGGATTCACATTACCTAATTTAGTTTTTTGAGCAAGATGTGCTTCTGTATACTCAATGAGGAAAGAGCGGTTTGGATCTTAGGCGTGTTGCGTAGTCTACTACAAATGCCTTTTCTCTGCACTGATGTGTAGTGAGCCAGACTATGGTTAAAAATATTAGATGGTATGAGCCCTCTCCTCGCAGACATGAGGGGTAACTGACTGTTCTCATCAACTACTGCACAAAAGCAGCATGGAAAAGTTGGGGAAAAGACGACCCCAGGACAAATTCTCTTTTGGATGATCATTTCCTCTCTGCAATACTGCTGTGTGACTGTTTTACTATTGTGCAAACATCTGGAGAGGTACAATTATGTGTATTCAAGATCTCAGTCACATGAATTCAGTTGAATATAATTCTAGGATTTTCTTCTTCCTCTTGGCTTTTAGCTTAGTGTACATCTAAAACTCTGAAGAGCGCAAAGATTTTATTTCTGTGGTACATGGATTGTATTATTTAGGAGCAATCTCTGTCATAGCAGAAAAAAATAACAACATCCTTACCAGATAAAAGACAATGCTTCATCTCCAAAGAGCCTCAACCAGTCGCATAATTCATGGCTTTGTTTTTTGTCTACTTGTAAAAGATTCATGAACACTTCTGCTACTGTCTGCATCCATCTGGTTCTTAAGTAACATGAATTAAGAAGAGCACGTCTAGTTGCTGTTCCTATTCCATTTTTTTGTTGTCGTTGTTGAGTACTCTTCTCAAGTGGCTAGGCTGGGACCTAGCTAATGCAGAGCCATCCATTTTTGCATTTCTTTTCTAAAATTCTTCAGCAAATTGCATGCTGATGTTGGCAGAGACTGACCAAGAAAGGCACAACTAAGATTTATCTCTTTGTTCAGTCCTTTCCTACAGTGGGGAAAACCTCAAATGACCTGTCTACACATCTACCTTTTCCTGCATAATTCATCTTGGGAAACAATCTTTCATAAGTATAATTGTCTCCTTGGGAGGACCAGAGACTCCTGTGCTGGTGGCACACTGATTTATTCCTCTGCTAATCCTTGTGTGTTTGGCAACAGAATATACTGGTAGCCGGTACATTAGAAATTTATGTCTTGAAATAATAACTGGATGGATGATGACAGAATAAAAAAGATTGGCTCTGAACTATTTATCTTAAAGCTATTTTCTCATCTGCTTCTATTTATTTTCCTTTTTGTTTTAAAGTTCTAGTCTGATAAATATCTTTTCAGTGGCTCTCACCTTCTGATGAATTTCTTTTTCAATGAACAACATATATTTAAGAAAATGATATATTTTTTAAAGTTTTCAACATCAATGAGGTTAAAGAAAAAAATATAAAGGAACCAAGAGGAGTTAGAAATGTATTACTGCAGTAATAAAACATAGGTCAACATACCACTCTGGAATACATCAGAGCAAAACTATGGGAAAAATAGTCAGAGAAGAGAAACAGGGATAGGGAAATTTGTAGAAGACAATGAAGCATAAAAAATAATCTGTTGAGTTAGAATTTTGGCCAGTTCACTTGTGTGTATTATATTTGTGAGTAACGACATGAAACTGGATGAAGAAAAATATCCAGGAACATTTTCTATCAAAGATTAAAGTATGAAATTACCTTCTAAATGAATGTTCACAGGTATACTTTGAAGTAGAACAGAAAAAAACCTGACAACTTTCTTATGTGTGCTTTAAAAAAAAAAAAAAAAGCCATTCATGAACAATGTACCAGTCAGAAAAAAATAATTTTCAGGGTTCAAAATCTTACATTTCCTACATTTAGAGATGTTTCTTAAAGATGTATTTTGAAGTAAATGGACAGCGTGGAATTAAAAATACTTTTGAATCTTCATGCATAACTTTGTGCTTAAGGTTTCAGAAACATAGAACAAGTAATCAAAAAGGAATATATATTTTGAAAGACCTATTAAAATAAGTCCTTTAAGGAATGTACAGTACAAATCAATCAGTAGATAGCAGTGTTCATCATATGTGGGGTGAATATCAGTGAATGTAATGGAAAAGTAAACAGGTGAAAAGCATCCGTGCTATTTCTGAAGAACCCTGATGACTTTTGTGAAGAACAGTTCATTTCTGAAAATCCAGATGTTCATATAATAAGGTGCTATTTAAAGTTAACACAAACTTCCCTCTATCTCTCTAGATAGCATCAGACTTTTGAAGTCTTTTAAAAGATATAAATTGAGCGCTTCAGAAAAAAATGCAAATCAACACATATAAGCATGGCAGAAGAATAGAAACAAGAAAGGGTTTAAAATGTTATTTTATCCACATTGTTTTAGATTTTGTGAGTCATCCAAGCTTCTTCTCTACTGTAGAAAATTGCTTCAGAAATTGCTCCAGGCGGTTAGCTCAAAAATCGTGTTTCCAGATTTGTTCATAGACTTACTACACTTGTTCACATCTGCTCACTCTAAATGGACGCTAACAAATACTGTGGTTTTAGTCCCAGACTTTGAACTTAATCCAAGGTGCAAGGTTTTCTGAAATGTAAGCATATTTTTTAAATATAAATATTTGTGAGACTTGTATTAAGAAATTCTTTCCCTACCTCCTTTCATTACCAGCAAAACAGCTCCCAGTATGGTGAAAAAAGTAATGGTGATATTACTGGAAAGTAAATATCTGGTAAGGCTAGTGCCTGCAATCAGTATTTGCCTGAGTCGCATAAACAAAACCAGAAGATAAATAATATTTCAAGCTTCTAAAAATGTATGGGACATAACAAGGGATTCAGTGGAAATAGAAACAAGTGCTTTGCTGCATGCTGACCCTGTTCATTGATGGGGAGAATATTGATGAATGTTGAGGGTAATTTCTTTATCCTCAAAGAGGTTCTAGTTCCAAGGCACCCTGCAAAGGTTTCCATTGACATTCACAGTTCAAGTTTCAAGAGAAGATAGCCCTGGTAGGAAGTCTCTGATGCTTTTATTGGGGGGGGGGGATTCCTCATTTTTTTGTGTTAAGTTGTACTTTATTTAATAGCATCGAATATTCCTTTGGTTATTGTTGTGAGAGTGGGCTGGTAGTTTGATCACCACAGCGAGCACGTCCAAGCCTTGACAGTACACCAAGGACACAATCCTCCAGAAGCTACACAAATTCTCTGTCTGGTGTAAAGCCCTTGCTTAATGGTCAGTTTTCCCACCCTGGCAAAGATGAAGTTAACCCAATCAAAGTGAAACTTGATGGATGTAATAAATATATACCTCACCTGGGTGAGACCATGTGGCAATAGGATCATGAACATTAGAGACTGGGGGCAAAATTTCCAGTCCAGATGGGTAAAATTAGATGTTTTCCTCCATATTTAGTCATTTAAATAAATAAGATCAGAGTTTCAAAAGTACTGACTTTGCCAAGAGGTGGGACTGCTCAACGCCTTTGAAATTAAGACTGTTTTCTATATAGTTGGTGAAGGAAAGATGCAAGAACCTCATTTTAGACAACCGGAATGGCAGATTCAATTGCATTGGCTTAATCTTAGCTATCTCATGAAAAGGAAATGGCAATAGAGCAATCATATCAATATTCCAGGTATCAGCAGAGGGGAAGTAATATTTTTAAAATATAATTTACATGAAAATGTTCCTCAAAGACATTACAAATACAAAGGACATGAAGGATATCAAATGAGATAATAGAAGGAGGAAGACAGCAATACGTTTTATTACATCCCCTTTAATCACAGGAAAGCCCATTTTCAGCTAATCAGCTTTTGATATTCAGAATGATAGGTTCTTGCAAGTTCAAATAGGTGTTTCATCTGCAGATGCCCCTCTCCTAAGCCTGTAGTTCACTTGACCCGTTCCTTTTGCACACACATTAGCAGATAAAGAAATAATAGAAAAGATTTGAAAAATGTTTACCTAGAAAAAAAACATTTATAACAGATCACAAGCTTAAAGACAACTTTCAAGAGTAAAGTGTGTTTATTTTACGACCAGCTGAAGTCTTTTTAATCTTTGTTTCATCAACAGAATGGAAATTTGTTAAACAGCAAATGGTTTTAAATCAAATGAATCCAGGCCCCAGCAAGTCAGAAACTTCTTTTTTGTTACTATTTCTTTGGGTACAATTTCTTTGTAAACAACATATATGGAGGCCATGACTATGTTATGTTACAGCCTTAAACGCCCAGATAAGACTACTCTTGACCTGCGTCCCCTTATAGAGATCCCACCTCCGTAGGAGCTGTCCGCAAGTCCCTTATTATACATTAATGAGCAATTCTGTATCCTTAGTTATTGTGAAGAGCTATTTGAGTGGATGAAGAGTAGTTCTCATATGGAAGATAGTAATGTAATTTTCTATGGAATATGTATAAAAGGACTGTTCTGCACAAAGAAACTTTTAGTTTGGACTGAGGTCTTGAACTGTGAAACTTAGATTAAGTCGTAATTTGGCTGTCAAAATAGATTTATTTTCTTCCTAGAATTGGGGTTTATATTCTTCCTAGACTTGAGCCGTTGTGGTTGTGTGATCTTAAATTAAAACCCAGTATGCACAATGGCGGTGATTCCTATTATTTGACAATATTTGCATATTTTAGATCATATTTTATATAATTATACATTTGTATTATGTTTATTTATGCTGTATATATTCTGCTAATCATACTTGCTGCTCAAGTTCAAACAGCCCCATTATTTACAAAAGGAATAGTTTTGATTGTTGCAAATGTGGTTCTGAATGTTGCAAATACTGGAAATCAGGTGTGTTCATGCAGTAGTTACGTAAGAGTGTTCCTTCAAATTTACTACATCAGTAGGATTAAGCTAATAGGTAAACCATGTCAGAATGGTTTAAAGTAAAACAAGAAAATGTATTCAACACAACTAACCCTTAAGCCAATTATAGTGAAATTCCAAATCTAAAATATATTTACCGGGCTGCATAGGGCTGTACAAGCCCTGACTCGAGATGACAGTAGTTATGCAAGCAAATGCATAGTGTAAGATTGGTGTTATTACAGTATAAAATACACATGTGTACCTCAAATTTTATTCATGTTCCAGACTTGTGAAACAAGACTGAAACAAAGGAGTGAAATATGTAAATATTGGACAATGTAGTCCGAATAATTCTTACACAGAACAAAGAACTCGTTATATAAAGAATACATTAGTTTTCCAGGACATTAGTATAGGAAAAGCTGGTATGTTTTTATCCCCATGTAGGTAATACAAGAGAAGACTGTAGTAAGAAGAAAAGAGCTTTAAGTTTTGCAGAAGTTCAAGTTTTGAGCATACTTAGTTAAAGATAGTGGCAGAGCCTGTTCTTACACTCCTTGCCTAGGTGAAAAACACAAAAATTTTGCCCCATTTATACTAAATAATTAAAACACGTTTAAAAACAAACGTTTTTCTCTCTCTAGTGAAGACAAGGCTTATGTTACAGCTTTTCAGAGGAGTAAGGATGTTGGCAGATGATGTTCAGCAGAGATTAATTCCATCACGTGTATAGTAGACTTGTAATCACTTGGTCCATTTGCTGACTTGGAGCCTCAGGTGCAGGCAGCGTGATGCTGCATCAGTGCAGGTGATAGGATTTCCATGTACATGCTCGCTGAAGTTAATGCATCTTGGGCAGAGGACAGCAGAAGCAGATTTTAGGTTTTAGTCCATGGCTCTTAGCATTCACAACCAGGGCATGTGCAGGAGGATTCTTATATATAATGGTTTTCTCATATCCAGTGTTCTACTGATTCATATTTGCTACCGTACTTTTTTACAAGTTACTCTATATCTTTCATTTCAGAAATACGTGTTCTGCCCCATGGAAATTGCTGCTTTTCTTATTTCATTCTGTTAATTAGGGTGTCAGAAATGCTCATTCCCTGAACTGAAATGTTGGAAAACAGTACCCATTTCACAGTCAGCTACTATTTTTAATCCCTTCCTTTTGCCATCTGAGACTATATGCTGTATTTATAGTATTTTTTGAAAAAACCAGAGGTAAGTTGAGAAGAAATGCTTTACAAGATTGTAAATTCTCATGAGGCTTTTCATATAATTCTTCTCCTTCGTAGAGAATGTTAGTTGGGTATGCTTATGAAGGGATTTTATTTAACTGCATTAAAAGACAGAATTCTTGATCTGTCCTAGATACCTCTTACCTTCCAAAAACTTTTCTGCATGGCCTGATTTTAACTGGGCCATTTGATTTCTTGTTAGCTTTGGTCTGTACAACAAACAAAACACAGGAGACAAAATCATTTTTAGCAGTCATTTTAAGTATGGGAAGTTTAGTTAAAGGCTGAAGCATCATTAATTTTATCAGGCCATATAAACAGAAGGAAAAATAAGTCTAAATAATAGAAAGGTCAAAACCATGGGTATCTGTAGTTATTAGCAGAGCTTTATGGGGCATCAATAATTGATATTCCCTGGTGACTCTTAAACCTATTTTTATAATTGACAAATCTAATTGCTTGCCTTACAGCCATGATTATTTTTTGTTTTGTTTTGTCTCCCTAAAGCTAAGCACTATAGATGTTCAAAGTGATATTCTGTCCTCAGGACTTTTAAATGTTATAAGTGAAAGTGATACCTGAGCCTCTGTTTGAACCTTCATTCATCTTGGACCTTTGATGTAGTAAAAGAGCATTTGGGAAAGCCAGCATCACGCTGTCTTGTAGCTGTATAAGGCTCTACAGGGCTACAAAGAGGGGAAAAAACCCCAGACAATATTGGGGTGGAGCTTATTTTAGGCAAAGATCATAGACCTGTTGAGTAAGAAGAATCTGTATCCCATTTTATAGCACAGAAATATGCTGAGGATTTTTTTAGATTACCAACACTGATTATGTGATCAGTCATGTGCTTAGGGACTGCAAAATGGTTGTCCTTCATTACAATTTGGTTATGAAGTAATCGTTTGTGAAGCTGAGTGTGGCAGCACAGTTGAATGCCCATGCCTGCATATGCATGGCCCTTGCTAACTTGCTCCATCTAGGGGGTACTTCACATAATTCATATTTTCACATACACTTTAAGCCTTCTAAGTCTTTTAACACCATTTAAATTGGATTTACACTAGTGTAATGAGATCAAAATCTAGCCTGTGAACAGCAAAAATCTACTTTATTCATACAACAATATGATCATAGCATTTGTTTTACTCGTAATTGTTTTACCTAGCAGCATTTAGTAAATGTATAAAAACAGGTTATGGTTTGAGGGTCTGACTTCCAATGTTACTTCAACATAACCTCAATTTAAGCTGCTCAGTAAAATATTTACAAAATATATGTTTGGCCCATGTAGAGGCTTTTATGGACCACATCTTTAATCTGTTGTTAAATTAATC
The DNA here is from genome assembly GCF_028858705.1 of Grus americana. Classification (NCBI taxonomy): domain Eukaryota; kingdom Metazoa; phylum Chordata; class Aves; order Gruiformes; family Gruidae; genus Grus; species Grus americana. The sequence continues at coordinate 4,625,260 of NC_072864.1, read as the reverse complement.
CAGTTTTGTAAAATTTTAATACAAGAAAGAAATTTGAAGTGTTTCACAGTGCATGAAAATAAGTTAAAGATAGATTTTTTGCTGAACATAGAGTTTTCCAGAGTGTTTTGACACTCTCATACAGTAGTCTAGAAATAGTTTTAATGTCTCTGAAACAATTTGCGTGACCTAGAACAAATGCTAATAACAAGATGCTGCTCACCTTTCTTGCATGACCGTTCTCTGTGCTGACCCTGCATTACAGAGGTATTTCAAGTGCAAGACAGTCAGTCATTAGCTGTAAGAAGCATGTTTCATCATATTAGAAACTGCTAATTTGCTTTAAACTGATGCCTGGGCCTGAATCAGAACATTTGAGTTTCATCCAGATATGTTATTTCTTATTCATTGATAATGATTTTTAATGTATTAGCTCAATTAAAGTATTTTTACATTGTTAAAGTTGTGCATATCCTTTTCATCAGTAACACTTGTGTCATTAGCAGTATATTTTAAAGGTATTTAGTTGCAACAGGCAAAATTTTATGCAAAATTAAAATAACTGTCACATCATTAGTTACAACCATGCCAAATGTACAAATAACACACCATTAGTTACAACCATGCCAAAACATTTAGTTTGTGAAGTAGCTCATTCCTTGATGTGATCTCAACAAAAAGCACAACTTCATTCTGCTGCTGTTTATAAGGACAGAGGTTAACGATCACGAGAGTAGAGTGAGTAACACCAGAAATAAGTTTGGGCTACTGTTCTTGAGGTGAAATATAAGAAATAACACACTTGCAGGTATTTGGCCACTAATGGGGTTGAAAAGGGGGGGAAGAGAATAAAACCCTCTAAACAGTATAAACTCTGGATGTTTGAGGATGCTAATGCTACAAAATCCTGCATTCAGATACACTTTCTGGAATGAGGACTCAGTTACTTTCCCAGTCCAGCTGATTCTTTCCCCTGAAAGCCATAGGGTGCTTCCGTTGGTGTTGGCTCTAGCCATGTTGGTGTTTAAAGGAGTGTGCATCCCGTGCTGTCCTAGTGGGTTTGTGCTTTCCGAGCGTCACTGGGTCACGCAGGGAGGCCAAACAGTAAGTCCGTCTTTCAGTGGTAACTGAACTGACGGGCATGTGGCAGCTGAAATGCAACCTTAACTTACACAGGTTAAAAATGCATGTTGAGAATAGATTTGGATCTGATTGAGAAAGGAAATCTGCTTTTTGATTACTGTGAGGGAGGCAGGACAGTGATACTTTCATCAACTTCCAGTGCTCTGCAATAGCACTTAATTCAAAATAATCCCTGTTGTTTAGACCATCTCTGGGGTCCCAGAGACCCAAGACCCAACCTTGTTAGCCTTGTACGCACCATCATTCTTCCCTCTGCTCCAGCCGTGACTTCCTTAGTGCCCTGGCCCTGCAATTGCATAGCCTGGAGTCACGCTTTCCCCTGCCCTCACCCTCACAAGGCTTTGAACTTTGCTGCCTGTCTCTTTTTGAATGAGCTACTTGCAGGCTTGGCATTTTCCTTTAACCTTCCCTTGGATTCGCTTATGGCCAGATCTCTGTGTGTGCTCTCCCTGCAATGCTCTCTGTTAGACACTGAAAATATAACTCGTATTGTCTTGCAATGAAAACAGCAAATTACTCTTATTACTCATTTCCAGTCCTTTGCTGCAGCAATCCATTATGAAAGAAATAACCACTAAAACTAACAGAAAAGGACAAAAAGAACAGCTAAGCTGAAATTGCAACTACCTTTCAACATTGATGACTGTCTGCTTCCAAATGATTCTGCTGTTGGTGACCCCTCACATTCAAGATTTCCCAGGTACTTGCCCCATAGCGAGAATATCTTTCAGTGCCTCTGAGAGTAAAAGTAATTATTACAGCAGTTGCACAGATGGGGAAGATGAAGGATGATGCATGGAAGTATTGAACATCTAGGCCAAAATCAACTAGGAAATTTGAATTCATAAAATTTACTTAAATCACTGTTAAAATAAAAGAAAAATATACAAGTAAAACTGAATATAACTATGCTTAAACAGTCTTCTAAATTAGACCCTGTGAGTGTTCAATATGGGAAAAAAATTGTGACTGCTTGCATTATTTTATACTTTTACAGTTCCATGTTGTACTTAGGCAATGTGATAAGTCAACAGCAATGAAGAGCTTAATACTTTTGAGTATATTTTCCATTTGTCTGACAGTAAAAATTGCACCTGCACAAGTTAGGCCACCATTTTGAAAATGAGTTTCCATAACTAGAAAATTGGGCTTGAAAACTCACAAGAGAAAGCTTTTTGTGCAATTTTAGTCAGCTCCTGCTTTAGCTGGGTTAGAAATCCCACGCAAATAGTTCCTTGTGCAGTAGGCATCAACAGTTGTGGTTGCTTTAGATGTAGTTTAGGAAGGGTAATAAATATCACACCTAATCTTTTATATCAGTGATACAGGCATAGATTAAGTTGTATGCTTAAACAGGTGATGGTATTGCTGCAAAAGGAAAGTAATGTTTCAATGCGTGTGGTACAAGGCATTTGATTCTAGGCATAGCTACATATTTTATAGACTTTATTTAGAAATCAAAAGTGAAAAGTCTGAGTACATGTCTGTATGTCTCAAATATTTATTTGTCATCCCAACTACTGCTTAGTTGAAACATTTGGAGCTTCTCTATCTGATCCCACGAGATGTCCCATAAAAGAGTTTTGCCTGTGGGTATCAATATCTATATGCAACACAGCTGTTAGACTCAGCAGCGTGATAGATTCAGCTTTTATGAACATAATGAAATGGAATTTTTAAATGCAGTAAAAACAGACATAAGACGGCACATCAAACGGAATGGAGTCTGTCTGTGTTCTCCCTTTCAGGAACGCTGTACACTTCTGTCACTTTCAAAAATAAGAACGGCTCAGGAGATTCTGCATCCTACTTTCAGCGTGCTGAAACAAGGGCTGCTCTGCTATGTGCAAATCAAATCAGGTTGAATTGCATATTAATCAGAGTCCCTTTAGCAATGCTTGCCACTCAGCAGCGAGACTGTAACACTTTCATCCTTGCACAGAATGTGCTGTCATAATTGGTTTGCGTTAGGTGTTAGAAACATCTTGTGACTGAATGACCTGTAACTAATAAGAAGCAATGCTCAAATGAAATGAAGGTCCTTGTCTTCCAAGCACTATACAAATGGATTCCATCTGGCAGTGTAGTGACTTAATATGTGATTTATGTTGGACTCTTATGTGTTATAGGGTGCGAGATTTAAAGAACCTCATCAGAATGCAGGGGTTCCTACTACAGCTTTTAAGCTTTTGAACCTTACTGGAAGCTTTAAAGGCAGAAGTTTAATTAGGAAAAGACGACAACATTTTAGATTGGAAATTTTAAGAAAAGTTCAGTTAGACTAGGACAGAGCACACCTGTCTTGTCCTGTTTAGTTTTCAGTGATTATCTGAATCAGCATAAAGATGAAGTAGAGACTGTTAAAAAATGAAAACCAACAGTGACATGGTTAAAATATTCAGCTAGAAAGCTCTCTGTGCCTTCTATATAAGGACTTGAACCTCAGTCTGTTATTAATGAGACCATATTGATGTTGAAAAGTTTTTTCGATGCATATTTCATTGAAACTGGTGCTTTCCAATTAAAAAATATGGTCTTGAAAGATCAGTGTTTTCTTATTAAAAGTCTCTTTAAGAATAAACCTACAAACTGGTTATAATGAGAACAAAGATTGTGTTGTATACTTTGGAGGTGCTGGTAGTTTTCTACAGTAAAAATAGAAAAATGTTTCTTGAAATGAATGGAATACTTATTTCTTGCCATCACATGTTCAAAGTAAATGTGATCAGCACATTAAGTTGCACTCGAAAAGAGTTTGGAAAGATGGTGTCTTCACAACTGCTGATCAGCTTTAACACACTTTGCTTTTCACTGACACTGACTTTTTTTCTCTCTTCTCTCAGTCTTAGTTCCTTGTTCCAGCATTCTTAAGGTTCTTCATAGTAACCCCTTGGGACAGGAGGTATTTCTGCTGTATTTGCTTATTCTTGGGTGGGAACAGTATGATCTGTTAATGCGGCAGGTTGGCAGCTGAAAGGGACGCTCTCTGATTGCCTTGCCTTGTTTCCTGCACATTGTGATCCAGGGCATGTGGGGTGGAGAAACGTGGCTGTGGGAGGAGAGCAGTGACAGGAGGTTTTTTCTTTCTCTGGGGAGAGCAACAAAGTGTGTTCACTTGGGAAGAGAGGTATCAGGAGTGCAGGCGTATGAGAAGGACGGCAAGCTGAGAGCCTCTCACAGGGAAACAACGGGAGACACCCAAAAAGAGCAGGGAGCAGATATCCAGCCAAGCCTCAGTGATTATGGAGAAAAAGAGAATTCCTAGGAGGTCTGTGTGAGTTTGTTACAGATTGAGAAGGCAGTGAAAGTTGCTGGAAGCAGAACAAAATTGATCCCCATCAAGAGTGCACCGTGCTCAGGGGGAGAACTTTTTCTGTTTTCAAGTTTTTTTTTTAAATCCATTTCACCCACCAAAGCTGAATTTTCTCTTTAAAAAATAAAAAGCCTCTAACTACCCACCCACCACACATCCCAAACCTTACTCCAGCTACTACAGTTAGTATTCTAATATGATACAGTTCAGAGATTGATGATTTTGTCTCTACCTTGATGCCTGGCTGATTGGGGAGCCTGTCACATCCTTGAGTAAAGAGCACCTGCTTCTCTGAACCTGTCCATCCCTTATCCAAATTAATTTTGATGGATTCTGTTTGCTTTCCAGATTAGACCCCTGGATTTTGTTTGGTGATTTTTTCCCCTTCAGGGTCCAGTAGACACTCTCTCTGAAACGGTATACTTTTCCTCTTTTGCGCGCCCCCCCCCCCCTTTTTTTTTTTTGCTTCCCATCCAGAAGGTCTTGGTATTTTATATCTATCCTTAAAAGACAGTGGAGGAACTGGCACTAGGATTTTCAAAGAAATATTGAAATAGCCTTATTTTCTTATCCTGTCTCCATCCCTGACCTATAAAAATTAAAATGCCATATTTGTTCATTTTTTCCTGCTCACCATCTGCTTCCCTTTTCTCTTTAGTATAAATCTTGTAGATTAAAAGACTGGTTTTCTAACTGTGTGTTGAAAATATGACATACTGTTGACCTGTAATATTGCCGTTATCATGTCTATAGCAGTGCTTTATATGTCATCCTGTATCTTTACTGAGAAATGGGTTACTTACCCTTTTTGGGGCATGGGGGGAATAGCTTTGATTACAATAAAAGATCCATGCAGCTTTTCTTGTATTGCAGTACTACAGCATTGTGGGCAAAAAACATTCTAGCACTTTTGCGATGAGGCTTTATATAAAAATTAATAAATTAAATAAGAGCAATGTAAGATTTAATTCATCTCAGTTCTGTCCACTATTCACCATTATTAACCTAAGAAACTTTTCCAGACATACTACTGCAGGGAGCTTAAGTGCTCCATCCTAGCCACCTGTATTCAAATGCATAGTTCTAAAGGGCATGTTTCAAAAACAGCAGCAGAGCTTTGTTAGTCAAGCTAATATATCCAGCTGAGCAACAGGAGATACCTTCAGAAGGCACTGTCTTTTGACTGATGACTACCAAAGGCAAATGGTGTTGTCCAGTCTCAATCTCCACTACGACTAAGAGGCTTTTGTCACAGTTCCTATTGCCATGTCTTACCTGGACCTTGTCATAGGTCATTCTTTCACGTTTGGTACTGTTTTACTGTTATAACTACTAGTGTATAGGAATCTCAGTCTTGGACCAGGACCCTAACATATCACATAACTATATGAATATGATATAAAAACTCTTTAATCCTTCCTTTAAGAAATTATGATAAGCATATAGGAAAAGCAAAGCCAATGGGAAATACAGATGCAGGTGAAACCCTGGACTTTCTCAGCATGGTGGACAATAGTTGTAGCATCCTGGAAGACCAGATTTTAGAGGAGGCTGAAGAGGATGGTGAAAACAGATACTGAAACACCTTCCAGGTACACTGAGTATTGCTTTGTGGCCAGGGGCTGCTCAGGAGAAAGCATGAGAGCCTGCTCTTGATACTAAATGAGAGTTAATGAATTGGACTAAAATAGCCACTAATGTACCCTGATACAGAAGAAGCTTCTGCTTGTTTTTTAACTAGTTATCTTGTAGTTCCTAGTTCCCTGGCTTAGCTTTATCAAATATTTCAGTCTTGTGCCAAACAATGAATTCTGGTCTGTCCTTTAGATACTGAGATCTTAATATCAGACTCAGAAGGTGCTATGTGAGCTGTTATACTCTCAATATTTTTTCAGAATTACTTTCTAGATATACAACTGTGTTGTCCTGTAGGCTTTTTGTCATGTATGTCATCCTGTAGTAATTGGTGCTTTTCTACTTTTTTACTACTTTGAAACATACTTTCTTCTTTCTGTGCTATGACAACCACCTCTTGCTGGTAGGCGGTTAGTCATGTCACAGGGATGCCCCTGAAACTTTTAAGTTATTCTAGAAGAGGGGCTGTAACTAACAGCACTACTTTTTGAAAACCAAGAAAAATAGCATAATGTAATTCTCATTCCTGGGAGGCCTGTTTTTATGATAGATTTCCACTCACCCACCTGCCTTCTGTGCATAACAGGAAATATACTTTGTATGATTTGAAGTGATAATTAGAAATGATGATTGGTGGCCACAGGAGGGACTGCAGATCCAAATCACTAAATGTGTCTCAACAGAATGACACATCACCTTCTCATAAGATGGTTTAATACTACAATTCCTTGGAATTAAACCTGTGAGTTCCTAATTAAAGACCTTAGAAGTAAAATAGCAGAGTATTTATAATTTACTGCTAGCAAATTTTTTTTTTTTTTTTTTTTTTTTTAGTTTGTGCCATAAAATGTATTTTAGGAAAAGGTCATTATTATTCTGATATATATTTGAAGAGATCCAGTTTAAGTAGAGAATCTAGTTTTGGGAACGTGTGCCTTTGATTTGGTGACACAGCTATTCCTTGATATCCCATGGAGAAGACTCCTTTTACCATGTAATGAGCAAAGCCTACTGAGATGTAATGCAGGTAGCCTAAAACATGCGACCAAGCTTTTGCAGCAGTAGTCTTGTGCAGAGCTTAAATCTGTTTGGACAAACCCGTGATACCTTTCTGCCTTTAATATTGAAGAACGTTATTCAAAGGTGTAATAAATGTAATTCGGACAGCACCTGTTTGAATACTGCCTTGACTGGAATTTAATTTTGTTTTCCAAATTAGCATGTTTCATTACTGTCCTTTTCCCAGTGATAAACAAGATAATTCTTTTTGGGTATTTCTGTACCACAGAAACATAAAAATTTGTCAACCATAAATTAATGTAGGTGTCATTAAAATTCTCCCTAAACAACCTAATACATTCCACTTTTTTTTTTTTTGGTGACACTTGCAGCTATTTTTAAACCACCTGCTGTGTCTATACATATTCAGACCATAATGGGGAGGCACTGCTGAGCACTTCAATAGAAAATAATTTAAATAGAGAGGGACATAAGAGTAAGTGACAGAAAGTTCAGTAAGTTAATGCACTAGTTTTAAGTCTTTGTCCCCCCTGCAATCTCCCCCACGCACTCTTTTCTGCATGTCAAGCTTCAGATTTGGCTTGTGTTCCACTAAAATAATCTAAGTGTAATTGCCTTCCAGTCTTGCAGAATTTGCTATGTTAGGAAGCCAGTACCTTGTAGCACCAAGGGAAAGCTTATAGTTTGTCTTTAGAGAGGCGTTAGCCACGATGTGCAGAATGGCTGCTTGTAAGCACAGAATTATAGCAGCTAAACTGCATGGAAGATTGCACAGTGTTTGTTTTGTGCTTTTGGTAAGAACTCTTTTGTATATTTGCACAAGTGCTCAAACCCCTCTGTAATGCCTGCTTTATGATTTTTCTTGGTCTTTTTTACCCTGTGGTTCTTTGCACTTTGTCCTAAGTCGTCGTCTTAATAGAGCACTCTCAGAAGACAAAGGATTAGCTTTTTTCTTATCAACTTCTTCCAACTAGTAGGAGAAACCAGAAAGGGAGAAAAGATACTTTTTGCTTTGACCACTCTTCTCTTCCTGGAGGTGTTATAGTTCTTCACAAGTTCTGGATGCTTTGTGTATATATGGGCATTCACATCAGTCAGTCTTCTAATCCTTGTAGCAGACAGTTTTTCCATCCATACTTTATATTAAAGGGATTATTTTTTTCCGTTTAAGTAGCAAAGTGATAATAAATGACAGTCAAGAATGGAAGCTAATCTGACCATGGTAGATTGGTATCTATTGGCAGGGTGGAAAAATATCAACTTACTCCCTATTTTTTCACCTGTTTCTTAGTTCAAGCATATTTTATTTGTTTGAAGTATATGGCAGCAGATGACTTTTACCAACAAGAAATTCTGACTCCATGAAGCAATAAAGTAGTGACTGACAGTCCCTCACATTAGATATTGCCCAGCACAGCTGCAGCTCACTTGGAGAGCCACTGAGACACCAGTAATGGTAAGGTGCACTTCCTAATTGAGTCACAGATATACAGCAGGAGCAGTGGCAGAATGGGAATTGTGTTGGATAAATGCTCTAAAGTAGTAACCTGAAGTTGACTTCTGCTGGGAGGTTTAGTAAGTCAGGACAGCCTGAGATAAGATTGCATTATACAGTTGCCTCAGGAGATGAACTCCGAGCCTGTGGTTGTATGTGGGGTTTGAGAAGCTGTTAGCAGTGCTACTTTTATTTTTCTTGAGTACATTTTTGTCCACTTAAAATCAACTTATTCAGTCACCTTTTGTAAAGCCTCACTAGGCAAAAATATTTAGAAGGGCAAGAGAGAGAGAAAAAAATCATTGTTGAATTTCCATGAGTTGACAATTATATTCTAGTCGAATAGCCAACTTAGGAGGTACACAGAGTAGTGGAGATTCAGCTGAAGCATGGTGAAGCTTTGAGCTAGCAAGGAGCAAGTTAATGCTGGGACTGGAAGCAGCATAGCATAGGTCCAACAGAGGGCTGTATTAACAGCCCTAGTCCTTATGGGACACCAAACAACATCTCTTCCTCTGTTGCCCTTTGCCACATAACAGCACTCTCCGGGATCACTTTTTGTGTGACTCCGTTGTGGTTAGATGTGCCTCAGGGTGTTTTGGTGAATCAGACTCATTGGTAGGTCTTAGAGCAGAAAAGCAGTTCTTTTCAAAAATAGCAACAGTGCCAGCAGAGACAGGAACAATATTCAGGCTAGGATCAATAATCAGTGTCAGGTTCTGCCTTGAAGGCTGCGTAAGCCAATGCAGTTCAGTAGTAGTTTCATGTACAATTCTTCTGTAAAGTGTTTATAACTGAGGTGGTATGCAAAAAAATCATCATTTTGTAGTGGTGCAAAAGGTGCTGCTGTGGAAGCCACTGGTTGTTCTGTACTGTCAGCCAAGTACTGGTGCTACTGGAACTGAACCTGTCTCTCTTCCCCTTAAACTTAATGATAAATATGGAATAATCTGATGAGTGCAGGTTTAAGACTTGTGTTTGCAGAGTGAGGAGTGCATGGTTATATATAACGTTAAGGAATTCCTGACAGCATAGATCATGAAATGTTTAATTTATTTCTCACATAAACTAAATGATAGACCAAATGACCTAAATGAGGCAGGCATTATATTTATTTAAACTTTAACTTCTAACAAGAGTTTTATCATATTTAAACAGTCTTTCATCATTAGGTCAGTGATAGACTGCAGTCTGAGCTGCTAGTCACTGGATTTTCATTATCCTTGGTTTTGGTATTTAGATGGCCATTATTGTTTATTGTGCCCTTTTTAAAAGTGAATAAATTAAAAGAAAGTAAATCAGAGGAGTTTGTTATCAGAGCAGACAAGTGACAGATAGAAGGCGAGAAAATAGGGGAAGGAGATTGACGGAATGAGGTGGTAGTGTTTTGAAATTTAGATGCACAGATATGAAAGGGAATACTATTTTTAAAGCATAAAGGACTTAAGTTTGATAATTTCAGTTATAATTCAGTTTATTTTGTGAATCTCTTTAACTCTTAATGCTTGACTTTTATACAAATGCGGGGGTTATTTCCTCCCAAGAAAAAAACAAGAGTACCTGTTACTCATTATGTAATGATGGTTGACAGAATCAAAGCCTAAGCTTTAAAACCAAATACAATCAAAAGCATTCAGCTCTGCATTAACTGGGGAACATCATCTGGTGTGTCATAGAAGTCAGGGGAGACAGACTTTTCAATGAATTCCAGTCTCAAAAATTGTTAATGTATCTACCCGTTCACTTATTGGCATTGCCAAAGTGTGAGATCACTTGTCAAAAAGACCGTTGTCTAAGCCAAATAGCCCCTCATCACACAAGTGTTCCTGAAGAAAGAGTGAAAAATAAATTTAAAAAAAAAAAAAAAAGCATGTAAGCATCTACTATACTTTGATGGCAATGGGCAGGTCTGCCCAGACATGTGCAGGTTAGCTGTACAAGCAGTCCATGAGAGAGGTAATCTTGTTTATTTACTTTGCTGTGTTAAAGTTGTAGTTACATATATCAAGAGATTTTCAACCTTGACCTCTGTGCATTATGCCAGTCTTCCCTGCTGAATCCTGCCTGTGTTACCTATATTGTAATTCTGTGTTTCCAAGCACAACGTTCAACAGCAGTTGAAAAGGTGCCCATAGCTGAAAGAGAAATTTCAGTCATTTTTTGTTTGTAGTCTCAATATCTGAGCTGTGTGTTCACTAAAGTAAATATATGACAATACCTTAGAAAGCTCTTTTCCTTCTTATCCTCCTATTCCCAAATACAAACCTAGGCTTGCCAATATCCATGCCTCATTTTAATCTCCGTATAAGCTAGGGTAAAGGACTGAATGTCTTTGCTAAATAAAAAGCTGTTTTATCTTAGGAATCAGAAGCTATTCCAAGATGCATAGATTTGCAATTATAGCTTTGTCCTGGGAGTGAGGATACTAAAATCATCTGCTGACACAAATTTGCTCTGTGACCTGGGGAAACATTGAAATACTTTGTGCTTCATTTTTCTCCTGCTGCTACATAAATTTTTCAGTGTTGCATCTTACACCAATTGATTTGTGTTTTCTGTTTAATCTGGCAATATAAAATTCTAGCCTTTTAGCTAGACTGAATGACTTTGCAATTGATCCATCAGATACTGGACTGATATTTTTGGAATTTTTTAATTAATTTCTATCTTGTCATGTCATGCCTGTTACTTTAGAATAAATTGAAACAGTTGGAAAATATTGTTCCACTACTAATTTATATTCTGAGTGTTACTTAATGTCGGAATTAGTGGCATACAGTTGTCTTGATGCAGGTAAATCAAGGTTCGCAGTGTCAAGTCCAATTCTGCTTCTATTTAAGATGATAATAAATCACCCATTGAGCTCTGCTTTGCACGTTGTGGCCTATACTCTGTGTTGTTACAGCTTGTTTAAATTTCTAATGAAGACACAGAATAATGTATGCTCATATTATGGTTTCATTATACAGTGTAAAATGTCTGTAGGAAAACACATCCCTAGTCATCATCAGTTTGAAAAGTTTTCTCTTTTACTGACTAATACTCCATCACTTTGATACCTTACAGTCAGGTTTTACATTCACCTCATGTCTTTGGTGTCTACAAAACAGGATAGAAAAATAAGCCAGTGCCCAATGCCATTATAGTGTACGCTGTTAGAACCCATATGGTGTTAGTTTCTCAAAAATAAATCACACTGAGAACTGTTGGATACATACAGGGGCCTTTTCCAGTCCCTCTTGGAGGAAATGTGTACAAAAATATTTTAAAAGAGCAGTAATGCATTGCTTTGTAAGAATTATGTAAAACAAGTAAACCTGGGATGGATTAATATTCACAGCATTAATAAAAATTAAATTTTAATTACTGTTTAGTAAACCACGTATTATAGTTTAATAGCTAATTTAAAATCAAAATTACAGTACGTAGAGCAAGTTTCTAGACCAAGAAATTGTGTGTTCTGCATAATCAGCACATTTGTGCTAATGCTTTAATGTATGCATTAGATAAACCCGACTGTCACCTGTATTGCATTTTTGTATGCACTATGTAGACAAGTTTCTTATAAATAAATTTTTCATCTTTTGGGAAGCAGAATTCTTACCTACAGCTCTAGAAAAACAAGTGGAAGTTCAATACCTCAACAGGGTTGTGTTATCTTTCATCAATTCTTAAAGCTTCCCCTGGGCACACAAGGGTCATCCAGGCAGTTGGAAGGCAAAAATGCTTTTAAAACTGCATGGTCTTTCACCAAATGAAAACAAGATATCCTTTTCAGTGGCAAATAAAATAATATTCCCTTCAAAATATCAAAGCTATTATCTAGGCAGTATTTTCAAGCTTCTCTGGGCCGATGCACATAAGGACACTTGTTATCTTTGATGTGATATGCACCTACAACTCATGGATACCCTGTCTGGACTTACATGATAAGTTCAGCTACTGGAATCATATTTACAGATTGTGCCAGATTCAGCTGATTTTATTTTTACTTAAATCTCAGTGTTTGGTGTTTCCTTTTGGCATAGCAAAACCTTCAGAAACAACTACCAAATAGGAAAAAGTGAAAGGACTTAGGTGAAACAAGCAGCTTGTTTTCATATGTCACCTTTGAACTTAAGTGCTAAGAATTTTCACTATTATAAATTTTACCAGGATTTTGCAAAAGGATCCTGAGTTATTAAGCCCCTTGCTAGAACAGATTTAAAAAAAACCTGTTGGAAAGGAAGAAAATAAGAACAAAAAGCATCTTGCTCAAGATGAGAAGGTGATGTTCTTGTCCAGCAGGGATAGCTTTGTTCTCTGACCTTGTGTTTGCACAGGATCATTTGAAAAGTCAGTGGGTTGTTGTATGGCACTAGAACAAAAGAAGACTAAACTAAAACAGGGAAAATAGTCTATATGATACAAAATCTATCTGCATTTCAGGAGCTGTCAAAGTGAAAAATGAAACCACAAGTTTGGCCTTTAAAAATATTAATTTATTTTAAAGATGAAATGTAAAAGTGCTGGGAAAGAAGTAACCTTATCTTCAGGAAGAAGCAAGCAAGACTAAATCCCTATCATTCTTCCTAGATCTCTGATGGCACTTTCTTGCCACCCTTAAATCTAAAAAAAGATGTAATCATCAGTTCTTGCTACCATAAATCCCTGGAGCATTTTTGCTGTATTATTAATGAGGCAGTCATCAAATGTACTAACCAGGGTTTAAGGTATTATATTTTCAATGTACTTATTTTTCAGTTTTACTGAGTGATGTGGATTCAGTTCCATGTTGACCTATGGCAGTATTTCTGAATTACAGACATGTCTTATTGACAGAAGAAAGCATTAGCCATTAGGACGTAAAAAAAAGTAATTCGTGAATATTCGACTAGTAAACTGTCAATATCCAGCTATACCTGATGTAAAGTTTTCACAAGCATTCATTAAAAGACTATATTTAACTATTTAGTTAAGCATAATTTAAGGTTTATAGGGATCATTCTGCCTATTTGAAACTTGATTCCACATAACAAACTAATTAACTAATGAATCTACGATCTTTATTCACAATAAAATAATACCATAAATGAATATTTCTGTACTGTTTTATATTATATCTTGATATTGGTTTTGTCAAAATATATTGCAGATGTTTCTCAAAAATTATGTATCCTAATTTTCTATATTTGGGGTTTAGGCTTGGCTTTGTTACCTAATCTACATAGTACAAGTGAAAAAAGAAAACCTCCTCTAACACAGAAAAACTGAAGGAGGTTATAAAACAGATGTGCAAGATTGCTGCCGCAGTGGACTAGTTTTTAAAGAGTTCATTTAGCATGGTCGTCATAAATAAATCCCCCTGCTTGAATTGGGTATAAACAACTCACTGCCAAGTGCCTGCTCTTGTCCTCACAGAGACTAGTCTTATTGTTGGATCTCTTGATGTTACTGGAGCTGCTGTTCCTGCTTCCTGAAGAAGAACAGCTCCTGAAGGTGGGGACAGGAGGGCTGCATCCTCCTCATGTGTAGTGCAACTTCATTGCTTCACATTGGGCTGCGCAAGAATGTACCGGCTGAGATTCTGAAACTAAATTCTTGCTGGTTAATGTCTGTTGAATAATCTGTCCTTGCAGAGCAAGGGTGTTCAAAAGCAGTAATGAGCCAACTATGTCAGGATGTGGACTTCTCACATGGTTTTTGCTTATTGTCAGTCCAGCATCAGGGCTGATTACTGCCCAGAATCTGCTCTAGTTTCATTTCCCTTAGTGACAGTTGGTTGATTCTTCCTATCTATATGAAAGTCTGCCTCATTTTCAAGTCTACAAGTGACTGATTAGTTCTGAATAAAAGTCTTGCAGGCTATGAGAAAGGCACGTGCATTGCTCTTGAGAGATCCCTCTTTTCTCCTTTGAGAGCGTCAGACACTCCTGGCTTTGTTTAACACGCTTCTTTTTGACTGGTAGGGGAGTTTTATTCTTTCACCTTCATTTTGAATGGGAAGCTGTGGTATCTAAGACTGTAACTGTTTGTAATACTTTTATAGGTGGATGAGATGCAGCTTTACACTGATTTTTATTGGAACAAGGTAAAGGTAGTCCCTAGACAAATTACAGATATGAATAAAAATTACTGTGACTTTGAGGCTTGTGTAGGTGGTAGAAGCATTTTTGGTAACAGTGCAGGTGACGGTTTTCCAGGGTGAGGTGTACCATACTTTTGTCTTTAAAATTTGCTTCCTGTTTCAAAGGATTAGAGCCTCAATTTTATTCATCTCGGGGATAAGACAAAACCAGCACTGTCCTGGCTTTTGCCTGTTTTTTTTTTAAGAAACCAAAACTCATCACACCTGTAAGATGGCTCTAACTGGCTAACGAAACTACCTCATTTCAAATATGTGACTGTATTGAACTGAAGAGTATGTATAGATAAAGAAGCCTTTTGCACTGATTTTGTAATGTTACCATTTAGAAACTTACTGCAAAATGCTGTTGGGACCCACTGTGCTATTTCTGACTTGGAGTTGCAAATGTGAGCATAGCAGTGAGGATTCTCCTATGGGGTTTTTTTTCCACCGGATCTTTGCCCACACATCTAACAGGGACAAGATAACATTTTACCCCCTCGCTGGGGCAGATGTATGTGGCAGAGAGGTGACTGCCCTGCTTAGCAGCTTGGCATTGGTTGACAGAGTGCAGAACTTGGCACAATTTGCTACTGGGATAAACCAGTAGCAAAAAGTGTGAAATTGTTGTACTTCCACCAGCCTTAGCCAAAAGGAAAGAGCAATTATGTCTCTCTGGCTGTCATTGGCGTATATAGCTGTACAAAATGTAAAAGACTAGGTGCTCCCCTACCCCCAAACAACCTGGTTGATCTGCTTTCTGAAGATCCTGAGAATATCATAGGAAGAAATCCATCAGAGACATTGTTTCAAGCATCTCCAAATCAAGGCTTGCCATTTCATTTTGCCTTTATGTTGTCATTCACAATCTATGCTAACTGCCAAAGATATTAAAGCTAGATTTTCAACATAATAGGCCTAAGACACAGATTTTGTTCCATTAATATTTTTTCTGAGATTACTCTTTAGTCCGTGTGTGTTGAATTTTCTAATTATTAATTTGCCAACACCAACTGCTGGACAGAAGTTAACCTAATCATAAACTGGTAATTTTACTAGTAAAACATGTATTGTAATTCTGCAATTACACATGAAAAAAAAATAATACACAACTCAATATCATTCTTGAAATACTGACTATGACAATGAATCTCTTTTTTATTTTTTTCCAGTCATTTGGTGGGTTTTTTCTTGTTTTAATCTCACCTCCCACATGCCCCCAATTTCTGTTATTAGGCTGCCACCTAGTAATGGAAGTGAGAGAAAAGCTGTTGGGTAGATAGAGAAAGCCGATAGCGAAGAGTGCTTACAGTATAACCGCTGCAAACCAAGAGAAATAGAGCCTTTAGTTCTTTTGCATTCATAAATACACCTGCCATTTCTTTCTGAGGTTTAATTTTCCTTGCAGCTTGTTTTAATACTTCAACCAAGTGGAAGTTCAATATAGGAGAGCATTATAATGAATATTTCCCATTGTTTTATTTCCTAGCACCATAACCAATGAGGCAAATAATCCATGGCCATTAAGCTTTCTGTATAAAGAATTGGAAGGTATGCAGAGCTTACAATAGCATGAATAACAGAGATCGTTCCTTAGGCCTTCAAAGGTTGACACACACGATATTTTTCAAGTATGTGTGATGATCTATTTAATAATAGAATATTTTTATTACTTCTGAAAATAGTCATGTGTCAGCCATTGAGAAATTCAGGGCCAGTGGCTTAAGAATTTCAATTTTCTTTTTTTTTTTTTTTTTTTTTTTACCTAGTACAGTGAAACTCAAGCATTGTCCTCCAGGTAAAAAGAACAGATCAAAAAAAAATGTTCCATCCATCTGAACACTTACATGTAAAACTTTATGATCATCAGAGAGCCCTGTCACATCAAATAAAAGACAGCAATTAAATGGTAGAAACAAACTACTTCCTAGAGGCTTAGAGGATTTAAAATTAGTCTCCAGAAAATAAGAATATGAATGTTAATTCCTTAGAAGATCTAATAAGCAAGGATATACCTAAACCAAACTAGCTATGCAAATATCCCCGACACTTATTGCCTCTAAAATTCTGAGGCAAATATTCCAATTAGAGTAACTCGGTAACAAGTAGTCAGCAACTGACCTGAGCTGGAACCCTGCCATTCCTGCTGCCTCCTAAAGCAATTAAACTTTTGATTTTACTGAAACACTCAAAGCTTATGGTATTCAAAAAAGAAAACCATTGCATCACAGAAACCATGGCCAGCAGAAACTAGGAGGGCACATGCTGTTTTCTTTTACCATAATGTTATATTTCTGGGAAGCACAAACTTCCAGACTGCAGCTTTTCAGCCAGACAGGCAAGCTGGCCATTAAGTAAGGCGAGGGAGTAACACGGGGGATGTGTACATCAGCCAGCTGAAGCAAGGAAATTGTGTAAGTCATTATAAACACAGGAAGGGAGTCTTAATCTTTTCCATTTATAACTAAGAGAGAGGAAGTGGTTAGAGTTACGGACTAAGAACTGGAACTCTCTCAGTCCACTTCTAAGTCTATGAGTGATTCTCAGCATGACGTCGCTCGTGTCATTTATCATTGTTTCAATTAACCTGTCTATGGGGTGTTGCTGTATCCAGTTAATGGGTGTTTGTGGTGTACATCAGGATCGTCATGTAAAGACACATTTCGTTACTTCTGGTTATTATGCTGCATGCTAAATAGATGGCTATACACAGTAAGAGTAGCATATTGCTCTGTCATACGATTTCAGTAGTATGTTGTTTAATAGCTGAATCCTTCCTTTAGTGCAAAGCTTGGATAAAGAAGTCCTGTTAAAAATGGTGCTTGTAAGGATGAAACCCTTCTTTTTCTCAAAGTTGCTTAACCAATACTGGTTATTTCCTAAATACGTTCATTGACGTGAACCCATACAGGTGCCTACATGGGAGTTAATGAAGTACGGTTCACTGTAAGTGTGGGTTTCTTCACAGGCTTTCTCCTGTTCCTTTCTAACTGGTAATCAAGAGATCTCATTTTATAATGACGAGCAAATTGCATTTCCTGGTAACTTGTCTACGTGGAGAAATGAGTGAATGGAACAGCAGCATGTGAATTTACAAGGCGCTGGATACCTTACACTAGCAGCCCATGTGCAGTTCCTACCAACAGTGTGTACGTGAGAAGGCAGAAGTAAGCGCCTGCTGGGTTTAGCTTCCCAAGTGGAACTGAAGCTATCCTGGCTGAGTCCTCACTGCACGTTGCAATAGTTTTCCTTGAAGAGAGCATTATATTCAGAGGTGCCTTTATTAGTAGCCAGTTGTTTCTTGGATTGCTGGCAGAAATGCTACCAGTTTGTAATTTGCTATTATTTGGCAAGGACTGTAAAAACTGTGTATTTTCCTTTCTTTGCGCTGTATTTTCCTTAAAGTTCTCCTCTCCTAAGTTTTGTAAGGGAAAATTTCCATTGTGAATTATGCAGTATGGACCAAATAATGAGCTGTTAGTTATCTCTCTGTGAGTACGGTTCAGTGGTCTGCTCAGGATGATGAATGATCTGAATGCCTACTAAAATGGGTGCTATTTGGTGCTGGTGGTCACCACCTAGAATCGGAATACACCAAAAAAGAGAATGTGTCTGATAAACTTTGTGGATATTACAAATCCATTTTACCTATCCTGTCCTACAAACAAAGCAAAACCTTAGGTCCAGGGAAATCAGTGGAGTCCAAACTCATTATCCTCTGACACTGTCTTGTAGGTCCTCCTTCACAAAAAGCGTTTTTGAGCAAATAACATAACTTGTGCCAGGCAAAGCTCCACTTTCACTATATATGTTTTAGTACGCTTCCAGACTAGACTCAGCTGGAGTAACCTTCAGGCAGCAGTGTGAGTGAGTTCCTATGGCACTGTTCTCCTGGTCCCCATCCTGAGGCACTGGGATTGTGCAAACTGCTGACTTAAGTGTTTATTAAGGAAAGATTTTCTTGATCTTAATAGCTGAGTTCATTGCATTTCTAAGTCCCAAGAAAGTGTAACACATCCATCCTGGGCCAGACTATGCTCTGGGGCATGTTCAGACCTTACAGACGGTTTTTAACATGTCGCATACATCATTATTAATTGAGAATCATGCATTTTGTTCAGCATTTCCTCGTCAAGCCTGGAGAACTGCAGACAGTTTCACTCCCATGGAGAGATAACCTTGCTCGATTTTGTCTCCCATTGTGGTACCCCTCCTGACAGGAAGCACGGCTGAATGTGCAAGTTTCTCATTCAGTACCTTTGAAATATTTTTGAAACAGGGAAAGATGCAGGGAAGGCAAAGTTTGGGGAGAGGGAGAATACTGGAAAGTAACTGAATTCTGCCTTGATAATCCATTACCAGCCTTTGAATTCCCAGAGAGATAGCAGCATAGATGCTAATTTTTTTTTATTCTGCTTTACTTTCATTTGTGTACCATAGTTCTGCTTTAATAAATTACACATAGCTAAGATAAACTTTATTTTACATTTTCACTAGTAATTGTATTCCTGCGTCGATAAATAGCATCTTACCAGGCTTAGGATGGTGAACATTTGACAAGGGCAGGAATTTTAAAAATGTCTTCTCCATCTGTTTATTAAGCTAATTATTTTACTTGTAGCTTCCCTTCCAATCAGTTCTGTTTATTATAATATTAACTCAGCATTTTCTACCTCTAGTAATCTGTTTAACTTAAAGTGACCTAGATAGGCTTTTAAGGCAGCAGAACATTCAATTCTATTTTGCAGTTTTCTTGTGAATTTGAAATTTCTCTGTTCCTTTTCTTCCTCTCTCAATAAAGTTTATGCAAATATTAAAATTTATAATGAGACTAATATTTGTTAATCTCAGTTCAAATAGTGGATTTGTATTAAATCATAGTTTCAAGCACTTGCTTTGCAAGAGAGAAAAAGGGTATTGCTTTTAATACTTTCATTACTGTACTACTCTTGTTAAGCTTGAATTGTCATTATGATTACACACCCTAATTTTTAGTATTCATTATTAATTATATTTAAATCCCATTAGATTTGCAGTTGCCATCTCCACTTTGATTTCCTTTTTACAAATATGGTTTGAAGTAGTTCCAGGACACAAACCTGATCCTGCAACTCTGACTCATTTGTTGGTTTTAGCAGGCCATTTGTGCATCTAAATTAATTATGTGAATAAGAGTTTAGATTCAGTTGCAGGGCATTCCAAAATGACGCACAATCTCTGACCTGCAGAAATGTCAGAAATTAGATCTTGATCTGATTGAGGTCAGTATCAAATGTGGTGTTGGTCCAACAGCTGTTGAAGGACATCCTTAAATATTAATTGCGTATACATTCTGGTACACATTCTACACACAGAAAATGCTAATCTGTGGAGAATTGAAAAGGTGCCTCAGTCATTTATTTGGTATAATCACAAATCTTTATGAGATGTTGGACAGTAATACAAAATTACATTTATCTACACGTGTCTAAGATGCACTGCACTGAAAGGATTTTGACCCAGTTTGTTTCATACTATTAAAAGCTCTTGCCTTGCTTGTGGGCAAACTTGCTTATCAAAACATTTGGACTATGGCCACAATTTATCTGTACTATTGTTCTCTATCTGTCTTCTGCCATATGAGCTATGCTGAAATGCCATGCTGGGGAATACAAGGATGTACGGATCCCTTCAGACATCCATGCTATTTGGATCAGGCCTCCAGGCATACAGGAGTAAGCAGGCACTGCACAAATACCGCTCCAGAACAGATGGATGGGGATTTGGCAGAGCTGAGACAACCAAAATGAACAGTTTAAGAGTGTGCCATAGACACATGGAGCACAATATGCTGCTGGACGAGTAGCAAACTACTAATCCTTCACCTTCGTTGCAAGAAACGAGGGGAGCAGGACAGGGTTGTGATTTTGAAAATTGTGCTTGTGGCAGTGCTTCCCATGGCTAATCTAAGTATGGTAGTGCTTCTCAAATCCACAGATACAGCTACAACTCAGCACTTTCTAGCTTTGAAAAGTTCTTGTAATAACATTATGGATGTGTCTTCCCAGTTCTTTAAGGGAGTCAAGTATTCTTTCTTCCCACTTCTTTTCCTGCTAGCAGTGCCTCCCACACCATTCTCTCCTTTGCTGATTTTACTGCTTTAAGTTTACAAGAACTGCCTGGAAATGAGCCTTCCAGTTTGCAAAACTCTTTACAGACTCGCTTCATCATAGTTCCCTGACCTCTGCTCACCCTCACATCCTCTCATATCCTACCTCATATACCCACCTCCCCTCTGTCTCTCCATGAGGGTAGATGTTATTCACTTAATTGCAGTTTGTCCTTAATACAAAACAGTGGATTTCAGTCATTAACTCTTATCCTTATTTTTTTTTCTTAATTCTACAAATTAGCAATGACTTTTTTTTTTCTTTACAGTGCGTTTTGGGAATTCTCCTTGGAGAAAAGTTTTATATAAAACCACTTTGTAGAGCAACAAGCCTCCAGAAATTTCTGACATTGAGTAGCATGAATGAAGGATATTTTTGTACAATACTTACTACAAAATATGCTGTGCAGTATTAGCTCACTATAACTTTATTTGTACCGGTTCTATACATTTTACTGAGTTACTTTATATGTCATATAAAACAGTTACAACATGGCAATATTATAAAAGGTTAACTAATGCCTCATTATTAAAGCAGAGCATGTAAGATTTCTTAGTATCTTTGCTAGTGCAACATCCTTATTGAAATGATCAAATGATTAAAATGAAGACTGCATCACTGAGTGTTTCTGCCTGAGAAGATAGTTGTACAGTCTGCTTGCCATGAGAACGTGTCACCCAAACCTGTTGAAGCTGAAGGGAACTTTCCCATTAACTTTGCGGATCTGTTGGTGAGGATGCGATCATAAGCATCCCTGATCTGTCACATCTCAGACTTCCTGGCAGAGTATTTCCTTGAACAGAAAGACCAGGATAACAGGTCCTCAGGAACCTGACATAAATATGTTATGGTGATCCTTTGTGGGGGAAAGCAGACAAAATTAGCTATATGTTTACTTTTTGAGAACGTTACTACTTTAGGCAAAAATTTCAACAAATGCTGTGGCATTGCAATGAATAAAAATATAATGTACTTCCTATAAAGCAAAATTTATTTCACTGAGACAAAGTCTTGAGCAAGATTTTGGGCCAGAAAACTATGCTGCAAAACATTTAAAAGAACATACAGCTGCTGGATTGTACAGAAAGGAAGTCAAGTTTATACCTCAGTATAATTTCTTATTATTGGAGCAATGTGTCCTATATTTTATGTCAAGTATGTGTCAGAGTTCAAGTGATTATGCCTTTTTGTCATATTTTTTATTTATCCAAAGAGCTATGCATTTATTGAATCTTCCAAAATCCTTGAAAGGAAAATTCTTCTGCATGCATGATCTTCCCACACTTACTTTTTTATGTTTATTTGCTATTGGTTTTCCTCTAGGTCACCACACTAAATTCATACTATTAGTAGATTTTGTTTTGGTATTACTAATAAAACAAATGAATTCGAAATCTATTCTTCCTTTTATAGTGAATTTGAAATGCTTTGGAAGATTGATTTACAGAAAGAAGCTTTGTACAGTTCTAGCGCACAGACATAAACTTATAAAAGGAGCAACCTGTAGCAGGTTAATATCCCTTACTATTTACCAAAAGCAACTGTACTACAGTGCAAAATCTGCACAGGGCAGTGACAGACCAAGTCTGAAAGTGAGAATAACCTAGAAATCTTGGTTTGGTTGCAAGAAAACAAAGCCTGACTTTAGGGGCCCGAGGGCGAGCTGTGTTGTTGACAGACGCTCTCAGAAGATATAAGTAGGATTATGAAATTTTAGCAAAAAATAGAACTTATTAACCAAAGCAGAAAGTATAGGAGTTCCAAATAAGGCATTTAATTATTTTTTATCATGAAAGAAAGCTGATAAAAAGATATGTAGGATTAAGTAAGAAAAGAATTAAATTGACTGGAGAAATTTTAAATGGAAAATTCCATTGTTACGTCTTTCATCAGAAAGTAAATCCTAGGGGGGGTTGATTTTTCACCCCATAGTGTGCTAAGTTTTTTGGTAAAATGGCAATAGTGTAATTGAAATCCATTTTACACCATTTTCCCTTGGATGATTTAGAATTAGATCAATTTATATTCTGCAGATATAACCCAAAGAGAGTATAAATGCAGCCACTAGAATTGTTTTTGTCCACGAGCAAAGCCTGTATTATTTATTGATTCATTACACTCTCAGCTGGGTCCTTTATTTTAAAAGCTACCTGGAATTATAAACTCTAAAATAATATTTGCATAAAAAATTGAATTTAAAGAAAAAATAATAGTGATTAAAAGTAACATTTGATGACTATTTTGATTAAAATACCACGTTTAAATGGTAAACAGTTCAAATGGACATGGAGAGGTTTTTTCCACTCCAACTCCATCTTAGAATGCACCTATTTAACTAGAATATTATGTTCCTGATAATATGCCTGAAATAATAGACAGTTTTTCCATTAATATTTAACAATATAAACATCAGGCAAAGGTTGTACATCTGAAATCATAGAATATGCTTTTTGCATTAGGGTACTAATTTTAGAAATAACCTCTGTCTGCCTAGGTCTGCTGATGTATGGTTGTCATAGCAAGTCAGTAATTGAGTTTTCTGGGCATTTTGACCACTGGTACAAATTTGCAAAGGAGATTACGCAGCAGAAACACAATTTCCATCCTGACCTTTATAACATTGCTTTCTGTTGTGGGAATTGGAATGTTTATGGAGGGAAATATAATCTAAGTGCACCTAATTTGTGAGAATGTGATTTCTGACGTTAACCCAGTAAGCTTCATTTTGATTCATTTGATAACAGATTATGTAAAGACTTGGCATTAGGAAGGTATCGTAAAACTTGTTATCTTTTATTACCTAGGCAGAGAATATTGGTTTAGATGATTATAAATTGAAATTCAAGGAAAACTTTTATTTTCAGCTGCTGTGCAAAGATCCTCAGGAAAGCTGTTTCCCAGTGATCAGTCACAGATCTAGGTGAACAAATGGCCTCGTTTGCATTCTTCAGTATAAACTGGGCACAGAAATAATGCTAAGCTTTTGTAGATCTAGAGGTGCTGTTTTGAGGTAAAGATGAAGCATCTACTTGAAAAGCTTCTGCATCAACTGCTATCAGATGGTTCATCCTTGTCTTGCAACTGCCGTGCTTGTTGCATCACAGCCTTTGGAACTTGGGAGGATCTATCGGTTCTTGCCCCTGCTGTTGTCTCCTTGCCTGGTCTGGGGTAAGAGGTTGCTGTCACTAGTTAGACACTATAAGCTCCGTAGCTGTCTAGTTTATTGTAGATTGTAAGGCTATTTCAGCATTAGCTGATAGACCAGTAGAAGCAGATCTGTAGAGCAAAATAGTTCATGCTGAGGACCTGACATCCATACCGTACACCGCCATTTTTCACTTCAGACAGTTCTACTCTGGTCCCCCAAACTGAATCACACTGATGGCTGGAAAGAATTAGGTGATGCCCTGGGCACATTCTTCAGTTGAATTTCAGCTGAAAGAAATCCAGTTGCCACACTCTGAGTGATGCAAACTGGAGTGTAGTAAGTGTAAACAATGGGAAAGTTCACGTCAAAAGGGCTTTCCTGATCAGCTCTGAAGCAACAGTATGCACAAACTCTGCATGGGCATGTGGTCAGGCAGCTTTCTCTGGGGTTGCTCTTGTCAACTGGATGCATTTAAATGAATTTGACTTGCCTGAACATCCATCTAGGGTTTGACATTTGATGAAGAAGTGAAGAAAGGCACTGTATGGGTCTGTGATGTCTTGCAATAACGAGGTAGATTAGTACAAGTGTTGCACTGGTGTCCAGGCAGATCTCAGTGGTACAAAATTGATTAATCTAAATTCAACTCTGGTGAGATGATAGATTGCTTGATATTGGTAGATAATAAAATAATCAGCATTAGGTTTCACTTAGTTTCCTGCGATGCATTCCTTTAAAAATGTGTGCTAATAAGTGCAGTCTGGGCATACAGAGACATAGCGTTAAGGATTTAAGGTTTGTTACTGGTTTGTTGCTTGGTTCAGAGCTGATTTTGTGAGGAAAGAGAGATGTTGAGAATAAGCTTAGGTTGAACTCCTTCAAGTTTTACTCTGCCTTGTTCAGACCCACTTCTTGGCACCTTAAGATGATAAAAAAAATCCAGCTCACTGCTCCCCCCCCCCCCGCCCCACTTTGGAGATGCCTTTTCTGGGACAGACTTTTGTGAAAGGCAGTGTTTTACCTTTTGGAACTGTTCAGTATCATCCTCCAAAGCCTGCAGGAAACACTTCAGGGATTCTTGAACCTGATTCAGACTCAAGGAGGAGCAAATTCAAGCAGTGATAAGCATGCTTGACAGAGCTTTTTGTTTCTTTGCTCAGTGAAGGATTCCCACGTTTCAGGGCTGCAGGTATAATGTATGTTTATCAATGAGATCTCTGATAACTGACATTGGCTGCTGTCCACACAATTTAGGAAAGCAATTTGTTTCCAGTAAACAGAGGGGAGTGCTGACCAGCTGCGTGTTATTGCTGTTGTATGAAATATTTATATCATGGATTGATCCCCCTCCCCAATGGGTTAAATGCCTAGAATTTCTCATTAGTTTCCAGAGTCTGTGTTGCACAAACACAGGCACAGGGCCCCTCTTGCGATTAATGATGAACGTTTCCCTAATTCTAATGTGACTATACCTGCAACAAGGCAACCATATCCTGGGCTGCATCACCAGCAGCGTGACCAGCAGGTTGAGGGAGGGGATTCTGCCCCTCTGCTCTGCTCTCATGAGACCCCGCCTGCAGTACTGCGTCCAGCTCAGGGGTCCCCAGGACAAGAAAGATATGGAGCTGTTGGAGCAAGTCCAGAGGAGGCCATGAAGATGATCAGAGGGCTGGAGCACCTCTGCTATGAAGACAGGCTGAGAGAGTTGGGGTGGTTCAGCCTAGAGAAGAGAAGGCTCCAGGGAGACCTCAGAGGAGCCTTCCAGTTCCTAAAGAGGCCTTCAGGAAAGCTGGAGAGGGACTGTTTACAAGGGCATGGAGTGATAGGACAAGGGGGAATGGCCTTAAGCTGAAGGAGGGGAGATTTAGGTTAGATAGTAGGAAGAAATTCTTCCCTGTGAGGGTGGCGAGACACTGGCACAGGTTGCCCAGAGAAGCTGTGGCTGCCCCATCCCTGGCAGTGTTCAAGGCCAGGCTGGATGGGGCTTTGGGCAACATGGGCTAGTGGAGGGTGTCCCTGTCCATGGCAGGGGGGTTGGAACTAGATGATCTTTAAGGTCCTTTCCAACCCAAACCATTCTGTGATTCTAAGAAATAGCACCTTCTTCCTCCTGTATTGAAGAATTTGGGGACTTTTTTTTTCAAATTACATGTTTTGGAACCTTTGGCTCTCATGCTCTTGATGCTATGATGCTTTGAAAGGCAGCCTCTTGCACTTAGTTCTGCTTTGTTTTAAATGCAAATATATGGGAACTTGCCAGTTTTACAAGAGACACAAGCATCTTATATTGTGATATGAAAGCATATATGCATGTTCATTTATAAACATGGTAAGTTATAGCTTAATAAATGTGTAAATAAACTTGGGTAGCCCATTTAAAGTCAGTGGAGCTGTGCTGATTTATGCTGGGCTGAGGATCTTTTCAGGCTTGAATACTTTGAGGGTTGCTCATGATTTTTCCTCCCTTAAAGTTACAGCAGAACACTTTCACTCATCTCTGTGTACTGATGTTTATTATGTGACCTTTACACCCTTCATATACTTAGGGAATTCTCCTGGCAGAGGTATTTTAATATAGAGATATTTGAAAAGCTGTCTCTACTGATAACCATGGTAGATTACTGTGTTGGAGAAACTTGTCTCTCCTTTTATGTTTTTGGATTTAAATAGACTCATTTCTACCTACAGCAGGGGACTAAGAATGATTCAATAATTTGCAACTAATAATTTATTAGAACAACTTTGCCCTTCTTTCTCTTCATAAATTGTCTGCAAACACATTGTACAGCTCTAATATGTTAATGGATGAAAATTATTTGAACATTTTTTCAGCAAATATCTTTTGGTCTGCAGATTATTTGAGTTGCAAATTGTGACTGTTAAAATGAAATATACAATTAACACTGCAAACAGAGCTGATTGGGTATTACAGGAGAACAGTTTTTATGGAAATGTATTGATTTGTCGAAATGAACATTTGTTACAGAAACATAGTGATTTGAAAACAAAGCTTTGTTGAAATAAATATCTGTAATCCAGAAGGGAGTTCTTATCTTGAGTGCTCCTGACAGCTAGCTTGAGGTTTAGTACTTTCTGAAGCAGTCGAGATAACCAGGTAGAATGTCCTGTTCAGACAGAACTGAATCTTACCTTCCCTCATCCAGTGGGGTGTGCTGATGCAGACGTTTATTTATCCTGAGACAAAGCTCTTTTGATATGCTCTTTTCAAACTGTTACCTTTGTAAAAATAATTAAGTATAAATTGGCAGAACGTATAGTAGTTTTAAGATTCCCTTACAAGTGTATTAATCAGGGCTGGGGAGAATGGTGGCTCCTGCACCTGTCAGTCAGACTTAACATTTCTGATCATATGTTCTGATTTTAATGAAAAAGTCCTTGGAAGGTTTTGCTTATTAGTATTGTTACAGTGTTCAGTATGTTAAGGCTTGGAAAGTGTCAAGCATCAGGGAAACTATTTGCCACCCACTCCATCAATAGTTTTTATCTGGGTGCAATTAATTAATGTGAATTACATACAGTGTTTTCTATCCAGCATCAAAAATTGGAATATAAACACTGGTGGTATCTAGTCAATGAGGAATAGATGTAACACCATGGTTTCAGCGCTGTTTTGATTCTATGTTAAAGGGCCAGGCTAGCAGAATACTAGGTGCTTCTTGTACAAGAAGAGTTCAGAGTTACTTTTGGTGCAAGCGCTGTGAAAGGGGAGATGCTAATATTAGGAATATACAGCACATGGGAAGGTGTGTTAGGGCAGCATGTTGCTTTGTGAAAAGTCAGAGCTGTGGAGAATTATGGATAACGGAGAGGATGCTCCAACCTGGGCAGGCTTCATGGCCAAGTTATGTTTGTGTGTAGCAACTCCAGAAGAAGCTTGCAGCTGCCTTAGCCTCCAAACCCACCTCCCTCTGAATTACACGCTTCCTCTCCTAACGGGTATGTCTGTGACCGCAGGAAGGGTATGAAACTCCAGCGAGCTTTGAGGCAGCGAGTTGGACTACCATAGAACACGGAGCTTGGAGGAACTCGCATCTAGCAAGCATGATTATACGTGTTCTTTAAACTCAGGACAATCTTCGGAAGGGCGTAGCAGTAACAACAGTCTTAGTGACATGTTAACACAAAGGGAATGTTTGTATCTGTCAGGACCTATAGTGCACATAGAGTATAATGTAGTTGTCTTTATTCAGACCTAGTACTGGGGAGCAGACACTCACTATAGCTATTGTCTGCTGATGACAAACGGTTTAGGTGAGATGAGTTGTGGTAGTTGTATTACTGACATCTGCGAGTATGTAATAATAATAGAGTGATTAAATTGTATAAAATCAGCAGAGAAGTTACATAATAATTGATGCTTTCACATTGGAATGAAAGGTTTCTGCAGTACTGTTTAATTATGAGGAACAACTGGGTTTTTTTCTCCTGGAAAAAAAATGAAATTACATACATTGTTCCAGAAGGAAAGCTGAAACATAGCTTATGGTTTAAAAAAAAAAAAAAAAAAAAAAAAAAAAAAGGATGATTTAATGACATTTGACAGCAAGTATTTTCCTTGGGACATTGTGATTCTTATTCTCCATTGCTATTCAAAATTATTATAGTACTTTATATTTCTAGCACAGCAGACGTGGAAAATGTTTCTTTTCCAAAACCATGAGCATCTAGTGAGTAGCTGTTGCAGATCAACATGCCACTCTGTTCCAAACAAATTATGCTCAGGGAAATATCTTTGGCTGGTAAAAATCAGTGTAGGGGTACAACTTCAATGGTGTTATATCTTTTATGCTAATTAAGGATTTTGTTTAGAATACTGAATATTTGCTCTCTTCCCAGGGCTTATTTTTGGTCGTAGCCTAACAAACGATGATAATTTAAATGGAAATATCTCAGTTAAACAGTTTCAATCACTGTTCTTTCCTAGAAATTGGTGATCTCTACCTAAGGAGAAAATCCTTATTAATAACAGTCTCCATGTAAGTGAAGTTAATATCTGCACAAATACTGTGGTGCTTGTATATGAGAGATGCAGATGTTTGCACAGTGAGTGAGTGAGCAGTAAACAAACAGGTTTTTCTCTGCCGATTTCTAACATTTCTCAAAGGAAAGCTTGTCACCCCATCATGGTTGGCAGCCTTCTCCAAAATTGTACAAATTCAATGGCAGCACTAAACCCTAATTTGCATATCAAACCTGATAATTTTACACAAAATATAGGAAACATGCACATACAGTTCCTGTATTTCCATGTAAAATACAACAAACATAGCCATGTATATCAGCCCTATAGTTATGTCAGCATTATGAAGAATTAAAGTCTTGATCCTATACATCCTATGTATTAAATAGTTACAGATTTCCTCTTGATGGGAAACAAATATCTCTGGCCAGGAAACCTATTTGTATCAAGTACTTTGGAGAATTTCTTTCCTTTTTTAACAGCAACTGCTGAAGGAGAAAATTTAGTCCTCCTTTTGCTTCCAGATATACCTATGAACTATATGTCCTCTGTGGGTAGTAAATAGATATTGATTTTCTTCATTATAGAAGTACATTATTACAGTGATTAAACTGTAGACCTTCCTTTATGATATAAAAAATTGGAAATTGGTGAGCTAAAGAGTATTTATGTTACAAAATTATTTGCGTTTTTGTATTCATCAAACTGTAATTCAAGCTCTGAATGCAAAGCCTCTGTGTACATTGCCCTTTTTATGCAGCAGCAATTGGCATTTAAAATAAATGCTGATATTATAATTATAAAAGCATTATGTCTCTTAGAGCTGTTAATAGTCACATTGCTTCATTATTTTATTCTGCATTTGTCAAAATCCTGACAGCATACTCAGGAACAATGTTAGATTCAATGTTGATATTGTTACTCAACAAGAACATTGATTATGTCTTAATAAGACATATTCAGTACATACTATATGCAATTACAATCTTAAATGAACACAAGTATTTATTTAGCATGAACTGAAATTATTTAAATCCTCAGAATTTTTCTTTCTGGTTAGCATTATATTATAAAGGCATTAGTAACAACTATGATATGGTAGCACACTACTGATACAGTATTATGCATGAATACATAGTTTATAAACAGATTTATAAATAGAAGTGTTGAGGCCTTGTTGCATTGTTATAGAAAATACTAATATCCACAAATTAGTGAAAAACCTCTCTATTGGTAATAAGTATTAAGATGGCCTGCAAGGATACTTAAAACCCTTACAAGAGTTTTGAACATTCTGTACGGTGTTTGCTTCCCAAACAGTGTTTCTTTTGATCTTAGCAACTGAGTACTTTATGTGAATTTAGAAATTTCTATTCTCCCCAGTTTTTTTAGACTAAGCACTGAAGCACCAAATGAAGGCTTGGGTGCTGTGATACTAAGCGTGCCCTTGTCTGGCCATGCAATTCTTACAAGGACTAGCGAGCACGGGATGAAACCCTAGCTAAAGACACTTCACAGGGGACACCCAGCCAGGAGGAAACACTGAAGAGATGGTTTCTGGAGTCCTGTTGCTTTCCAGACTTTGGTGCCTATCTGCAGCCTTTAGCTGGGTGCTGATGGGACACAGGGATTCACAGCCTGAAATCCTTAGCAGGATCCTAAAATAGAAACTACAAAATATGCTGAGTTAGGTAGCAGGCTGGTGATGCGAATAAGTACAAAAGGGAAAAATGGTATTTGCCAAAATGATTCTTTTTTCAACCACCCTACATATAGTTTAAATACTGGTAGTAAAAACAATGTTGTGAAGATCGACCAGACAAGCGATAGCCCATACCAAGACTTGGACTGTTACTGCTGGTGGTGTGAAATGCTAGCCATGGCTTGCTTCCCTTAAGTCACTGACAGTTTTTTGTTGTCTCTGTAGGAAATATTAAAAGAATAAAACCTAGCAGACAACCATCATTATCTGCTTTCATTCAGCACAACCTAAAAGTAATCACTTGGTTTGTTCCACCTGTATCTGCACTGAACTGTATTTCCTTCTGTTGTGATTAGATCCTGCTGGCTTTGTCAGGACTCTGAAATCTGAAAAAGTGCCTTTCTGGCCTCTTGTTGCTTACTGGTGCTGAACCAGTTATGTCAAGGCGGCAGGGGAGTGAAATCTGATAGAATGTTAACACTGGTGAGAATGGCAGTGGGTGGACCTTCAAAGAAAAACACTCAAGCCACAGCTTACCTCCTTGGCAAACCGACGATTTGCTAATGTCACCCCTGCAATGGCTAAATGACTAGAGTGAAAGTTTATGGAGACAGGAATGGTTTTCCTGCTGTAATTATACAAACCCTCTCAACAGTGTTACACTCCACAAAGTCACAATTGATAAATAATAAGCCACACATGTTCATTTCTTAAAATCATCTATTATACTTTTTAGCTGTAGATCCACTTTGCTGAGAGTTGTTGCATATTTATAGTACTAACTTCTCGCTATACAAATGGTATTAATTGGATTTTTTCAAGAGTGTGCTTCAGGGGCTAGGTCACTGCTTTGAGAAGCAGGGGCCTGGGTTTAGTGACAGGCAATGTCATGGTGGGACAACAGTCTGAGCGACTGTGGGGTCCCAAAATGCTACCAATAGTGGGTGCTGCATTTATCCCTAACCTGCACAGTGTAGCAGGGATGGAGAAGGTAAAGGAAGGCTGCTTTCCCCCTCCACTGCCCCCCTCCAGGAGCACTCATTTCTCACAAGATGGGAACAACTGCAGGGAGAGACAGCACGGGGGTAAAAGGCCTGAGCCCTGTGAAGAGGGAAAAGACAAGGAGTTGCTGTGACAGCTTGCACTGCAGCCCGGCCCTGCGGGATGCCCCCAGCACAGGCCCTGGCCCTCCGCAGCGCCATCAGCTGAGGAACAGGGTTGGGAAGGTCACAGGAACCCATGCTCTGTCCACAGATCCCCACTCCCATGTCGCAGGATTTACCAGTAGTGTGATAAATCAGAGATCCAAATAATTGCTACTAGTGCCTGAATTACCTGGGCTACAAGTATGAGAAATGCTAAAAAGTCCTTTACATGCAATCTCCTGGTGTAAAGAGAGCATCTGATAGGAACATGCCTCTGCTCTCAGGTTTTGGTCTGGTAGGAGTTGCTTTCTCTAACAAAGCAAATATTTGGTGACAGAACTAGATGTAGAAAGTGTTACATAGCAGGAAGGTGTGACGTATTCATAATGATATGAAATACTACTCAAAATTCAATGTTTTTCACATTCCATTGCGAGCTTAAACATTGGACTCCTGTCACAGAAATTTCTGCTGTGGTAGACACGATTTGTAGCACAAATGGGCTTGCTTTCAGTAGAAAATGGGACAGTTTTCAAAGGAAAAAAGGCCAATTTGTGAGTAAAAATGGGCCTCTTTCTGAGCAAAGAGGCTTATAAACATGAAATGATAAATGGCTTTGCAAGTTTTCCATACAATAATAACAACTTCCTAATCAAAATAATGAAAAAGATGAATCTGAGGGAGGGGAGAGAAGCTCCATTCGGGTCTCAATACATTGAAAATATTTTAGAAAATAAATATATGAAGACTGTAAATTTTGTTCCACTCTGTAATCTGACATTGTGTTGGAGACATGTCAATAATATTTCTTTGTGTATATTTATATAATGTTATAAATCAAAAACCTGTTCTGGGTTTGCTAGCTTCTGAGATTAATTTCATGCAATAATGTTGTAAGAGTTAAGGAAATACATTTCTTAGGATCCTCTAAGTGGCAGTGGCATCTGATTTTCTAGTAGTCCATACATTTTTAGAACTAAATATATCTTCTGGATTAACTCACTGATTTTACATGCAAATATATTGCTTCATAATAGCTGATATGATGAACAACTGATATGGTTGCTTCTCTCATGGCCTAAAAATGCTTCAGGATATAAGTACTAAGGAAGTGGGATATCCTTCTTACACATGTTCCAAGAAAGGTGTTGCGATGTACCCAGGAAAATGCACGATGCACTTTTTAGTGAATGCTTTCAAATCACTTAGCTACGGAGAAGATTATGTGGCCCGAGAGGTTGCTTTGCTAAGCTAGAGATGAGAAATAAGTTTTTTAAAATTTTAAATGGCAAGATAGTGGCTGGAGGTGAATGGATTAGGAGCAGCCCTGTGGAGAAGGACATGGGGCTTTTGGTGGATGAAAAAGCGGACATGACCTGGCAATGTGCACTTGCAGCCCAGAAAGCCAACCGTGTCCTGGGCTGCTTCAAAAGAAGTGTGACCAGCAGGTTGAGGGAGGGGATTCTGCCTCTCTACTCCGCTCTCATGAGACCCCACATGGAGTACTGCATCTAGCTCTGGGGTCCCCAGTAGAAGAAAGACATTGAGCTGTTGGAGCGAGTCCAGAGGAGGCCACGAAGATGATCAGAGGGCTGGAGCACCTCTCCTATGAAGACAGGCAAAGAAAGTTGGGGTGGTTCAGCCTGGAGAAGAGAAGGCTTCAGGGAGACCCTATTGCAGCCTTTCAACACTTAAAGGGGGCTTATAAGAAAGATGGGGACAGTTTTTAATAGGGCCTGTAGTGATAGGACAAAGGGGTAATGGTTTTGAACTAAAAGAGAGTAGATCCAGACTAGATAGAAGGAAGAAACTTTATGATGAGGGTGGTGAAACACAGGAACAGGTTGCCTATAGAGGCGGTAGATGCCCCACCCTTGAAACATTCAAGGTCAGGTTGGATGGGGCTCTGAGCAACCTGGTCTAGTTGAAAAAGTCCCTGCTCATTGCAGGAGGTTTGGACTAGGTGACCTTTAAAGGTCCCCGCCAACCCAAATTATTCTATGATTCTATCTTCTCTGCTATGGGATAAGCCCTACTTCAGCTTCCTTGATTCTGCTTTATAAGGCAGTGTACGGGTGGTAGACAGAGATTACTGGGTTGCTATACAGAGTTTCATACCAGTTGTCTCCTTGCATGTTAATTCTCTGGAAAAGTGTTAGATGAAGGACGTAGGATGAGGGATGTCAAATATATGTAGCCTTGGTTCTTGTAAACACAGTTGGCTGATAGAGCTAGTCTGAGGTTAAAAAAGCCCTCTAGCAGTGGTGCCCTAGACACCTTTTCAGGCATCATAATGTCACTTTGCCCCTAAGATCTAGACTTAGTTTTCAAAGAAGGTTTGAAAAAACATTCCTGAGCACACATGATATTCTTACCATATAGTTTTAAAGGTGACTGCAGCACTTTCCCATCTGTGCCCTCCATTGATGATGCAGCACATACGGTCTTTGGGCAGATGGTTCCATATGAGGCAGCCATACAAATCGGGAAAATACTCATTTTAATTAGGTGTCCAGTATTGTCTCCAGTGAAATCCATCTCAAAATTCTCTACGAGTTCCATGGGAGCAGGTTCTGATGCTGATAATAGCTCCCTTTGATGGGATGTATTACTACCCCGTTGTCCAGCTTTCAAACATATGTGTTTTCAAGCCTGATGCAAGAGAGGTGAATTAGAAATGCTGTAACATTCCCATTGCAGAGCGGTGGCCACAATTTTTTTTCCTTGTTATGGTTGTCTTTTGGGGGAGAGAAATTAAGGGTGGCTTTTGCTATGGACCTGTGCTGTCTGGTTCTACAATAGGTAGGCAGTTAGATAAGTAACCATGACATAGGAATTGGATATTATAGATGTAAATTGTTAATGTTACTATACACATTTGCTTGTACAATAACTGGCAGCCGTTGCCCATTTTAGAAACCACTTTCTTGTTTCTTACAGTGAAGCAAACCTAGATTACCATTCTAAATGCTAATACACAGAATGAATGTGATTTAATAAAGTGAATTTATATGTAGATTATGACATTAGTATTTAATTATGTACCCATCATATCTCTGATGAAGCAAGCCGCTAAATATTGGTGCACTGAAGTGAGAGCTTACTCTTAAAGAGCAGGTATATTTTAATTTCTTTCCTCTTTCCTAATCTCCTTAAATAACAGGATAGATTATGTACTGTTTACCAATATTCACCTCTATTCCTTCATACTGTATCCCAAATAAGGTTTCCATTATAGCAGCTGAAGCTGATAGAAACATGTGTTTCTCTTTTGGTAAAACACTATGATAACAGATCTGGTTTTATGCTGTTTTATCAGGCCAAATGAAGATTTAGATATTTTTATTTATTATTTTAATGCGAATTAAAAGTAGTATGTCATCTGTGGTGTTCTGGGGTTTTTTAATCTTTCATTTTCTGTTATTTTTTCAGACTATGGAAACCCCGAAATACGAGCTAGTTATAGAAGCTAAAGATATGGGTGGCCTTGATGTGGGACTAACCGGCACAGCAACTGCCACTATTCTTATTGACGACAAAAATGACCATCCACCAGAATTTACCAAGAAGGAGGTAAGAGTTTACCATCTGTGTCCTACAAAATGGTGCATGAAATTGTAATTAGCTTGTTTCTAAATACAAAAACGTTCCTTAATGGAAGGAAATACTTTGACATCTTTTTAGCTTAATGTGACAGACTTTCCTGGAGCTGCTCTTTTCTTCTTTTACATTAACAAATTTGTATACATCATTTAAAAAAAGAATGCAACCACAAGGTGTAAATTTGTGTCAAGAGATATCATTCAGATTTTGGCTAGCAGGATGAAAACCGGTGAAATAAGTTTGCTAGTGGTAACTTTCTCCTTTTGCTCCTATAGGGGAAAATAGAGAATTCCCTCTTGCTGAGCTTAAGGCTTTTGATGGTCAGGAACATGGATAAAAGCAACGTGGTTTGTCCTTGCTTCAGTACTTTACCTGTGAGACAGCTAGTGTTGAGAGTTCTGTAATGAAAGCTCTAGTCCTAAAAGCTTTAAATTTAACTTACAGGTGGAATTTGCAAGGAAAGTTTTTTTTTCCCTGCAAGCTGAATTCCACTGAAGAATGCTGAAAAGTTGGGAAGAAACCCAACCCAAACAAAAAGATATCCACTGCCTGCAGGAGACTGTAATAGTGCTACAGCAAAATTTCTGGTTTCAGGCAAAGCATCTACCAAACTTTCTGCCCTTCCTACACTGCTCCCTTCCCTCCTTTTTTTTGACTATGGTATCTGGAGATAATTAGTGTGTGTCTAAATTTTTACCTAATAACAGCTTGTTTGGATTTTGCTGTAAAAGTTTCCTGAGGCTCTGCAAATTTTCTTCCCAAAAGATGAGAAGTAAGCATGAGGGATGCTGATTTTAAAGGTAAAACTAAAAGGAAAGCCTATTTCTGTAAAAGTCTTGGTTTTCTCCTTAAGGTATCTTTTACTTTTTAAATTATTTTTTTCTGGCCTAATTTTAGTGGTTTGACAACAGATTATTTTGAAACAAATTACTGCAATTTTACTTGAATAATTATTTCTTTTATAAATGCAAACTGGATAACTAGATTAAAAAAGGATGGAGAAAGTTTGGGGTTTTTTAAAAAGGGAGAAGAAATAAGAAACAATGACAATTTTGCCAACAGGAATAGTGTTTTTCACTAATCAGCGGCAATAGCTATAATTACCTAAGTAAAATGCTTTGGCAAGAGCATTTCAGTCACTTAGTACCAAGTGGCTTTGATCAAACTATTAATTCCTTTAGAATTACCCTTTAGATCAGGCTTTTAATGGTCTGAAAGATGTTTCCTGACAATCAGTAGTTAAAATATATTTAAAACATTGTGTTTTTTTACCCTCTGGAACATAACAATGTAAAAGGACAATGCTGTGTATTTAGAAATAGGAAGTATTGTATTAATCAATACTGATAGCAATTCATGTTATGGAGTCCTACCTTCTTGAATTTCCAAACTTTGAGATTTCTTCTTTTGAAGAAATCTTTCTATAATTGTATGTTCTGTTTAACTTAATAGTTTGGTAATTTGGGCAAGCATGTTAAAAAACTTGGGTGCCTGCTTAGCCCCAAATGTACTGTTAGACATTGTCTATTTCTGTGGAAATTCAGAAATGTTTATAAATTCAGTTCAGTTAGTGATAGTAAAAGGTACTCTGTACTCTTGAAAGTCTGATGGTTTCAGTATAGAAATAAAATAGCAGGTGTGAAGAGTCAGCATTACGTAGCTTTCTTTGAAAAGTCCCGTCTTATACATTCTTCTTGCACTTTATATGACAATTTTCTCAGAGACATCTTTTTTTTTTTAAATACATTGTGACATGGTTTTGAACCTCTCAATATTTAGAGATGTTAATGACCTCAGAAATCTTCCCCCTGCCTTGCTAAGTGATATTCCATGAATAAGGCAGGAAAAATCAGTCTTTAGACATACGGTGTCAGGCCCTTTTAGAAACATATGCTCTATTTAAAATAAGTAGTGTAAGGGGAGGGAGAGTGTCTATTAATAGAGCTAATGCCACTTTATTTGGCTTACTGCTTAAAGTACTTAGTTATTGTATTTTAATACTAATCACATACCACATGCTGCAATACTCTTGATTTGAAGAAGACTTGAAAGAAAGAGACTTACTTTACAAGATAACTTTTGAAGTAGAAAGCTCACATTCAGTAAATCTGACGATTTGATTTCAGAGTGCATCTTCTTTTATTTACTTTGAGACTGGCTGCTTATGATTGGGTTCTTATGGTATTGATATGTTTTCCCAGCTATCTTCCTTCTCTTTAGAGATACTTTCTCTCAATGCCTTTTTCCCTTTTGTAAAACAAATGCATATTTACTGGCCTGTGTTTTTCTGTGATAGTATATTTTCTACCTAAAATAGCTCTGCCTTTATTTGTCATATGGTGTTGATGTAGCTTGATTAAGCCAAGTTTTGAGTGTGTTCTCTTCATCTGTAAACACGGGGGCCAAATTCATTCCTGATCTGACACAGTTAAAGATAATGAAGTTATAAGAACTGGTTTTGTTCAAAATTCTGGACACTGTATACATACAACACCGGGTACCCCGGACTGTGCGCTAAATGGTGTTTTGTAGAATGTAGAATGCATTGTTATATATATCTTGATAAAGATATATATTATTTCAATAACATTAATGCCAAGACAGAAGTTTAGAGATTTTTTTCATAGCTTTCTCCAAAGTTGAAAATTTCTATATATTTCTATTTCCGAGAAGACTTATATGTGTTAACAGGTATTTCTTTGAGTCCTCAGTGCAAGGCAATCTCGGTCAGGCATGAGCATGTCTCTGTCCATTGAAGATGAGTTTTATCTTTTGACACTTGACCAATCTCCTCTTCTTTTTTTTTCTCCAGAAACAAGTTTATGTATCTACCCCTAAGCAATGACATAGTTCTGTGTACTCCTGTTTACCGTATTTATTCTTTGGAGGTCAGGTCCTTGCACACCTATTCAAAATGCTCATTATCAAGCTTTATTTGATATTTCAGAAAGGTCAAAATGGTCCTGTTGTTGTACACAGTTTTGTAGTAGCCTACTGGATTTATGTAGATCTTGCTGGAAGAGGGGGTATTTGTCTAGTGAATCTGTTCTTCCATCTGCTATTTTTTTTCTCCTGCATACCACACCCATGCCATTCTGATGCAGCTGTGGCCTTCGTGCTTGGGGAAGAATTCATTGATGGTGTATCAGGGCATAATCGCAAAAGAAGCTGAGCAAACCTGGCTGTGATCCAATAAAGCACTTCCATTAACTTCAGCGAAATAGTTTAAGCTCTTGAGGTTATGTGTCAGGTACTTTGATGGGTTAATGTATGAGACACTGTTTTGTGCAATTCAGCCCAGTTAATTATTTTGTTGCTGCCCCATCACTCTACACACCTCCAAAATATCTGCCTTGTTCTATTTCACATACCCTTCCTGTTCATAATGGGCTCTGAGCAGTGCAAAAATCCATTCAGACTTGCAAACAGTACTGTGTTCCCTCCAGGGGTTTAAATAATTTCATCTCTAATGCTTAAAAGAGCAATGTTTTAAAAGCTTCTCCAAAAATCCCAGGTGAGGTAACAAGGTCTACCTTTTAAAAGGTCACAATGACCGGGATATTGTGCCAGATTTAAATTATAGAGAATGAAAACAGAGATACTGGTGAAGTTAGTGGCCTCTTTTTCAGGAAGTTTTTAAAATTTACAACCCTATTTATGTAATATGAAAGAGTTTTTAAATTAATTTTGTGAATTATTACTGAATACAACGTGTATTTTGTATCACAAAGAGCAATTTGGCATTTCCTTTCCAGCAAGTTAAGAGCTTAGGCTCAACTTTTGTTCAGCAGCAAAGGATTACTTATGTGAAAGTAAGAAACGAAGCAAAGCAAGGAGCAGGAATAGATCATTCTGGAAAATCTGATACCTGGTTTGCGTACTGCAGGATATTCAAATTTTGTGGGAATTAGTTAGAGTGAATGCTAATGGTGCTGAGTTTTTCTATCTAGCACATTAAGAAAAATGAGAATTATTTTCTTGTGTCAATTTAACAATTAGGGACAGACCACTTCAGTGTTGCATGCCTGCAAAACAGTGATTTTAGTCTACAATTAATGTGACTGTGGTTGAAGTGTGATGAAAAACTGGCAATGTAGCATCTGCTGGAAGCCACAAGCTGGCAAATACTTCTCTTGTGTCTATTCCTGGAGGCATGGTTCTGCCTGGATCTTCCCTAAGACCCAGTGGAGGAAAAAACATTGTTTCGACATGACAACAATATGGATTTCACCCTTTCCTGTCTATTCTTCCTGCTCCAAAAAAATAGTACAACAAATCCTACTTCTGGTCTTATACCATCACTGAATGCAGAGTATATGCTCAAAAATGGGATTCCACTGAGTATATTTGCCTCCCTCTTCTGGCTTCTGTCCTGATTTTTTAAAGTATCGGTTCCCAAGGAAGAAGTTTCCATTGCTGCTCTTTAATAATACTTTATTTTTCCTTAATATCGGATGTATTGTCTTTCCTTAGTAAATACTATTAGGCGCTTGAGAGAAGAATGCAGTGATGTGGCTTAAGGGGATGATTTTTCTACAGTCCACCTAATTCTCACATCTGTCCTTCACCACAGATTTGGGACAGCAGCACATCCCTAGTCATACATGGAAAAGTAGTGGGACTTGTTAGAGTGCTGTCACTTGCTCATAAGAAAGAGAGACTTCATTTGGTCAGGGAACAGTCTCATTCTTGAGACAATTTCTCTTTCTGCCCCTTCCATCCTCACCTTCAACTTCATCCATTTCTGGGATAAAGTAATGTAAAATAGAATGAATTCTGTCATGTCAGCAGAGTAAGATTTGGGAAAATATTTTTCGTAGTTTAGACTTTAGGAATATGTGATCTCAGAAGTGAATTTTCCAGTTAAATAAAGTAGCTTGCCCCCTGTGAGCAGAATAAAATCTGTGTACTTTGACAAAATATCACCATACTGAAATTTGAGGTATAGTAGTGCTGTGAGTCTTAAGTGAGAATTACGATTTGCTCACATTTTGAATACCTACTGATAAATGGTTTATAAAAGAGTAATAAATGACTAATGTGTGCTTTAATAAATGATTCATCAATTCCTATAGAGACCTGTAAGTGAATAGGTTGCTTGTCACCATGATTTATGATGACTTGCAGCACTGTCTTCTGATTCAGTTGTGCTACCCACTGGGGTAAAACAGCCCCTGGAGTACAATATGTATCTCCGTCTGCTCACGGTTCAAAGAGGATATGAGACTTTTAGAGCACCATCTGGAGAGATTTATTTTTCAGCTCAGGCTGTTGAGAAACACTCTTGTAGCTTTGAGAGTCCCTGTCTTGATTCTTGGTATTGGCTAAATCATATTGAGGACCAAATACTGAGCTAAAAGCACTTTTAAGGTTCCTCCTGGCTCTCTTTTCCATACTTCTTTTGCAAAAATTTCTCTTTTAGACATGATACTGTTATTTTCCATGCTAGACACCTTACCGACACAGACCAGATCTGCCCATTCAATTTGCACATTTAAAACCAACAATAAATGTCACCTCCCATTCTTCTGTGATCTGAAAGTCAACCCTTGTCCTTATTATCTTGTCTTACAGGGAAAATGTTGCCCTTTGGGAGTCCTAATTAATCTTATTCCTTTCTCTGTGTGTCTTGCCAGTGAGCTGGACCCTACCTGTGGGCACTAACAATTCTGTTAATGGTAGATGAGTCCCCCGCAACTCCCTCCTCTAGACCCTTACATCTGCTTTGGAGAAATCACTAGTGAGGACCATAGTTGTGTGCAAAACTGAGCAAAAGAGTGCTGTCCTTTGACTAACACACAGTTCAGGAGCATGGCCAGGGTACCAGCCCTCTTTCACTTTTCTGTTGGGAGGGAAGTCAGTGTGTAAACCAGACTGAGCAGAGGCAAAAGACCAGCAGGAGCTGCCAGCATGGCTCAGCAAGGTGGTGAGAACAAGCTGAGTTGGCTTTTTCCCATTCCACGTACCACTCTCTCACGCTGGATGTTGGAAGGCCAGACGACCGAGCTGAGGTACTTGGGCAGCAATAAGCAGATCTGAACAGATGAGAAGAAGCCATTGCCGGGTTAATAGTTAAGAAATAGAGCTGTACTATGGCCTAAAGGTTTTGGGAACCAGTCTTGAATTCTAGCAGCCTGTTCAAACTGGAGCAAACTGTCTCCAGTACTGCTTTATTATGAGAAATAGTTTTATGGAATGGATAAAACCATTTTAGCAAAATCACATGAACAAAATGCATATTGGAATTTCCATTTGGCTCCCATTTTTTGACAGTGAGACAATGTACATGCAGAGAAAGCAGAATTCATACAGAAACTCAGCAGAGCAGGACAAAGCCTCTACAGCTGTTAGTAAACTTTGGCTTAAAGAGCAGCTTCAGGATGGCTAGGGTTCATCAGAGATGAGCTCTTTGGCCATCCTTGTTTTTTGTAGAGCTGTAAATACAGCTAGCAAGGCTTCTGAAGCATATCTTACCCTTCAGAAAGCCCCTACACTAGATAAATATTTGCACTGACCTTTTCACTCAGCTTTACTTCCACTTCATACTCCTGTAGCAGCTCACTAACACGCTTGACATATCTGAAGCTCCAGGTGCCCAAAAGCCTTCTTGAAAACAAATGAAAGACATTACCTGGTATATTTTTCACATACAAAAGGCATAATTCAAAGATAAGTTCTCTGGTCATGGAAAATAGAGCAAACAGGATCAAGGCAGGATTGCTATTCCTGTGTCATACTTGTAAAATATCTGTCTCACCTGTTTTTAAAACGTCCAGAGATTGAAAATCAAAAGGCTCCTCAGTCTGTTCATGACCAAATGTTAACAATGAAAATTTCTGCATAGCCTGATCTGAATTTCCTTTGCTAGAACTTAAAATCATTGCATCTTCTGTTATCCTTAGAGATATGGAGGACAGATTATGCCCTTAATATCTTTTTTATTCTTGTATAATCAAGACCATGCATGAAGAAGACAACTTTGCAACTCAGGATAATTGTCTGTTTCCTAAAATAAATAGGTAACTCTTGTGTTAAACCTGTGATACTCAAGATTTTTTCCAGAAATATTAACCTAGCAGTTTTGGTGAAAACGGAAGAGATCAAGTTGTTCCATAACTGACTCGTGTTCTTTCATGTTTAAGCTGAGGCAAAGATGTAGACGTATATGTGTTTCTACTAGAGTCCATTTGCAAAGTATCTATTAATTTAGTTTAGAGAGTATCTATTAGTGAAATGAAAAGCTGTTTATTAAATCCATGTGAAAGGAAACAAGCATCTCAATAGTGATAAATATTTTGTTTTCTAAATGAAGACTGCAAGCATTCTGTTCTCACTGCAAAAATAACACATTGTTTGAAATTTTTAGTAAGGTTCTGTTAACTGTACCATTTCTTCGTGGTTAATAATTGGTCACTAATCTCAGTTGTGTTAAAGTCAGAGTTTTCTTAGATGTCATGAGCTGCAGAACAGATTTTCAGTCACATAAGCAGTTTAGGAACCTAAGTATTTAAATAATGTAGGCATTTAGACCTCTTTTATTCCCCCCCCCCCCCCAAAAAAAAAGGTCAAAGATAAAAAAGAAGAGCTTATTTGACTTAAAAAAATAGGTGTAAAGACATCAAATTCCCAATGGAGTTTAAAAAGCTGGTTTTAGGAGTATAGATTGCTTTGACTCTCAGTGCAATTAGGATCCCAAATACCTGTCTATCTTCTAAACCTAACCACTTTCAAACAACTTGGAAAAATGCCTGCGATCACGAAGGATGTTTGTTAATATGTCTGAGTTGTGTTGCGGTGGTACCAAACTAAGGACATCTGGAAGACTTATTTAAACAATCTGG
This sequence comes from Grus americana, assembly GCF_028858705.1. NCBI lineage: Eukaryota > Metazoa > Chordata > Aves > Gruiformes > Gruidae > Grus > Grus americana. Next base: position 4,582,000 of record NC_072864.1, on the reverse strand, counting down.
CTTTCTGGATAATGAAATTACCTTTTTGTTATTTTTTTTCCTTCTTCAATATTGTGTGTCAGTTCTCATCAGAATTAGCTGGTTTCAGGTTTCTCATGTGACGAGAAATGCTCAGCACCATTCAGGATTGAATTACCAATGACCTTAAAAACAAATATTCTGCTGTAGCATTACAAGTAAGAATAGAATAATGTTAGAGAGAGAAAGAAAAACAAATACGCTCATTCTGTGCATTGACCGAAATAGAGGACTCTTCAGCAAAAAACAAGGTTTGGAAGACCAGTGTTTCCTGTACTCATCCAGATTCATACTGTGTGCATGATAATTTGTATTCATGTGGCTTTCAGCAAGCTATCTGCATAACCAGTGTAAGCATTTTGTTCAAGAACTTTTGCAAAATATGTTTAACACTGAGTCCATCCACTTATCACATAATTAGAGCTGGATACACTGCATAGCAGTAGGCAGCAGACTTCTACATTTATCTTTGCTTGTGAGGGGTGAGTTCATTGCTTTGTTTCTCTCCACCAAGGTCATGAAATACATGAAGTTGTCTATTTAATCTCCAGATAAACACATTTCAGTGGTACATAAAACAACAGAGTGCCTGCTTTATAATCTGAAAGCAACTGAGAAACACTTGTATAAGTACAGGAAAGGTTCTATGAATAAAAATGATCGTTCAAACAGTGTGAAATTGGGGAGGAACACAAAGGCACTTCTCCAGATCTGATTTTTTTCCCAGCATTCTTGCTGTCCAGCTCACATAGTAAACTTGTATTTTTGCCTGTCCTTCTCTCTTTTCTCATTTTCTGTGTTCCTTTCCTGCCCTTTGTTTAGTTTCCTTGATTTGTTATGATCAGCTGATCTGAGCACTCCTGATGCAAACTTCTGTGTGAGTCCTTGCCTTTTGTAACCCTTTGGTTATGCTTGGAAGGTCAGGAGCAACTCAGTGGTAATAACAGCAATTCTCACTACAGCTGGTAAATTCTCACCACAAAACCATTCCAATGCTGACTATCCTCTGAAGACTTCTTCCATCTGCTTCTGCTAACAGCAAATATCCAAACACTGCGAGCAACAAAAAAGCCATAAACCCACAATTTATTGCTCTCTTCTACAAGAAGTGAAGGTTAATATGCTTCCTCAATGTGGTCTGTGAAGTGTGAACTTTACCATAGATATTAAGGGCTGAATTACAAAGCAAACAGTAGCAGTAAGAGTTTTGACTACATCTAGCACAAATACGTTTGCGTAAGTAACTGGATAGTAGAAATTAAAAAGGAAGAAAGGCTCAAACAAAGGCTCTTGAGAGAAGCACAAGCCAAACATAGATAATGTAATGTCTCCAGACCAAGTCTTGGACCACTTATTCAGGGAAGCTATATAAACGTAATTATTAGCAGTCATTGCTAGGAATGGCTATGTGATTTTCCAATTAAATTTTTTGTCTCCAGCTGGAATTTTGCAGTTGCCTTCAAATCACATTAGGACTGCTTTCTAGAGATCTCAATTTTATTGTAAATTTCAAAGTTGGAGTCTTTTGGCTGAGAATTTTTTTTTTCCTCTGAATGTGCTGCTGAGCATTCCATGGAAATTTCCTTTAATTTCACTCTTCTCCAAGAGTGGTTTATAGCATGTTGTATCTCATTAACTGTCCAAGGAGTTCCACCTTCAACATTGCACGCACGTGACACCCAGACTTCAAAGAAAATTCACACAATTATTTTCAGTTCAAGATCTGAAAGAATGCATCAGTCTATTTTCTCAAATTAACTTTTGGGTTCTGTATTGGGAGACCTCATTTGACTCTGTAACGTCCAGTTGACGGAAATCCTACTTTCTGTGTGGCAGCTCGATGGTTTTCATATAGGGTGTTCATTGCAGAGTGGCTCCTAAATCATTGCCTCATTCAGCCTAGACAGTACGTAAATTGGTGGGCAGGTAGTGGGGAATAGAAGACCAGGTATTACCTTTATGGTGCAGCCAGCAAAAATTTTCTGTGGCTTGAAGGGACTTTTATGTGCATAAAGGGTTACAGTTCCTCAGATGTAGAACAGGGAATCTTAACAGAAATACCAAAAACTCTAAATCTCCCTGTCTGACACAGCACAGCTGATTTGAGAAGTAATAAATAGAGGAATTGTTAGATGTGTAGCAAAATATCACTCTAATCCCATGAGTTAAGAAACCCACACTGTTAGTATGCCTCTAGCATCTGTAGGAGTTCTATTTTAAAAGTAGGATTAAACAAGATAACACACTATAGATCTTAACGTATTCAATTTGCACCAGACAAAACCCTATTTAATAGCAATTACACAACATGTGTGAGCTGGTATCATAGTTGCCGTTTATATGAGCAGAAGGGATTTATAAAGCTGAAGTATATTCATAGAAAAATAATAGTTATATGACTGCTTAGGCCATTCCACTAGAGTGGAATGAGTTTTGTGATCAGTTTATCAATTTCTTCACTGACAAGTGAGATTTTAAGATTTTTGTCAGCAACACTAAAACTGATTTGGCTACTGCAAAATTTGCTAACCATCTGTGCATACGAATCAAAATGTCAGGATTATTTAGACAAAATATCTTTTTTCCTTCTGCTCTGAAACATTAAAATAGTGAACCGATAAAAATCAACATGCTAAAAGGAGCTGTACATTTATTCAAGTAAAATTGTTAGTAAGTGCCTATGAAAGAGACTCATTTGGAAAGCAATAAAATTCTATAGGGCTGATCGTCTCTTGAACTTACTGGAATGAAAACAGTGTTGATACGTTTAAGAAAAAAACAGATTAGGGGATTCATACAGAACTCTTTGCAGTTATAGTCTCTGTTGAGGAAAATGGTTCAGGAGTGTAATTTATTCATATCCTTGTACTTTCTAGTTTGGCTTATTTCCAGGATTCGTTTGCCTTAGAGTCCCAGATGCTTATTTGCTTAAAGGGTAGCCCTTTCTCTAGCCGGCTGTCTAACAGTCACTTAATATTTATTTGTTTTTACAAAGATTTTCCCCTGTGTTCCCAGTCCATATGTCACAAGACATATAATCCCAACGCTACACGGTGTATCAAAGTTATCCTTGCTTTTCGATTCTAGACTTTGAGCCCATTAGGAAAAATCCCTGAATCCCAGTTGGTTACCTGATCCTGTGTTTGCCTCCAACACTATTGCTCTATGGCCAGTACTTTTGAGGTTGTGCTCTAACTCCTGTTCTCCTCTTCCACTTAGCTTGATGCAGCTTTTATAGACATGGTTTTGTTCACTTCTCTGCATATTGTGGAAGATTCCTTCCAGCTACTTAATTGTCCGGTTGTCTTGATATTTAATTTGCCCAGTGCTGAAATTTATCGTTGTCTTTTTGCATCATCCTTCAAAATCCCTTCTGCCTGCTTCATCATTCTCTTTCGTAAAAACAAACCAAAACACCCCAAACCAAGCAAACAAACAGAAAACACTTATCTTTTGGGTTTTCTCCCTTTCAAACCTACTATTTAGTCAGCGGAATGTAAGGAGCCTTCTCTGAATTTTAATATTTATTTTTTCCTTCCTCTCCAAACTCCTTGAGTCTGTCATTTGACTGTCAGAGCCTGAACATCTAGCATCCTTTAAATGCCTGTCTGCTCCTGTTTCCAGTTCTTGGTTCAGATGTACCAAGACTAATTTCAGTGATGTATCCATTGACTCCTTTTTGCTGAGTGTGATATCCCCTTTCTTTTTGTTCTTATTTTCGTCACTTTCCCCACTGTGTTTTTATATGGAAAACTCTTCTAGTATTTCATAAAAAGCTACGTTTCTGACCTTTGTCATCTCATGGGATCCTCTTTCTGTCCCCATATTTTTGCTCCTTCAGTATTAGCTCTGGAAGACCTTCCTTTTTCCATTCCTTGATGCTGTCCCCCAGTGAACTCTTCATCCCCTCACTGCCTGCTTCCCTTGGGAACCACCTTTCTGTTTTCATGACTTAAACTGTCTGTTTGCTTATGACTTGCAAAAGTCCATGTACACTTTGTCTGCCTTCTATAAACCGAGTACCATCACTGTCTGCTTCCACACATCATCTCATTTTTTTCTTTTATGCTTTATTTCCTCCTCCTCAGCTCATTTGTTTTGACCGCCTTCAGTCACTGAGGCCAGCAGTGCCCATACGTTATGTAGTACTGTCAGATGTTCTTAGATCAATGATTTTTCTTCATTTAGAAGACTGATGGTAAGGAGAGTGCTGCTGTCCTCAACAAGTTTAAAGGGTTGAAAGCAATCTTTTAGTTCAAAAAAAGTTTGAAAAATCTAAGGAGTTATGTGAGAAACTTTCAAAAGATACATAAGAAAAATCAATCCTGCTAAGTAAGTTTAAATCTAAACCAACAGTTGTCTTTTGCTGAAATAATAGCAAGGGAAAAGATTTATCTATAGTATTGATATTCTTAGCTGCCTGTATCCAAGCTATGGCTCCCATCCAAACAGAGTGCTCCATGGAGATGTGAATGCAGGATTAGACTATAATGTAAATCTGGATTTTATGCATATGCATATCTATAGACATGGAAACATAGGCCCACAGATGTTTACCTACCTAAACTGAGGACCAGATGCTTTATTGTCCTAAAATCACATTTTCTAATATGGATTAAAACAAAAATGAAATTTGGTTTAGTTTTACATGTGTGCTTGAAAATAACACAACTAGCATTTGAAAACAGAGAACACTGTACCTGATTAATTGATTCAGTGTTGAACTAAGCTAAGAAAAAAGTGTATGTTTGAAGACAAATGAAGGGCATGCTTTCTAACTTAGCAGCTCTGACCTTTTCAAGTTTTCCATCTTAAATAATAATTGAAGCCATGAGTAAATAAATTCAACTTTGCCTGCAGATGCTGAACTCTCTAATGTCCTTTTACTCTAACATAACCACTGCCTGATATTAATGGCAGAAACAGTTTTATCATGCCCCACGCTGGGGCTGACTGGCAGTCTCTAGGAACTGTTTTCTTTCCTCCAGCCATATGATTAAAATGCAGTTCCAATCAATAAATCTGTACGGTTTCTGTCAATGGTAAGTGCTCGCCTAGGGGTCTTCTGTGTCCCAGAGGTATTTCTTTTCTTCAATTCTTCTGTATTCACGAGAGAACCAAATTACAATAAGTCTTGTTTACCTAGACTGCCTGTTGAGATTGTTTTTGGACTGCCTGCTGGAACTGGAGTGAGCAATACAGAGCACACTCACACACTCACATGCTGATGGATATAGATAGAGATGTTTGCAGAAAGGTCCCTCTTTTAGCAATATTGCGTTCCAGCATAGCCTCTGTGAAGTCTTTGCTTTAGGAAGATTAAATATTTAAGCATGCGCTCTTGACTCATTTGGCATGTTAGTGGGAAACCGTGTCGGGTGGATTACAAAAAGAGGTCTCAGGTGCTGACATCTGATTTCAGCTGAACTTTACCACTTTTCAAGAATGTCAGGGTTGCCTGTTTTCCCTTTTCTTGAATGAGGCTTATCTTAGTTGATCAATGAGGCAATATGTGAGCAAGTAATCAGTTTTAGATTCTCTTTACTCTAGTAGGAGTTGCTTTAATGCAATCGATTAAAAGGGAATTTTAATGATCTTACTAATTGTGCTTTTAAAGGAAACATGACAGCTATTATTGAATTCTTAATTTATTATTTCCCATGGTGATAAGTTTGGAAAATCAAAACATAAGCTTGTAAAAGTCGACATCCCCTGCAGTCTCACTTGTTTATTTCTTAAATTTATGTCATCTTTGTAAATAATGGTTAAAAAGAAACAATGAAGCAATTGTATTCAGCTCATAACTTTTTCCATTTCTCATTTTTGTGTTCTGGGAGATGCAAGATAAAGGTAATATTCCTGCCTGAATTCAGCAGAAGGTAGTACATGTTTCCATGCATATGTACAGCCAAGAAAAGCATCTAGTTTGTTTCTGTAAAAGACTCCTTTCAAAGGGAAGTACTAGACCGTAGCTGCCTATAAATGCAAACACTAGGTACTAGTCAGCAGAAATAAATGCATTCAGCTACGTGTTGCACATCTGAATTATTTATTCAGAAATAATAAGCATGGTTTGTCAACACTTACACAGAGGGTTATCTGTGTTACATAGTAAAGCTACTGTAATGTCTTCCCTCTACTAATTTGTAAATATTCAGGAAGTACCTTATTCACTTTTAAATGCCCAGAGTCCAGGCTATAGGTTGAAACTCACTTATTCCATAAATTTATTTTTCTTAAATTCATAAAGTATGGGCAGCATTACAAATGTTAATGCTACTATTATAGGATCATAATTTAAAAATACCGGCATTCTCAAAGGTCTCCAGCAGTGTGTCATTTCCCTGCTTTATTAAAATGAATGAACAGATGTACAATTTATTTCTGCTGAACTATCATCTAAATTCATAAGCTATTTCTCATGTGTCTGAAATCCGTGTTGGTTTCCCATTTTCTTTGCCTTAGAAAAAAAAAAAAATTACACTCTCACATTTATCACTCTGGGGATATAAACGAGAAGTATACTCTCCACTTCATTCACTTTAGACTAATATCCTCAATACAATTTAAATCCCATCTCTTCAAGGCTATTCAGCAAAACCTAGGCACTGGAACACCCAGGATCTGATTGGAAAACTCCCTTGCCATCTACATTGAAGATTGACAGGTGGACTCTGAGGAGACACTATCTGTTCTCTCTGACAGAATGAGGTGGCACACAGCTGCATTTAATCTTTTTGGTTGGCATTTACGGTGCTAGTGGGGGCTGTGCAATTTCTTAGCAACAAGTTGGGAAAAGCCAAGGAAGGGACAAATGATGACTGGTAAGTGGGAGAGGTGAGAAGGTTGGGTGTAATTGTAGTGAAATTTGCAGCTAAGGAACACGTGTCAGCTGGCCCCAACCACTCATGAAGATGTGTTTTATTTGTCTTGTGGCAGCCTGGGAGCATGGCAGGTGCTCCCTGGAAGTGATAAACAAACAAAAGACAATGCAGAGATTAGATGGAATAAAATTATGGAGGCTTAAAAGCGCATGAAACAAACACGTTGCCATGGAAAAAAATGAGTATAAAAATCCCAGACAGTGTGCTCTCAGCCTATCACCATTCTTATTTGTTGGCAAGGTTTGTGGGCAATGTAAGGGTGATATTTTGCACTAATTCCATGTGAGGAATGAGTGGATAATATGTCCTAGGGGTTCTGGCAGCATTTCTTCTGTAAACCCCATTTCTAAGGGTTTATATTGTAAGCAAGCCGTAAAAAAATTTGATGGTTCGAAGTTGACGACAGAATTCTCAGGCTCAGATTGTGATTTTTTAGGGGTTTTTTTCTCTGATAAAAATCACTTTGGCAAAAGAGAGTAGTGGAACAGAATGTGAATCAATCTGCTTTCTTCATTTCATAGTTGCTTCAGAATTTAAATGCAGGCCTTTAAATACCTCTTTGCCAGGCAATTCAGGAAAATGATGAAGTAATGGTTGAGATTTGTAAAAAAGCATGATTTTCTTCAGAAACCTTCTCTGCAGTGGCAAGAGCAGTTTGTCTCTATGGGACTGCTAGGAAAAAGTTGTTAATTCACTAGTAAGAATGGCGGAGTTGTAACTGGAGCAGGTATTTTTTTTATAGTGGCCATGTTGCAGACAGTCTCAAAACAATTAAATTTCGGTATCTAGTTCTGCCATTCTTTTTCCCTTCTAATCCTTCCCCAAGCTGAGATCATAATTATTTTGCTCTCTCCTTTCTTTACCTTTTGTTGCCAAAAGAGAATATGACCAGCTAGGAAAGCAAATGCTAGAGGCATAATTTTATTCTTTTATCTGCTGTAGGGAGGGCAAATGTGATTTTGCAGTTACACCCTGTATCTCTAGCTGTCAGCCCCAAATCCAGCATAATAAAGAGTCTTGTAGGATGGGGAGTTTGAGACTGGAATCTCAGTGAGAGAACTCCTTCCTATCGCTTGGTTTAGGGCACAGAAATTTTCTTTTTTTTTTTTTGCAATCCATGAGCTTCATGGAAGTTAATGAGCACCTTGGACCTTAAAAATTTTAGAAAACTATGCAAAAGTGTGTAGTTCCCATTTCTGTTCTGTATAGATTCTTGGATTTGGGCTTATCATGAAATCTGCAGGGAAACTGTTCTCAAGATATACTCAAGTCCTCCCTCCTATTTGTATAATTTCCAGTTTGCTTATTTTTCCTTCAAGAGCTTTGAAGATACAGTCTCTGTGATCTCCCAGCAATGTGCTATACTACAGTACTACAGCTACCCTGCTAGTAGCAAGTATTGCCTCACCTCTGATGAGAATTGTCCTTGCCTCCACTGAAGCCCATCGCTTCTTGGCCTTGTCCACTATGAATGTGACACACAGACAATCCTTTTATCTACAGCAGCTATGTGTGCGTTTCTATGCAGATTTGTTCAAAACTATGAGCTTTAGTCTTGTGCCTCTCTGATCGCTCTTTGCCTTCCATACCGTAGGCAGGAATCAGGTGCTGTAATACAGCTGGGGCTCCCCAGTGCTGAGCAGATGGAAGAATTCCTGCTTCTGTCTTGCACACTGTACTACTTCTTACACATCTCGATACAGTTTTGCTGGTTTTGCAACATTAAATTGCCTTTATTGTCCACGATTCTTTTCCAGTAGCAGAGTAAGTGACAAAACTAACATCTGCTATATGTGGTTTCTTCTTCTTTCATCCTCACCACAGGAGAACAGTATATATATATTGAGCATTTTGATGTGATGGGGTTTTGCTGCTGTTTGTTTTCTTTTATATATGTGGGTTCGTGTTTAATATGGAGAATTTGATTATATCATTTGGGTGTTTTGTTTTTATTTGGTTTGGGTTTTATTACAGAACAGGCTGAGGATATTTCATACACAAATGAGAGTCTAGAAGCACTGGATAGGGAGCTTTATGTCCCATTTAGGCACACTGTGATCTTCACATCCTTCTGCTAATACACCTAACTTCTGACCTCCAATTATCCTGCAGTTCCTATTTTGGGTTTCTCTTAAAGTAAGGGAGTCTGACAGCTGTATCAGACTTTGTGCCATGGGCAAATGTACACAGGGGCTTAGGAGAAGATTCATCAATTCCAGAGTTAGTTCAGAGCGAGTTTCATTAGGAGAATGTTTTATAGCCATATAGCATTTTTTCATTCCAAAGAACCCCAAAGGAACACATAGAAAATGGATCCTCTTTGTGGGCAAACAGAAGATTAAATTGCAGCTTTCTGCTGCTTGCAGGGAAAATGGAGTTGTAAGACTTTGTTTCCTTTATTAAAGAATCCTACTCAGGAATGTTGCTTTAATTTCTAAATAAGTGGCTAACCCTGGTGGTGTTGTGTTACACTCAAAATCTTGTTGATGGGCAAAGGGGAAGCCCACCTTATATATAAAGCCAAGAATATATTGTTAGTAAAACCGAAAACTAATCCAAGTCCATCCTAATCCAAGAATCATTATTAATCCAGATTGAATTACTGTAGAAAAAAAAAATTCTTCTATTCAGAAAAATTTTCAATAATGATAACATGACAGTTATAAAATCATTGTACACATCCTTCTTTAGCTTCTACCCCTTTTCCTGCTGTTATGCTGATCATTTCCTGGTTCCTCTGGGTCATAAAGTTGGTGGTTTCCTTCCAGTGTTTGTGGTAGGGGTGTTATGGCAAGTCGTCAGCACCTGGAGTCCGTTGCCAGGACAAGCGTGATGCTCATGTTGATCATTTCTTCTTCCTCCCTTTGAGATCATTTGGGGTCATTTTTATGCATTTGCTAACAGGCTTTTACATGTTTCTCTTTCTTCATTAGTCTGAAGCTCCACATTACCTCCAAATATATGATGCCTTTTACATTTTTTAGATACTTTGTTGCCCCTAAAATCAGTTTTGTCCAGCTCCAGGTCTGCATTTCTTTAGCTGAACATTGGTGAGGTGTTTATAGCCGTGGGGTCTCCGCTGTCAAGTCTGTGCTTCGAGTTTTGTTATCCCGTGGCTGCACTTCTCTGTACTGCACCGTGCCACCACTTCTCAAGGCCTCTTTTGTCACACAAGGCCTCTATTTCTCTGTACTACGTCATCATGTGAGAGTTATGAAACTTTGGTGGTACCGTACAAAGATAAAAGAGCAAAAATAAATTAACCAAATACTTTTACAGCAAAACCAAGTAAAACAAAGCTGCAGGCAGGTCAAGGAAAGTTCAGGCAGAGCAAGCCTGACAAACCTCCGTCCTGAGGTTTGAGGCCTTGCAAACTCAAAACATGGCCAGTTGCTAGCAGTGGCAGTACCATATTACAGAGCTACACAGTTACTGTATCGTTCTGTGTTTTCTAGGCTGCAGTTAGCACTTAACGATTGGGACAGCACTTGGGTCCCATACGTAGCAGAAAGTTTAAGTATCGTGGCTGGTGCAGACTTTGTGCAACTTTGGCCCCATGTCTTGATTGGAGGTGAGTGTGTGTTGTGCACTGACTCATTCTGAAGTGTAATGGAAGCTCTCCATCATCGTTAGTCCTCTGAAACTCTGATAACCAACACATCTCGGGGTCAGAAGGCAGAGTCGGTGGCTGTGGCAGTAGCCTCAGGACTCACAATAAAGAATATCTGTGTATCAGCAGATTCGGGATTGTTATATAGGATGCAAAACTAACTAGCAGGAGTCAAACTGAGCTGCTGGGCATTTGTATTCATGGGAGAAGTGCTTTGAAGCTTTCAGACAGTAGTAAGAGGTTCTTTTTTATATCTCATCCCAGACATAATACTTGCTGTGGTGACCGAAGTACGGTGCCAGTATCTTTAATGAGCTCCCCCAAACTCCGTCTGAGCACACACAAGGATGCTGGGCTGTCTGAATGTAGGACTGCGGCGTATCACAAGTGATCAAAGTCTCTTTGCTTATAAGACAAATGAAGTAATACTCAGCTAAACAATACTGAAAATCTACCAAAAGTAAAAGACCTAAAATCTGGCAGTGGCAAAAAGGACAAATGGAGGACTTTTCTGAGCCACCACTAGTGTGTGTAACCAGGAAAACCACAACTGAGTTATGAAAGTGTGCGTGTGCACGTCTGTGAGAAAAGGTTCTTATACAGCTTAATACAGGCAGCTCTTCTTCTGCTGGTTTTCCTGTCCCCCTCCAAGCTCCATGCCCCTGACTTCATGAGTGAAAATATCACAAGTAATTGAAGTTGCAAACCCCAGCAGAATATTAAATGAGAAATTAAGCAAAAATGCTCATCAGTTGGAGCACAGAAATCCTGGGCAAATTTTCTAATGCAGTGTTACAGCAATTGGAGTAATTTTTTTTCCCAACCGCTTCACTAACTGAATTGATTGAATTAAATGTGTTCTGTGGTGCTAGCTAACCTCTGACCCCAGTTACTCAGGATAATCAGGGGGGTAATCAGCCTGCCGTGATCTGAGCTCCAAAGGAACAAGAATATTGTAAGGTTCAGGGAACCAATGCTGGCATTAATCAGATGTCATCAGGGTTTGATTATAAATCCTAAAGACCACCAAATTGATACAACATGGTTTAATTCACTAAAAATTAGGTATCTACATATTAATCACCAAGCTGAATATCTGAAAGTGATTGCTTTTCTAGCAAGTGAAGTCAGGTATCAACGCTTTGGAATGTCCCATAGTTTTGCAATATATATAATGATCAGCATCAGCACAAAAGTAGCATTAGCCAGATTAAAAAATATTTTGTTCTAACATCAAATAGATTTTTCCTCCTGCTGGAGTTTACAGCTCCATTGAAATTGTTCCTCATGTTTCTACTCTAATTATGAGCTTACTCAGAAGCAAGAAATAGTATATGTTTCAAGCTACCTGCAAGCGCAGCATTTTTCTCCCTTCCAAGGGGAGAAAGGGTGGCCGCTTACAGTATATCATACTGCTGTGTATAGAAATAAAGTGGTATTTATTGTCCCTTAACATGATTTCCCCTTGAACTGGCAAGCTCAGTTGAAAAATCTGTATCTAGAAATGTGGTTTAGGATCCAATTAATTGCTGGTGTACTTGCTTGCTCTCCTTGGGAAGAGTTCAGTGTGGCAATTTTGATGCAGATGTATTAGCATATTATGTAGAGATTTGCTACAGAAGAAGGGAAAGCAGTCTTGAGAGAGAGGAATAGCACAGTTGCTTAATAAACTAATTTTCTTCATACATGTCCTGATTTAATAAGCATTCAACCCTGTGGAAAAGCTTTTTTGATATAAACCAAGATAGTACCAAACATTTATCTTATTGGTGTCACCTGTATTTCCTGGGAATTGCCTTTATGTGTATTAGAAATTTGGTCTGCTTGGAATTGGAGGACTTAAACTGCTGCTCAAGGATTTCCAAGCATACCACAGCATTAGCGTGACAAGGATGAAGGAATTGTATGATTTCTGGATGTCCCAGCAAGAGTCAGCTCTAGTGATTACTTGCTGTGTAGGTGCATTGGACTTCGCTGCTCCTACCCAGATGGACCAAGAAGTACATTTGTGCTAGGCATGATGCTTTTCACCTTCCATGAACGTATTACAATGATGGTCTTCACAGGCACAATAAGCATGATGTGCCACTGGGACTGGCCACATTTGCTGTTGATGTTCAGGTAATCTCTGCAGGCCATACAAGGTAGGTCTGACAGGCTATAGACTTCATGGTGTGCATGCACATCTTTCTGTCCAAAGCACAAGTGTAGTGCCTTGGCCAGTCTTGACCTCCCTCCTTATTCTTGGTGCTCAGACACATAAACTGAGGAGCACCGCCATCAAACTTGTAGTCATTGATGTCATCCGAATAGCTTAGAGAGAATTCAGTAACAGGATATTTAAAAATCCCTTAGTTCATTCTTTATCCTCCTTATTAATAAAAAGGACCAAATGGATATTTACCTATTTACAGCAAAACATATCCAGCTGAGGCTGCAACAGTGTTTGTGTTCAAGATGGCTGTGTGTACAGTGAATGTATGGTTAGGAAAGCATAAATCACAGGCGAGAAAATGAAAGGGCCCTGAATGTTCCCTCTGCGACATTCTAGACAGGAAATAAGCACAGAATCGGCACTTACAAAAGGAATGTTTCATTTTCCTTTATTACAAATATTTTTCTTTCAAGAAAAGACAAAATGAGCATTGGCAAAAGGAGGTGGGCAGTGGGAGATGGAGACCATGGGTATCCTTAAAGCAGAAAGCAATAAAACCATTTAGCATATCTTTGCTTTTTTCCTGACCTTTTCCACATCTGTGCAATGCCAAACCATACGTCTGTTTTTCCATGCTTCAATCGCTGTTCAGCACTGTATGTCTCAATATACGCTTAAATCTCATGTGTTTTCAAAGCAGGCCACCCCAGCTGCAAGTGAACTCCTCTCAAACTGCCTTTTGAAACCTCCCATCACAGTGCTATATGGGGAGGCTCAGATCACTCCATAGGCATTTTTCAAATAGGTTGCATTTATTTCTATTATTCTTTTTCTTGACCTTGGGAAAAGAATTTTTCTGTGCTAATAGGGTTGGAGACCCCAGGACCTCATTGTTCCCTGTCAGGGTAAAGAGAGCACTGTGCTTACCTGGTGTTCAAGATATGATAAAGATTTTTCTGCTATGGGAGGAAAACAGAAAAGGAAAGAGATTAATTAATTGTAAAAGTTCACCTATGTCTATGATCTCTAAATGATTCTTCTTGTATCACAACTTTCTGATACAGCTCAATGAATGTTCTGCAAACAGGATGTAGGCTAGACAATTTGAGAAAAAAAATCATGTGTATCCAGTAGAAGAAACTACATGAAGTAGACTTCATTCATCACTTTGTCGGCAGACTTGGAAGACTCACTGTGTTCAGATGGATTGAAATATGGAACGTTCAGTCCAAGTTCTCCTCTCCCCACCCAGTTTTCCACAGAAAACAAAATACTGGCTAGAGATTTCAGTTTTAAAATTCAGACAAATTCTGTATCACTGCAGATAATACTGCCTGTAAACTTCCATCTGTACCTCCTGCCTCCACTGGAACAGCGTGAAACCTTGCAGAGTTCTTATCTGCTTCCAAAAAAGACTTTTCAAACTGGGCTAACTTCAGACAGCTCTCAGCTGGAGGGGCTTGTAAATCTAGGGCATCTCATCCCCATCACTTGGCACAACCTAAAATGCCAGAAGTTTGGGGAATTGATAAATTTCATTGCTAAAATATTCTAGAGATACAAGTTGCTTTGAATGCTTTGAATGGTGCTGCTAGGCACTGCTCACCAAAGACTATGTGAAGAAGTTTAACCACTGTCAAAACATCTGTTGTTTGGCAGCATGGGTCATGATCAGCTGTAATCTGGCACAGTGAATAACTATCTTCTTTGGAAGCAGTGTCCTCTCAGGCAGAAAAAGCAAGATTTCTCATTGGATGCATATGCTTCTTTTTATCAAAGAGCCCAAAGATTCTGCCATTGAGAAAATCTCATTTACATTGTAATTTCCACCTCTCTGCAAAGACATGTTGGCTTCTTAACCTGGTAAGAATATGGTTCAGTCTTCCAATATTAAAGTACCAAAATAGAGTATTTTCACAATGCTCTGAAAAGTGTTTAAAGGATTTGAAAAGCCCCCTGTTAATCTGTGATTTCCTTAGTGCAATCTTATTTGGAAAGACTGCTAGATTGTGACTCAGTTCCATCTACCATTCAATAATCAAATTGTATTTAACCTACATTTTAAACCTGATCTTGAACTAACTGTGTTCCAAAACATTGTGACAGTCGCTATGAAGTTGGTGTCTATATATATGAGCTTGATAGACTAATTTATTATCTCCTTATTTATACACAGTTTGAGACGTAATCATTATCATAATTTTAAATAGAGAGCAAATAACCATCGAAACTGATTGCCAAAGAATTTAATAATATGCTTATCACTTAGGTTCTTTAAATCTAGAATTGGTGCTTTTTCAGAAAATTGTGCTCAACTTCAAGTTGTCAGTATTGATGTGGTGTCACTGGAGACGACTATTCAAAATGTGCGTGATCAAATATTTAAAACAGCCAACAGCATTACAGAATTCACTTAAATTAGACTATGTGCATTCAAAAAACTGTGAATGCATTTTCTATTTGGTGCTCATGTAAGGCAGGAGAAACACACAGAAAAATTCCTGCCAGAACAGGTTCCATCATTTTAGGTAATGATTTCCTGAATATTAAGCGCATCGTCTTAAAGGGCTTTTTATTTTTTCTTTTTCCCCATCAAGACATGTATAAACCCTTGCTTGTCAGAATGGATTTCTTGGCATTTAATTTTTCCATCAAATCTGTGTGCAGTCATAGCTCATGTCAGTTCTAAGGGCATGTTTGGTAAAGTATTCAGGATATATCTTATTCATTGCTAAGTCCTCAAATAATAGAATAAGGGAGTGAAAAGAATTGTGTTAAAAAATAAAAATGTAATAAATCACAAAATTAAGATTTCACAGAACATTCATTCGTAACTATAGTAGTAGTTATACAGATGAACAAGATCCCTCTAGAATTTTAGCTAGGAAATTTTTGTTCTTTGGCCTGTTTAAAAGGCAGCAGTCTTTTTTTTTTTTTTTTCTTTTTTTTTTTCTTTTAACTTCTTCCATTAGTTTGCTTTTGTGTAGCACTAAAATACAGTTTTCATACATGTAGGAAAAGAAATCCTGGAAGTTACATTCCTAAAGAGAAGTCACGAAATGCCCTTTGCTCCCTAAACATTAACATGACGATAGTTTAACATTCATCAGTAGCTTTCATCTACTGAAGGTCTTGTCACTGCTCAGCTCTGTCCCCGTCCGAACAGAAGCCGCACTGCATTTATTTATACCTAGGAGGAGACTAAGCCCACTAGCGTAGTTTCTGCTTCATTCCTCTAAATCTCCCAGGCTTTCTAGCAAATAGACTGGTCTCTGCTTATGCATGTTACAGTTAATGCTATCAAAATAATGTTTCTCTTGTGAGAAAATTCCCCTTTTATCTACCACTTTGATGTTCAGAGAGGAGTGAACTCATCTGTCCTGCTGTTAAGGAGCCTAAATGGTACAGGTAGCAACTTCAGCAATTAGAGGGGACATCTTTTCTGAACCCATTCCATGTCCAGATGAACCTCCAAAACGTGACAGTCTGGGAACCAGTAGTAGGAATTTCTTGCTTACTGTTCTGACTCATGGAGCAAACGAATCCCACCTGTAACTGGGACTGGCATGTCAAGCAGTCTTAGTGGCATAGGAGAGTTTGCATAAATTCATTGTAACATGAGTATGTGGCTTCCACACTTTTTCCTATTAGTAAGACGGTATCAGTAAGCCCAGCCATATATGTTCAGATGTTAATCTTCACCATCAGAAAAGTTGGTCTGGGTATGAAAAAGCCTCTGCTGAAAATGAGAGGAGCGTTTAACAAGGCCTCCTTCCCTTTGCTCGTGACTCTCATTAGCATAAGAGAGAACTGTGTGGATTGATGGAGGGAAAAGCCTGTGAAACCTTTCTGCTCCTAAAATGCAGTGGATAGAAAAGAAAGAAGAATCCAGCTAAGTCTATTGTATTTAAAGTTCATTCTATTTAAATAAGACATCCAGCATCTTAGAAAGAAGATAGGCTTAACACTGCTCTTGATGGGAAGTGCACTGAGGAAGAAATAATACGTAGCTGGGTTGGCTGAATACAGTGCAAGTGATCTCATAAATGTGAAAAGCAGATATCTCCCTGGTCCCTAGGCAACGCTGATGCTGTAATAGGTGAATAGGTGTAGTTTGCTCTTTCAGGCTCGGTCAGATCATAATTTTCTGGGATGCTGTTGTTTTAAACATTAGGTTTGTTCTACCTGAGGGGAAAGGAATTGTTGATAGATAAGAAAATAACATCATTATTTCTTTGTGTTTTTCTCAAAAGTACCTTAAGTGTAGTAAATATTATAGTGACCTTTCGCTGTCCTCTGTCCACCTGGAGAAAGAGTATTTGTTTTTCTATGATACGACCATCATTCTAGAAGTGTATTTATGGGTACTTGATTTATTCTGAAAATAATTGAATGCACCTTGCATTTATAGGTGGAAAAGTGGAAAAAAAAAAAAAAGAATTCTTTCTAAATTATTTATATATTCTTGAAAAAAAGAGGATACGCTTGTCTTCCTTCTGAATCTTCAGACAACTGTACTACATTTGATGTGTACCCTGGAGGTAACAGACTTTGAAGTTGGCATTCAACATATGATTAATACATGTTACAATTATATTTTTGCCTTCACTCAGTGAGGCCATGAGCTGAGAAAGTGTCAAAGTCTAGTGTAAACAAAAGTCTTCAAAATGATTCAAAACAGTGGCTATTTTCAAGTATCCTTCACCATCACTTATTTACAGTCCCTGAATGGCTTTTCAGTCTTCTGCAAGCACATAAATGAGAGGATAGGAGTACAACATCAGCTCTGAATGGAGTTTCAGCTCTGCTGTGGGAAAGAAGCAGAAAGGAAAGTTCTTTAAATTCATTTGTGAATCTTATGAGGATCTTACTCTGTAGATCTTCCAAAGTTTTCTAAGATTTGTGATGTCTGCAAAAAAGATAGAAGGACTCTTCACATTGCTGCTCCGGCAACTTTACAGTCAACTCTTGCAGCACCCAGCAGGTTCTCCATCCATCCATCCGTCCATCCATCCATCCGTCCATCCATCCATCTTACCCTGTTATTTTTGTGTTCTGTCCCTGCCCTACTCAATCATCAATCCTAATACCTAAAGAGTTGTTGAGGTGGTCCCACTGACTCCCAGAGACAGCTTGGCTTCATCACAACGGAAAACTGCTCCCAGAGGGACTTGTACCTGCAGCACAGGGAAACAGCCTGATTAATACTTTCTTGTTTGTTTGTTTGTTGCATTACTAGCACTCCTTAGCAGTACTTTTCCAAGCAGACTGATGAGCAGCAAAACAAGATAAAGTCATGTTGAAACTTGCCTTTTGTTGATCATTTGGGATTAGTATCAATGATATTAAGCATTTTGATAAAAAGATACAAATTTATAGAGCCTGCAGAAGTTGCAGCCATGTTACAGAGAGCAGAATTTAATCTTTGGCTTTCCATTTAGCTAATTAATCTTTTGGATTTGTTGCTGTTGTTGCAGGCTGCAGCACATAGTGGACAAAAATATTCATTCAGTCTTTCATTATTGAGCAGTACGTTTATTTTGTAAAGTAACTGGTGTGTGCCTTGAAAGATCACAAGGCATTTACAATGTATAGCCTGTGAAATTCATTCAAAAGTCAAAGGTGAAAATGCATCCAAAATTATTATGGTCAATTTAATATATTCGGGGAAAAAATTCTAAGCTACAATGGAATTCTTTCTGTAATTTTACTAGGGAGACGGAAGAATATTATGTCTTTAGAAAAAATATAGAATAAGCTGAAAGAAACACTTTAAGTTAAGAAATAATGTAGTGTCTACGAGCCAGTATTATGGCAGTAAGACAATGACAATTACTGATGACCGTTTAGGTGACTCATAGCTTTGATTTGTGTTTTGCATCTACTTACAATGTCAAATCCTTGTCATACTGTGATTATGCTTTATATTTACATAGTTTCTTTCATCTAAATGGTTTCCAAAGTGCTTCACATGTTGCTTCATGCACAACTTATATCAACGCATATCATTATATCATTGCATTAATGCTCTGTAGTGAAATACAGCAACTATTTGTGTCCATATAGTAAAGGCTATGCACAGTTTTAAGAGGGGAAATACCTTCAAAATCTGTAGAAGAGATTAGGGAGAATGTAATACCAAGTTTCAATTTGCCCTGACCACAAAATTGGCCATTAAATTGCTCATGGAGAGTTCGGTATAAGCTGCAGTCGGTCAGGTCCTGTTTTTCAGCCCGATAGCAGGCCAGCATGTCTGGCCATTGTGCTGAGATGAAAGGTGACTGAAGAATCGTCAGTATCACCTTGTTCGATGCACAAATGTTATGATAATATTTCCATCTAGTATTTCACCTGCCTAGTTTGTGAAGTCTGATGAGCTCCAAGCACCAGATTACTTGGTTTGTCGTTAGCTGGCAAGCTGGGCTTTGTGTCCCAGTGAATTCCACACGAAGTGACCGTTACTGGCATTTGTCAGATTCTCATTCCTGATTGCTTGAGAACGCAAACCTTTGTGATCACTCTGAAAATCCATTTGTCCTTGGAGATATTGCAGGTACAGAACTATGGAAAATACGTTGTTTCCTTAGCAAATAAATATTGGCCACTCAGGTGCGCACATACTGAATGACAGAGCGCAAAGTAAAAGACAGACAATGAGCAAGCAGATTGCAAGAGACTGTATAAGCTTGTCTTCGTCTTTTCAAGAAAGTAGATAGACAAAATATGTCTGCAAAAGCCGTGGACTTCAGTAGAGGAGGACAAGTACAATAATACAATTTCCCTGGGGAATTTCTAATAGAGACATGTGAATTAATATATCCCATTATTTCTCATCTTTTATGACATATAGAAGGGGAAACAAACACATGATAGTAGCACAGAATACCTTCAACTGGAATGTCGCGCTGATAAATGCAAACTGACATGCAGTTTTAATTTGTTTGTTCTTGCCTGGGAATCACAGCATGCAGAATCTTAATGAGCCATAAGGTAGTGATCACCGATCCCAGACACATTTATCTTGCATTGTGTTTGCTGCTTGTGGCAGCTCTTTAATTTGGGTATATCGATACTCCACTCTGACACAGTTTTTTGGTAGCTTCATAAAGGTATTAAGGTTATTACTGTGTGCTCGTGCTGTTGCTGGACAGTAGACATTCAGGTGATTCTGATGCAGTTAAGTTCATTTGTTCCTCTGTGCTCTGGGAAGCCAGTAAATAAAACCTCACTTACTACAGAAACTTTAAATAAGGCTGTCAGATAAGAATCCAGTTTTCATAGAGGTTAGGTACCATTTCCACACCTTTACCGACTCCTTTGTTGTAAGAAATATAAACTGCTTGTTTTCACTCTCAAGGACCTCCATGCCTAGTGGAACCATCTTTGTGATCTCTCAAAAGAATGTCCAGTGGTCGATCTCTACTTCCCATCAGTCTGTCATGACACCAAACATTTCTCACTCATTACATTTTCAAGTCTATTCGTGCTTCCTCACAAGCCACCCTCACACTCTTGGAGGAACTCTTCATCTATATCCATCATGATATTTCCTTCATGTCTTTCAGTTCCCCATTAAAAGTCTCATTTGTCTAGAAAAAACTGACTGTTAAGGGTAGACTGCTGGCCACTGTTGACTCATTTTTTCCTTCTAAGCTGCTATCAGTCTGTTGTCTGTTTTTTCTGTAGTTTTTTAATAAGCTTTTGGGCGCGGAAAAAGGGGAATCAGGTCTTTTTTCCCCTCCTATGTTTATAAAATTCTGAATATAACAGAATGACTAGAATTTCTAGGCTGTATGCATGACAAACACAATAAATGACAATATGGCATCTCACTCTGCAGAGCAAGTTAGCCTTACATATTCAAAGCTCAGTTGTAGTAGATGAACATAGCTCCTTCCAACCAAATGTAACTCTGGCCCAGGGTATTTGCCTTCTAAGTTAGTATTTTTAATATGGGTCTAGATGATAGCAGCTTAAATAAAGTACTGAACTCATCTATTTTGTTCTTAATTTATAGTGGTGCTTAAGGGATGTGCAGATATTTAAAAAGCGTAAAATCAATTAACTTGTGATCCAATTATTTGTGTTAGCCACTATGGGGTTTTATTTTAGAGCACTGGATCAGACTTGCCCAGTTAAGCACCGTGTTTTGAGAAGGTAAACCTTTCATTTTGAAATACGATGAACCTGTGGTTATGTTTTCTCTATTTGCAAATCTAATTCCTATTTTTGTCCTTTCATAGTTTTTAAATTCCTTTTTTTTTTTTTTTGAAAGGGACCCTGTATAAATATAACAGATTTTTCTAAATACTGGGAATTCTATTCTTTATATAAAGGTGACTGAACAGGTAAAAGAGTTCACCTTCTAGATAATATACACTATATTTTTCTGTGCCTCTATTTCACAGTAGATATTTGCCTTTTGCAATTACGCATCTGTGATTTATTACACTTTTCAAGTTATAAATTTATAGTAGACCCATGTGACAACTTCTATGATTTGATCATTCTGCTTTTTTCATCCATCTTGAACAGATTTTAGTGTAATATTCCAGACAGCTTCAAATACCCTCTGTGTTTATATGGTCATTTCTAAAATGCAAAGAATGCTAGGGGTGAGCATACCACTCTGCTTGGAATTATTTGGCTTGGCACAGCCTTTGGCTGTAGACATTGTCATTTCCTTGATCTGTAGGTGTCAGTTTTATGCCCCCAGCAAGTCTATGTGCCCTTTCTGCACTATGAACTCATAGCAATTGAAGCTACCAAGAGCCCTTCCTAAATACGGAGAAAATAGGAATGCAGAAGA
Organism: Grus americana; assembly: GCF_028858705.1. Classification (NCBI taxonomy): domain Eukaryota; kingdom Metazoa; phylum Chordata; class Aves; order Gruiformes; family Gruidae; genus Grus; species Grus americana. The sequence continues at coordinate 4,560,524 of NC_072864.1, read as the reverse complement.
AAGCCAGCCCCAGCTGAGATATCCTTGAATTGGATATCCTTAAACTGACATTCAGTATTTTTCGAACTAGCTGGCACATCATGGCAACCTTTTCCATCATAGTCTGGCACTGGTGGGGTAAGCATAATAAATTTATTTCACTGGCTTCACAATTATGTATCTGAATAAAACAGATCTTTAAATATTTTACCCTAACAGGTCTTACTGTTCCCAAGGTGATCCAGGGAGAGTTGAACCTTTAATTGAATCAGACTAGTGGATTAAGGAAAAGATTTTTCAGAAGGATCAATATGAATTAGGAGCAGACGCCTAGTCAAATCTAATAGATTCTTTAGGATTAGGTTCCTTGAAGTCTAGTCACCTTTTACATTGCTAAATAGGAATTGTTTGGTACTGAACGCTTGTTGGGAAAAATTCTGGCCCTTATGGTTCTGATGTCTCATTTTACACACACTCAAGCTGAGACAATATGAAATAATACAAAAATATTAATCATGCTAATCGCTTATTTTCAATTAGAGTAAGAGGTGTCCAAGTGTGCTTTCCAGTGACAGCGTTTTGCTGAGTAGGAAGGAATACAATCTTGGTAATCATTCCTCTGTTATTTCCAAGATTCTTAATAGAGCTTTTCTTTTTATTTGTTTCAAAGCAAGCAAAAATATTGTTATATTATCGTTTAGAGTTAATTAAACTGCAAATGAGCTTAATGATGTGTCTGAAACAAAGCTCAATGACAACCTGTTACATATTAACTATCAAAATCAAAAGAATCTTTAAATTCATTGTTAAATATACCAAAGAAGATAGAAATAGGCAATCATTAATGTCATCCTTTTATAAAATCAGGTTTGAGGCTGGAAATCTTGAACCGAATGCATACACTCAAATTACACAGCTAAATTGAAAAAGGGTTTAGAAACATAAGTCAAATTTATTGGAAGAAATGAAACAAAGGATAACTGAACACAGGAAAAGACATAGTTGTCTCCTTGTATTTTACTATGAGGAAATCCATTTTACCTACTATTTGTCCAGATTGTGAAATCTATATACTAATAAAATGCCATTTTCTGTATTCAGTATTCTCACAAAATCTTCTGTAGTGTTATGACTTCATGTGGTCCGTAAGACAGAGCAAAAGACATTTAGTCTATTCAGGTCTTGAAGCCACTTGGGTGATTTTTGCCCTTGAGTGATATATTGTCACTGACGATGCAGCTTTTAAGCCGTGCATGTACGGCAAAGCCTATTTGTGTCATTAAAGTTTGTAATTTTGGACTTTTGAAGGCTTAATCCCCAGAAATGCTAAGATTTCCTAATGATCTATAATGGTACTGCTGATGTTCAGCACTTCTCAGGATTAAGTATGTTATCATTCTGGTTTATCCACCTATAAAGTAGGTATTATCTTATCACTCTTATATACAGTGCTTTTAGCACGTCAGCCTCAAGTACTTGAAAGGTGAGGAGTATTATTAGGTCTGACCCTTACAAGCTTTTCCAATGGATTGCTTAATGTTTTTCCTACATAAATAAGAATGATGTTATACACTGTTTGACTGGATATTAAATTAGAGTTTTCTCATAGGGCTTGGCTAGCTGAATAGTACAGCAGTGCAACAAATTTCACAAGATCATAAAAAATTCTTCCACTGAAAAAACAAAGTAACACTGACTTTTAGTTATGCAGACCAAGTGGCAGCATGAGGTCCAATTATTTTTGAGTCTCTTAGAGCAACCCCTCCAAAAAACAGTATGGGAACACTTTTTGTGAAAAATGTTTTATGTATTGATAACAGTGTAGTGAAAAATTAATATGGGTGGGATAATTTATGAAAAATAATAGTCTGAAATGCAAAACTGGATTATTGGTATACAACTGTGTTGGGTTTGCGTGGCAAGGTTTTGGTAGCGGGGGAGCTACAGCGGTGGCTTCTGTGAGAAGCTGCTAGAAGCTCCCCCTGTGTCTGACAGAGCCAATGCCAGCCGGCTCTAAGACGGACCCGCCGCTGGCCAAGGCCAAGCCAATCAGCGCCTCTGTGATAACATATTTAAGAAGAAGAAAAAAACAGTTAGAGAGAGCTTTTGCAGCCGGAGAGAGGAGTGAGAAGATGTAAGAAACTCTGCAGACACCAAGGTCAGTGCAGAAGGAGAGGGAGGAGGAGCTCCAGGCGCCGGAGCAGAGATCCCCCTGCAGCCCATGGTGAAGGCCATGGTGAAGCAGGCTGTCCCCCTGCAGCCCATGGAGGAAGGATGAGGGGGTGTAGAGATTCCACCTGCAGCCCGTGGAGGACCCCACGCCGGAGCAGGTGGAGGCACCTGAAGGAGGCTGCGGCCCGTGGGAAGCCCACGCTGGAGCAAGCTCCTGGCAGGACCGGTGGACCCGTGAAGAGGGGAGCCCACGCCAGGGCAGGTTTGCTGGCAGGACTTGTGACCCTGTGGGAGAGACCCCACGCTGGAGCAGTTTGCTCCTGAAGGTCTGCACCCTGTGAGAGGGACTCCATGCTGGAGCAGGGGAATGATGAGAGGAGTCCTCCCCCTGAGGATGAAGAAGCGGCAGAAACACCGTGAGATGAACTGACCGTAACCCCCACTCCCTGTCCCCCTGTGCCACTGAGAGGGGGGAAGGTTGAAGCCGGGAGTGAAGTTGAGCCCGGGAAGATAGGAGGGGTGAGGGGAAGTGTTTTAAGAGTTGATTTTATTTTCTCATTCCTCTACTCTGTTTTGCCTAGTAATAAATCAGATGAATTCCCTCTCTAAGTTCGGTCTGTTTTGCTCATGACAACAATTAGTGAGTGATCTCTCCCTGTCCTTATCTCGACCTACAAGCGCTTCGTTATACCTTTTCTCCCCTGTTTAGTGAATGAGGGGAGCGAGAGAGCGGCTCTGGTGGGCACCTGGCCTCCAGCCAGGGTCAACCCACCACACAACAGTACATTCGAGGGCAAGAATGGGCTGTATTAGTTAGCTTCCTCTTCTGCCTAGCTATGAGTATAGTTCCCGTTCTGATAGCATATGCACCTATGCAACACCATATATATTTTCAGGATTCACTTCTCCAGTAATATGAGATGATCTGTCGTCTTGTGATCAGAATCTTCCAAAGCTTGATTCCTATCACATTGCTGCTTATCTGTCACCTGTTAAATGGAGAGCAGCTGTAATGCACTACCTTCTATTTCATGAATGAGAATGTATTATTTAGAGCCTATAACATTCTGTTTCAGTCAAGGATTACATCTTTCTTCTGTCATAGTGAATAATTAATGCTGGCTTGGGTATTTTGCACGTGTGGTCATTAATTGCAAATAGTAACAATTTCCTCTCTGGTTTTTTTGGTTTTTTGTTGTTTTTTTTTTTCCTAGTTTCAAGCCACAGTAAAGGAGGGAGTCACAGGTGTAATAGTAAACTTAACCGTTGGTGACCGAGATGACCCAGCAACTGGAGCGTGGAGAGCTGTCTACACCATTATTAATGGAAATCCAGGGCAGAGCTTTGAAATCCATACCAATCCCCAGACTAATGAGGGAATGCTCTCAGTTGTCAAAGTAAGAACAATTTCCTGTTGTACTGTATTATTAGTGTAAGGTCCACCCACTGAATTCACTGCGTAAGAGAAGGCACACCAAGGATAAGTTACTCAAAAATATAGAGCTGGCTATCAGCCCTTGTCCACACAATATGTATAACCCCTTCTGCTGTCACAGCAGGCTTACTGCTCTGGCCGTGAGGACCTGCCTGTTGCTAACTATATTGTCATTGTGCTTAAATGGCAGCTAGTTTTGCAGTAAGCATCACAATTAATAGTGAGACTTTACAACAAAGTTTTGTTTGTGACTAAGGGTACAATTAGAATTGAAGGGCCACATTTTGTTCTAAGTTAGAGAATACAGATGCAAATACCAGGGAAGTAGAGGATGTGGCTTCAGACTGAACTGGAGAGCTGTCTTTGGTCCCACATTTCTAAAGTCTCATGAAAAAATTTATTTGCTGTCTTTGTATGAAGCTAATCCTCTGTCTCACACTTTAAAAAAAAAGAAAATAGCCTTGGTTGCTGCCTGTACCAGAATTTTCTCTGTTTGACTTCAGAAGAGGCATTTTCAATTTTAGGATAAATGGCATGTATTTCCATGGTGGTGCTTTTGATTTCAAGGTAGGAGTTGAGAAAATAGCCTTATGTTACTTATCATAAGAAGCTACTAATTATGACTGATTTGTTTGCTAAATGCATATTACATCATAAATAAGTATGTATATATGAGAATTAAACTATATGTATGAGGTATGGCAAAAAAGTATATGCTCTTGGGCAGAGGGACATCTCCATCTTTCAGCAAGTCCATTATGTTGTCTTCAATGTACTTTATAACTACCATTGTGTCTCATGCTAAACTGACCAAGTATCAGATGCGGTGAATGCCGTTGTCCCTTTCTGGCTAATTCTATGCTCTGCAAGTTTGCAATGGGATACAAGGAAAAAGGGTTAAGTACTGTCTTTGCACCTTGCACTCTGATTTTGTGATGTGTTTTACAGCCTTTAGACTACGAGATTTCGGCGTTTCACACGCTGCTGATCAAAGTAGAAAATGAAGACCCTCTGATTCCAGACATAGCCTATGGCCCCAGTTCCACGGCAACAGTTCAGATTACTGTTGAGGATGTGAATGAAGGCCCGCTTTTCCACCCAAACCCAATGACAGTGACAAAACAAGAAAACATCCCTATTGGCAGTGTCGTGTTAACGGTAAATGCCACTGATCCAGATACTTTGCAGCATCAGACTATCAGGTGAGTGCAGTACCCTCTAATTTTCATCCATCAGGAAGCGAGTACGTCTTTTGTGCCCGTGAATTTGCCTGCCAGTACAGAATTAAATTAAAGTTGTTTGGGCTCTACATAATAATAAGTGGCAATTATTTTTTTTTTCCCTGCAATGAAGAGATTCAGTATAATGAAAAGAAAGAACTGCATTAGACAGGGGGCAGTAGTTTTCCAGGCTATGAGATTACTGCAGTAGAACAATCAAATGCCATGAGCAATAGATATACCTTTGCACAGTGTTTCAAAATTACTTTTAACCTGCTTGTTTATTCCTCTTCCTTCGTGAGAGCCAGAGAAAACGTGTAAAAATTGAAAATGTGTATACAAATAATTTATCTGGTTTACATATGATTTGTCAGTTTATGATCATTTATAATGTCCCTCAGTGAAGTAATGACTGTCCATCCACGTTCAAGGGCTGACAAAACATTTCCCAATGACACATTGAAGCTATAGTCAGCTATGACTTTGCCTTGCCCAGATAAATGAAAGTAAATTATTATTTCTGTGCTATGATAATATAATCCCACACGTGCCATGTTGCAAGGAGCAAACCTAGGTATTAAGTGGTGCCATCATCATATATTTTAACCCACCTGGTCTGATCTTTTGTTTTAGATTTGTTGAAAAATGAAAGATCAACCGCTTTCTTCTCTCATACTAAATTGACTTTCCAGACAGCTTTTCTCAGCCTTTGAGAACTGAAGGTTAGGTGCTACAGCTAAAATCTACATCTGTGTTTAATTTTTTGTTCTTACTTGTGAGTCTAATTTCCCCTAGACATGAATGTATATAAAAGGACATAAACATCTTTGTGAGAATGACTTCAAAGCTTTACCTGAACAACGTGCACTGTCAATCTATACCATAGAGGTAGATTTCTCTGCTATCACAGGGTTATTTAGCAGTGATTGTGTACTACTTAAAGAAGTTTTGGCATATGTACTGTGCTACAAAAAAATAAAGCTACTGATCTTGAAGATGTTCTCTGTCAGTAACAAATATTGGTAAACATGCCATTGCAAAGGACCGCACTGACAGCCTTGGATTCGAATGATGAGAAGGTGAATTTAAGCAGGTGAGTGTGCTCATCTCCAGGGAGGAAAAAGGCAAGGCAGACAATTAAAAATGTCAATTCTTTACATCACCTCAAAAATACCTAGTTAATGGAGTATGAATATTTCCATTTTTCTCTATCAAAAACACCTTTGAGTTCTGCCATTGAAATATCAGTTTATCTCAAGTTTATTCTTAGCATATGTCATTCTCCTTGTTTTCTAAATGTATTTATGGAATGTATTTTTATTCTTAATTTTATTTTTTGCTCCAAAGATTCTTTATTTCATTCACTGTGGTCACACAAATTTGTGTCTATGGATGGAAAACCTATGGAATTTCTGTTGCTTGTCAGATAAAGCAATATGACCCTCAGCAGCATTAGTCAGAACCTGACTTTTGTAGGGAAAAGATATTTATTCTCTTTGGGATTGGGACTGAGTTTAAGAAACATAATTATTGAAGTTATCCGTAACTTTATGTATTTTCATAGGAGATAAGTAACAGTTGATTTTATAATACTGAAAGAGAAAAGCCAAGAAAATATAAGGATTTGGTTATCAAAAAAACAATCCAGAAACTATTATCTGAGTTTGTCCCCCTTGATCTACTGATGTTGCTGAATTTCTCCTAACTACATTGACATTGAAATTATAGGACACACCAATGAGTCGCTGAAAACTTTGAGTATTGTGTATGACCAGCTAAGTAACCTAAACACTTTTTGCAGTCCACCACATCTCACGGCTGACTGCAAAAGACTTCTCAAATCTTGACTATAACTAGCTTATAGTCTAAATACAATTTTCCCAGAAGTTTTACCATATCTGCATGGCCAAAACCTGGAAAGCAAGATTTTTTTTCTTTTCTTACCCTGTATGTTCAGAAAAGAAGAGCAGAAAGCTAGATTGGGCTGGGAATGTACCACGATCATATACAGAAACTTTGTGGAAGGAAGTGGCTGTATAAGTTAGAAGAAAATAATGCAAATACAATGGAAATCTGGGAACGGCAGAATGATTTGGGAAAGGCTAATTTGACTACTTGTATGTTCTTTTGCTAAAGTAACAGGAAAGCATAAAATAGCATTTTTAAAAGATGCATTTAACACTGACAGGTATTATTGAAACACATAGCTACTAGCAGTGAAAAAGGAAGACTGTAGTATATGAGAACAGCATCTGCAATTAAGGGTAGTGTAAAATTGTGTGTATAAGGGCTAAAGCTACTCACTAGTTTGGATCTGGCCAAAATGTTTTCTCTTAAGTTCCTACAGGCAGGTTTGTGTTTAGAGTTTGGGCGTAGGTCCAGGACTTTTATAGAGAATGCACACCAAACTGCATGGTTCTCAGACTATGCTGCTATAAATTATAGCATCAGAGTCCTTACTATGATTATACTGGTAACATAAAGGCCAACTAGGCACAATACAGGCTTTTAAACGAGGTATTTCACTAAATATCAGTGACCATGAGCAAGCAATGGTTTGTGTCTGCGGGACGCAATGAATACCAGATTCATATTGTGTGTGCTGTGGAAACAATGTACATCGCCCCCAACAAAGCACATACTGTTCAAAATATGCAGACAGATACAAACAAAAGAAGAACAGAGAATTAGTAATGTTGGGTTTTTTTTTTTATTTTCAACCTATAACAACTGATACATGTCTAACTGCAGGGGTATTTTTAGTTAATTTTCTATATAAAACTTGTAGGGAGGGCTGATTATTTGTAATCAGGAAATTTAGTTACTCTACTAGATATAACATCATAAATACATTTCAAGAACCATGAATGGTATATAGAAACCATTTGTGCCATTGTCCACATCTATATTGAATTTATTCTTTGAACGTTGCATATCTGAATCAGATTCAAATTACTTATCTCTCTGAAAAAAGTGGCTTACTTTGTAAAAATTCCTAAAGACAGCTGTACTTTTGAAGCAATTTTCTTTCTTATTCTTCAGCTTGAAGTGTTTTTGCAGACTGAGAAGGAATTTCATTTAAGAGCTCAAACAAGCTGGCAAAAATGTATTACACTGAAAAAAATATGACTCTGAGTATTTGTAAGACTCAAAAGCACGTACCTTGAGCTCTAGCTATTTGTCTGCACACGATTAGCAGTGAACTTTCATGGTGTCAGCTCTTCTCTGATCTACTGATGTTAACATTTCAAAGAAACTCAAGATAGAGGTAGGAACATCATCCTGGAAACAAGAACCACATGCTCATATTGACCAGCTAAATAATGTAGGCATCAAGTTTAATCTTACTCTAAATTATACCTGTTTAAAACTAGGTTAACGCTGACTTTCACAACTATATGCAGATCTACGATTTCCTATGAAAAGTCTGCAATGAATATAGTGAGCTTTGGACTGTGGATGTTGTAGGAAGGAAGGAGCAGACAGAACCAGTGTTTTTTCCTGAAGACATACCTTTGGGTGGAAAATAATGTTTATTCCACTGCGATCACTCCCAGAAAGAAAAGGAACCTGCTGAAGTTGGATTACCTTTCTTAGATTCATTAACCTATTTATTATTTTTTTTAAGGATTTAATTCCCTCTACAATTTCCAACTTTTTTAGAACTAAAAAAAGAAGGAAATCCAGCAGGCCCCTTTTTAATTATAACCCAACAATGTATTAATAGAACAGTAATGAAGTTTCTGAAATTTGATTTCTTAATCAGGGATCATTGGTATTTTTGTGCCAGATTTAAGAGTTTAATTTTGGGTGCATTTTCCCAACCTCTGAAATTTTAATCAGAAGTTTCAAGTGTACATGTCAATGAGAAGTTAAAGGCCAAATTTAATAACATTTTCTACCTTGGGAAATTAAAAGAAGAACCTCACTCTCTGAAATCCATTATTAACAGTAGATCTTAATTAAACACAGTTACAGTCCTCAATATTTGTCTGTGTGAAGAGATTGGTTTCAGTATTTTTCCCTTTTTTGGATTCAACAAGTCCAGGATATTCGATAGTTAGACTTTTAACTACATGTAAATAAGTTGTTTACTGTGGTGTATTTGTAATTTTTAATTAAAGTGACGTTGTTCTCCGGTTTCATGGTTTATCATGGCAATATATTTTTATTACCTACTGTGCTCTTGGATTTTAAATTATTTATGTAAATATATTATTGTGGTATTTATTCTCAGTAAGCAATGTGATTCAATGCTTCAGAAATATCTTCACAAGAAAAGTTTATTATAGCTCTAAAGCATATCTAATTCATTAAGCAGAATTAAAATGCAGTATTTGAAGCTGGAGAACTTAGAAATGGAACCCAAACTGCAGAGAGTTTCATAGGAATATGAAAGACTGCCATAAATATCTGAAGGAATATATGTAAATAAGATGTATATTTGTGTGTATAATTTTTTTACCTGGCCCTGAATCCAGTTGACCCCACATAGTATAAGTGGCTTCTGGAAGCATACGTACATTGTCTTAGCGGTGAAGTCTCAACCGTAGAAATTTGAAAGCCAATTTTTTGCTTGGAAGTTGACATCCTTTTATTTGATTCTGGTCTCCTTATATCACCATATTGTTAATTTAGTGGAATTACACAAATATGAAACCAGTAAATCTCCATTTGTTTGAGATTAATCATTTCAAATTAGAATAGCCTGTGATGGATCCAGCTACCCAGCTGCCTGTTAACCGACAGCCTGGACGTTCAAGTGCTATAGCACTGGCATTGTACTGGCTGTGTGTTTGAGAGCTCTACTAGTCTGGAAATGGGAGCAAAGTCATATTTATTATTGTCGTCAGTTCCAAATAACAGCTACCGGTCTATCTGAAAGGTGGACAGACTCTGTTTTCCTTTACATGAAGTGCATTTTTCTGTACTGCAAACTGAGTGTATATATTAATGAGGCGTCACCCTTGAACATCAGACCATGGGGATGATAAGCCTGAACCTAACAGACACTGAATTAAAATGACCATGTTTGTTTATTTGTCATTTCACCAAGAGCCACTGGACAATGGACTGGCCATTGACTTTGGGAATGGGAATTTTTGCTACTGGGCCACATTTTGCTTTAGATTACATCATCATAACTTTGGGGTCAGTGCCTATGGCATTGGTGAACATCAGTGGAAATGTTCCAAACTTGTATTGGTGGCAACCATGATCTGCATACTTTTTGTCCAAAAAAACTGGCTGCCTAAAAAACTGTAAAATACTGCTGACACTAGACTGAAGTGGGATTTATAGTTCAGTGAGTTTCTTCCAAATCTCAGATACTTGAGAAAACTAAGGAGAACTCACTGGAAAAAGCAAGTTTACCTCTGTTACTCTTTGCTGCCAATCACCCCCCTTACACCTAGTGAATACATAAGCCATGAATTTCAAAGACAATTCAAAAAGCCTTTTTCCTGTCTCTTGCCAGGATTTTTTCAGAGATCCTGAACCCCCTCTGAACAAGGATGAGGCTTCAAATCACATTCCTCACAAACACTTAAGGGATCAATTTTGCATACTTTGTTGCACATCAAGCCTTTTTAAAGCACTTTTGTTGCAGGTGAAGGTCAATAAACTTGCTTTTTGGGATACACAGCAATCACTTACAGAAGTACTGTATAATGAGAGAGGGATAGAAAGTCTTAAAGAGTGAATGCTTATGAAGTAATACACTTAGTCATTGTTAAATATGTCTCCTGGAATCTGAAGGACTTGTCTTTGATTCCTAACAACAGGAGATTTGTTTTCCTTGCGCAGACAGAAGAATAGTTCTATTGTTATAAATGAATGGCTGAGCCATGCTTTCAGCATGCAGCGCCAGAGTTTTTCACTCTAACTTACACCCGAGAGCATCTCAAGTTGGCTCTGCAGTTTTATTTATGGCCTGTCTGAACCCAGCCATTGGGAATTTGTAGCACAACTCTAGATCTGAAGTTACTGTATATTGGACAATGCACATTGTTTTTCTTTTCCTTTCTCTTATTTTAGTTAGAAGTAAAGCCAGGTAGAGAGGGAATCTGCTTGAAGCAAAAAGTTTTTCTTCTTCCATCTTTCCTGCAAAATTTTGAACACAGAAACACTAAGTCTAGAGAGCTGCATGTATTGGGGTATCCAGCAAGCAGTGCTGGAAAAGGAGAGATTTAATCACCGCTGAAAGAAAGAATTTGGCCAATTCCCTCATGCTACACAACTATCATCTGTAATTGCAGGTACTCACTCATCAACTGTTAGCTCAACAGTATTCTACACAACAGTCTTTTTACTGAAACTGTTTCTTAAATGTGTGAATAATATCTATGTAGGTAATCACTGTGATATATATGTTAGTATTATAATATTAATATCTGAAGGGAAAAATTAATGAAAGAATGTGTTGTCTTCTTTTGTTTTTTGGTCATTGTTTGACCAAACTGACTTTCACTTTTTGTTTACTGGACAAAGTAAACAAGCCCCTCTTTCCCCATACAGCAAATGCTTTAGGCCTACAGCAAGATGGGAAAGAAGGAAAATTGTTTCTTGAGTGGTACTGTGCTTCCTTTATTCTCCTCTCATACCAGTGCCCACACTGATGTAACTCTGGAAGGGTGATAATGGCTTAAGAGTAAAATCAGGCCCCATTTTTCCTGTTCAGAAAATGATTTGTAGCTGGCCAGCACTGTGCAGGTAGTATATCCTGAGCCTGAATTAACATGGAGGAAGCAGCTGGTAAACAAAAAACAAAACAAAACAACAAACAAACAAACAAAAGTCTCTGGTGGGAACTACTGAGGTGAGACTGATGAGAATAAGTGACTGGAGTAAAATCCCAGCGCCAAGAGAATCAAAGCATCTGCCAAATCTGGAAGCCAGGTCCTATAAAAGCTGTGGACAGCAGCTAACTCTGACCATTCAGGAAAGCCTCCGTCAGCTTCAATATCGGAGCTATACTATTACAGGACCTTCTTTTCCTCAGAGTAGTGAATGGTTGTTGATAGTCTGCTTCCCAAAGTCTGTTATTCAGTCCTATTATTACTCATAGGCATTCCCTGGCTTTCTTAATTTATAACCAACCGGTCAACACCTCCCTTTTTGCACCTTGGAGACTCCCTAGGAGTCCCTGATTTCCCAGTTGCTTCTGGTGTTTCTCCTAGTATTGAACACCTTTAAGTCTCCTCCGCTGTTTCTTTTTGCCCTCTTCTTACTGATACTCTCTGTGTTGGGGCAAATGTAGGCCTCTTCTGTCCTTGTCTGCTTTTGTATATCAATTTGTAGTGCTTAAGGACAATCCCATCTAACCAGTTGGCGCTAAGCTTTGGTATGCTGGCTTCTGCCTTGCAAGGAGGTGGAGGAACTCCCATACTTACGTTGTCTTATCTGTGCTAACACCTTGTCTTACTGCTTCGTTCTTCCTAGCAGTTGTTAAGGTTTGGGGGAAAGATTAATGCACATAAACAGGACGCTATAGCACCTATTTTTTCCTTACTCTCCTAGTAGAAAAGGAGGCAGAGCAGAGAGCAAATTTTCACCCAGACTGAATGAGGCAGTTCTGAAGAACAGTGTCCCTTTCCTGAGAGAAAAAGATTAAACCCTCTCTCTTTGATTAGTCCCTGAAATAGCAGAAGTGTCTGAATTAAATTCTTAAAGGCTACCTAAAGCATGGTCTCCAGAATTCTCAATCCAGTGATTCATAGTTTTGCAGGGAATCCAGCTACCTGAAGCCAGCCTTCATCACTCCTGACAATACTTGTCAGAAGATCGTATTACTGAAATTTTCCATCTGCTCTACTCTGTTGGCATAAATCATACTTAATATGTTGATATTAAAGCTATAGATGATAGAATAGCGAATCTGTGTTTCCATGTAATCAAATAAGCCATAGAAACCAATTTTAACTTCTCTTCATATTACCTTAAGAATCCCAAATTCTTGATTAATAAGGATGAATGTAACATTTAAGGGGAGTTTAATTAGACCCTCTGTCTTTATCCTGCATAACAATATTATGCCACATTATGATTTCAACCATGTCAGCACTCAGTGAATGGCTGTGAACTGTGAAATTATAGGGCACATTTTTCATGTCACTGACTAAACAATATTGCAGATCTTCTTGAGAAATATAACAATAGGATATATCAGTCACAAGTTATGCTTGCAGTGGAAGTCAGATCTTGACAATAACTCGCTTTGTCATTACTGTTCTCTTCTAGTTTCAGAAAAGGCAGGATTTTGCCTCTGGAAGAAGTAAAGAGTATCTTGATTATAATAAGTTAGCTATCAAGTTTGAGGATGCTGTGTGAGGAGGCAAGTTCACAGGGAAGGGGGTGGTATGAATTTCTGTTAATATTTTAAAGCCATTGAATTCTTGAGTCCCTCAGCCAAGTTAGATCGCGTATGCACATCTGAATGTAGTTACAACTTTCAATGGTGCTTTGACAGAAATTTATTCGGACAGGTAATATGTGAGATTGTAGCTCCAGTGACCAGTGTTATTTTATATGAAGGCAAAAGCTGGAAAACCAAGCACTCAAAAGTTTTCCGGGAAGACTGGTGATGCATCCAGGCCAGAATCCTATTATCAAGTGAAAGTATGTGATTAAGCCATTCTTGTTCTTCTTGTGGAGTTCAGCACTTCTGTATTTAAAGCAGTATAGATCTCAGATGATGCCAGAGCAGGTGTTGTCTGGCATTCATGTCCTGATTGGAAAAGGGAAACGCTGTAATTCTTCCATAGCTTTTTTCTCCTGCTATGAAGATATGAGATGCTAATGTTATGGCTATATTTCATTAATTTGCCATCTGCAGATTAAGGTCAGAATTAACCATGGACACACTCAGTTCAGTGGCAAAATTCCCACTGAATCTGGGTGTAGGATTGCATCTCAGAGCAGAAGCTTTCCCAAGTACACAGAACTTCTGTTGTACATTTACAGCTACTGCTCAACCAGAAGACCTCCCTAGTCTGTGCGTTTCAAGACATAAAGAACCCCACCTTCTTTCAGACTCACAGGCAGTTATTCTTGGAGTAGAATTTAAGTTCAGTGAAGAAATTGTCAGAAGGTTTAAGCACTCATTTTTACTAAATGGAGCTATGCAATGTTACTGTAATAGGAAAAAGTCTTGTAGAGTTCAATTGGAATTTTTCTATTAACTTAGTAATAAGGATGCCAATTTCTGTAAAATAGTTTCTGAGTAAGAGTGAAATTACGCACTTTGTTAAGCAGCAGTAAGCCTGCAGATTCATTCTTGGTTCAAATGTGAATTGCTAGGGACTGACTTCTTCCTAATTTTATGACCATTATGCTCTAGGTAAATATGCCTACAGAGACATGCATGCCTACTCTACATATAGCTAGATAATTATCAGCCCTGTGATCCCTTGGGGCAGCTCCATTGGGTAGTACTTAGCATAGCATTGCCTTGGAGACACTAACCTGTCTCACCCAGACTCATTGAATAGTCCAAACCCTGGAGAATTTTTACACATTTACCTGTTTTAATGGGCCTGTCAGAATAATGTTTCCTCTTTCCTTTCAAATGGGAAATTTCCAATAGAATGCTACCAGCCTAAGGCCCAACCTCTCTGGAGATTCAGCCCTAGGTCCTCAGTAGCATTTTATACATAAAAAACAAATGCAGCCACAGAGTTTATCTGATAATGCTTCAGGGCTAAAACAAGAATTTTTTGTATTAGTAGAGCACAAGGTTTGCAGCTTCAAAATGGAGCTTTCAAAAGTTTCTTCTGGCCCTGGAAGCTTCTAAGTCATTAACTAGTGTTTAAAAGACATTTTAGTAGAGAGAGAAAACAACACTGTCTCCGTTTTGCATATCTCCATGTCAATTGTGTTAAGTTAGTTTGACTCATGGAAACCATTACAGAGTTTAGGTTTTTAAGTACAAGGAAAAAAGAAGAAGAAAAAGCCCATAATAGCTTTAATCATTGTATAACTGTAACCCTTAGAATGAGTCCTCCTTTGTGCAGTTAGGTGAGGTTTTTTCATTTCAGTTTCTGTCATTTCAGGAAAAAAATAGCAGATACTTTTAGGTTTAAAGGTCTTGAGGCTTCTATTTTTTGTCTGTCAAATTGAAACATTAAAATTCAACCCACAGTGATACTATGGACATGCATTGAAGGCACTGGCAAAACATTCGGATCCCTAATGACAAGGGAAAAATGCACAAGAAGTTTAACTCGGGCATGCAATCAGGGTTAAATAGCATACAGTAACTAAGACATAATAGTTAATAAGAAGCGTAGGAGAGGATTAAATACCTCCAATTTACAGAGCACCATATATTTTGTGCACTGGATGCAATAGATATCAAGCAGAAAATAAAACTATATATGACCAAATAGTGGAAGACTGTTGGTAAAGAATTGCAAATTAAGGTTAAACAAAGAACTGTAATTCTTCCATTTCCTGTCTTTTCAGCACTTAATCCCATTACATCTAATGAAAGCTCTTTTTTGTGTTATAAGTGAATACTTATGTGGAGCTTTTTTCTCTAACTTCTTCACGTTTTCCATCATTGGCCAGCAGATTTCTTAAATGACACACATTTGTTATGTTGCTTAATGTGCACCCGAAAGGGGCTTGGCTATTATGATGATGAACATGATATAAAAATTGTGCTGTATAGAGTAGATTTGTTGTAGACAGTATATCAGAGCAAGCGTTCAGATGCACACAGGATAGTTACCCTAACAAAAAAGATGCTTTCTAACCTCCAAAGGAATGTTACTGAGAAGTGTTTAGCACAAAATCACCTTTTAGCAAATAAAGGATTATTTTCCCTGTAAAGAATATCCTTTAATTTTCTATGTCTTTGAAAAACACAGGGTTTTTTTCATAGGTTGTATATTATATGTTTAATTATATGTAAAAGGGCCATTTTCTCAATCCCACTATACCTTGTGACATGCTTTTCAGAATATCTAGCAGAATTTAATTTCTGGCAGTATTCTCTATTAATATTTACATGTAGAGGACCAAATTTGTTTTGCAGTAACGTCAGTTAGACAAGGGATGTTACAGTGAATATCCCCTGAGTGAATATAACCAAGTGTGGAATTTGACTTTTAATGTTTTTGTCCAACAAGTGAAAAGCAGTATTTCATTTTTCTAACATCCCTTGAAGGCAGAGGCAGAAAGCCAGGGAGGGGGGTGGAATTCAGTGCAGCAGCCTATAACAAATGTAACAACCGGGACTTGATGACATTATAAATAAAACAACTAAGACATGGTTATACACAACCTTGAAAAGTGATAAGGGCCAGACAGGTAAGAGGGAAGTCCATGGCTTTTACAGTTCATTTGGACAGCTTGAATGCCCAAGAAACTGATTCATAGAGATTAGAAAAAGTAAATTACACTTTCCTTTTCATTTGCCATGGTCATTAAAGATAGTGAGTTAGGCAAACAAAAGAAACTGGCCTAAAATAAAGGAAAAGATGTGACATGATATCACACGTTGCTCCAACATTTAGGACAGAAAATGGTTGCTTGTTTTTCGTATAGTTCAGTGTACTCAGTCAAATAAACCTCAGATAGGAGATTGCCTATTATTACAAAAAGAATGAAGGAGAATTAATTAAGTTTCATCTGTAAGAACTGCACCCATGAAGTACGTAGTGTATTCAAAATCAGCTGGAAAAAATGAAAACTTAATTTGTGTTATTGTTAGGCAGGAATAAATGTGCCTTTTTCTTCATATTATCAGATTGGATAGTAGGGTGATTTTTTCTTGAATATTATATACTCACATTATCTATCATACATGCTACTGAATTTCTCACCTACCCTTTCTTTCTTTGTTATTGAATGTTACAAGGTTGGAAAGTATTTTTACTTGGTGGGTATTAATTCCTCTGGGCTACATAACTATACAAAAGCATTAAGACAGTCTATTTTCCTACTACGAATGCATTTATTTTTAAACAAAGCTAAACTAAAGAATTAAAAGGAAAAAAACTTAATTGCTGCAATAATACTACCAAAGTGACATATTTTATGGAATTAGTTGAGTTCTATTTCTATGGAAACAAAGTTATTAATTTGTTGGCTTTTCACTGATTTATAAAACCCAATGAGAATTTCCAGTTCTTCCAGATAAAGTCAGACCATTAATCAAACACTAGGCAGCCTTGCATCTATTTTTCACATAGACATTGACATGAAATGAACATTATCGTGTTCATGTCTTGTAGTATGCAACTAAAAACATAATCTGATGCCGAGCAATGGTAAGGATATGGTTTTTACTAGGACATCAATTTAGCAGAAGATTTTACATAAGTGCCTCTATAATTTTCCAGAAGGAATGGCTACACAGAGTAATTCTCTCATATCTGTATGAATAACTCATAGAATTTCCTTGAGAAATCCTTCTTGGGCAAATTTATTTGTATGTGCTTCTGTGTGTATAAAATATTTTTCATGAAGAAACAATAGGAATTTAGAGGAAATACAGGAAAACATAGGCTACTAAAAAAAGGTTAATAAAAATCTCTTTTAAAAACCCCCACATCCTTATTTCCTGCTCTTGTCCTGACCTTTAGAGAATTCAGCCTTCATAATAGACGCTTAGTAGATTAAATAGGGAACAAGGAGTTAACTAACTCATCGGTTGGCACCCAACTGGGACCAAAATAATTCTGATTTGATTCTGTTTCTTTCTAAAATATTTTGACTGGGTTTGGAACTGCACATATCACCTCCCTAGAGGGAGCATTTAGGAAGTCCACATGAAGGGCTTGAGCCAGGAGAAGCCTTTCATTCCCCATCTCCTCCTCCCAGTGCCACGTACCAGCAGGAACCTGAATTTCCGGCACACTGCTGTTGCTTCTGTCAAGCTCCTTGCTTCAGGGATCTGGTGGCAGGCAGGGGAGAGGCGTAGAGGCATTTTGTTGGTTTAGAGCTGGCATCGATGTCGTGGTGGGTGCAGGAGACGGGTTAGCGAAACCACTCGACCTTGCTGATAAAGCTCTACCCACAGGCACCCATCCCAGAGGTACAGAGACACAAACGTAATGGGAAACGTGTAAACGTGCGGTAGGGTGCGACGGGGATTAGTGGGTGGCAGGGGTTGACGGGAGCCTGCGGCAGCAATAGCAGCGTGAGGCTGTAGGATGGCAGGAGGGGCCGAGGGGTGATGCTGCAGACTGCTGTGGGTTCGCACAGCTCTCCCTGTTGAACAAATCCTCTCTAAGAGATGGCAGTTATTAATTCAGTTGTTGTTGTGAACTGGTAACATGAAATATACTTCTGGGGATCAGCTCCACATTCAGCAAAGACTACAAATAATGGCTCAGGCAGTGCTCTAATGTGAGAAAAAACAAGATTCAAGCCAGGTTTTTTGCCTGGATCAGGTTCAGCTCAAGTCCCAGGATCAGTGTTTTCCTTTTATTTGAGTGAAGTCTGGATTCCAACGTGGATCTTTGCCACTCAAGATTATGCCTGTCAAATATGTGAAAACACACTCTTATAATCGTAGGATTAGCAACCAATATCTCACCAAAATGAGCTTCTGGAGAGGGAAACCCGCACCAGCTGCATATTTTATGCTAGTTGTCACATACACGCAGTTTAAACAGAGCTGTGGGGACAGCGTTGTGCACTTGATGGGGAAAGGAGAGGGAACGAGCAGGAATGGGGCTGGTTTTCCTGCCAGGCCCCTAACTGCAACCTGCCAAGAAACTCAGAAGCTTTTCGAAGTCAGCAGAACATTATTGCTCGCCTATCATCTCTTGTGTTATGGCGCTCGCCTTAGAAATAGCTGAATCTTAGAAATAAGTCCTGTGCAAGTTCAGCCAACTCAGGAATGCCCCAGCTCTGTCAGCACAGGAAACTACTTCGATTACTTTTCTGGCAGTATCAGCTTCTTCACAGATTTTCTTTCTGAATTGCTACTTATTGCACAGTCAATTTATTGTACGTTAAATTTTGTCCTTTCTTATGCTAGTCCCTTTTTTCTTTGTCTTTTGTTGCTAAGCTAAGAAAAAGCTAGTGAAAATATTTATGCTGGTTCATCACAGTAAATACACTTTTATGCAATTTTTTTTTTTTTTGCTGAAATACCTGATATAGCCGGGGAGCCCTAATTTTTTTTTTTTTTTTTTTTTTTTTTTTTTTTTTAAGAAAATCTCATGTCATTAGGACCCAGGTCTCAAGGAACTTTTTTTGAAGTATTTGTTCTTCATTGCTTGGAACCTTTCACTTTATCTTTTCTGACCTTGACTTGACAGACTGAGCAGACATTTCCTTCGTGGCATCTCTTTTACAACTTTAACTAATGTTGTCCGGTGATTTCAAGGTTGAGGTTTGTGAGTTTGGAACTTATTTTCTAACAAACTGTCTATCTTGTTAATATCTTTGCATTTTGTGGCTATGATGTAGGTCTCTGTGGTAGAATTGATTTCACCGAGCTACTACATTTTCAAGGTCTCATTAACTTTTAAGTAACTGTCTCTTCAGCAATGTTTACAGTCTCTTCCAACTCTGTTAACAATTCATAAGTTTCCTTTATTTGGAATTGCACTGTTTTGGCTAATACCTACTTCCTGACTTCTGTTGTAGTTCATCTTCCCTTTCTCCTCCCTTATTTTTTTCAGGTATTAGTTTTAAAAAAAAAAAAAAAAAAGGGAAAAATGTGCCTGGTATTTGTGACCTAGTAAAAGTTGCAGTCTTTTTAAAAAAAGAAAAACACTGACAAAAGCATCATCTTTCACCTTGAGGATCATAATTTAATCTTCTGTTAGAGGTAATTATTTTATTTACTAGTGAGGATGACAAAAATACCTGACATTTTTTCCTCTTTCAAATGCCAGTTTCAGCACTCCTGCTTAGCATTTTCTCTAGCACTGAAGAGGTAAAAATTACTACATGTAGTAAGGGATAAGATGGAGGAAAGTCATGCTATAACTAATTCTGAATGCCTTGAGGATAGCCAAAAGCTGTGATCCCAGAGATCCCACGTGTATATTTGGATTTAGACGTCGTTCTTTCTGTTTGTGTCATTTGTGAACGTTCTTTGCTTCCCAAAGAACATCTGCAATTAATGGGAAAAGTTGTGCATGTTTAGTATCAAAGGAAGTCATTCTGCTAAATCTGCAGACACCAATTCAAAAAATTTCCTCCTTGGTATTTCTTGCTCCTCTGGCAATAGGGAGAATGGCCTATGATAGTTCTAGGCTTTATTTTTAATTATTTTCAGAGTGACAAGGAGTTATTCCCCATCTCTGGGGCAACCCAGTCCCAATGTCTTCTAGATTTATACTGGGCTGTAATTCTTTGAAAGGTTTTGATGAGAAAAAGGCAACAAAAGAGGCAAGCGAGCGTGACAGAAACAGATAAAGTAGTGCACAGGGGATGCCTGCTGCACCAACCTCTGCTTCCAAAGGCATCGATATTGCGAAGGCCTTAGATTGGCACAGGCCATAAACTGGGCTAAAATGATTATTCAGCATATTCACCAATTCGCTACCCTTTCCTTTTGGAAATTAATTTGCAGAAACATTAATTCCCTCCCTTCCTTATGAGACGAGTCCCAGCGTCAGTAGATGTGAACAGGGGCCAGGACTGGATCTCGTCACGGTGTTTGTACCACACAGGTTGCAAACCCGCGCTGGAGCCGAGTCTCGCGGCTCCCCTGCCGTTTTGGGGGAGCGCTTCCAGGTGAGGGCGTTTTCTTCGTGACCTCAGTATTAGCCAGGGCAAAACTGAGGTTCCACGGCAGCTGGCAGAAGTAATGCCGTGCTGGGACCAGCCAGTTCCTGGCAGCAGGACCCGCAGTCCCCCAGGACTTGTATTGATCTGGATAGACTAATGCTTCACAGTAGTGAGCCACTTCTCGCCTCTCTTCTGCCCGTCCCTTTGAAAAAAATAACTCGCACTGACTCTGTGGAAATGCGCTATTTCGTGGCTGCGTTCAATAGTGACATTTTAGTAGTGAATCTGCTGGGCTCTTGTAAAAAATTTCCTAGCTTTTCAAGAGCTACCGGAACCCCTGCTTGAAAGGGAAAGCAGCAAATGGATTTGCAGTGGGAGAAGCCACTTTTGCTGGAAGCACGGTTGCAAAGAACTGGCATGTGCGGAAACTTGATAGAGTTTTACTGCCAAAACCTTCTCTAGGTAGTTTATAAAAGAACCTCCAGCTCATCTCACGTTGATTAGCTTTTGAGGCACAATTGCTACAATGAAAAATCTTTTACTGATTTGCATGTGTCGACAATTATTCTAACAGTAACAACCCGATTATACTAGTGTGTTAGTCCCAGATACGGTGTATTATTCCCTAGTTTTAAGAATAGCCTCTGGGTTCATTTAACCATAGCCCTAATCACTTCTGATTAAAAATTACATAAATGAGTTTGTGGATTTTTTTTTTGTCACACCTCAGCTTCTAGGATTTTTTTGCCCTGAAGGAAAAAACCTGAAAATTAGATCTTGGCATAGAGAAATGTTTGAAAGACTGTACAATAATAACAAAAAATATTTTCCTTTTCAAAACATTTTATTTAACTGCCTCATTATTACAATTTTAGTATTTTCATTTGATTAA